>NC_052636.1:26290497-26596535 GCF_016161935.1 Mauremys reevesii | reverse complement strand
GCAGCACATGGAGGCCCTCTGCTCCCCTCCCCACAGCAGGTGTGCAGAGATGTGCCAGCAGCACTAAGGTGGCTCCCTGCCCACTCTACCTCCATCCCTCCGTGCCACTCCCAGAAGTGGCTGGCATGTCCCAGCATCCCCTGGGGCGGGGGGAGTGTCTCTATGCGCTGCCCCACCTGAGTACCAACTCTGCAGCTCCCATTGGCCAGGAACTGCAGCCAATGGGAGCTCAGGGGTCAGCGCCTGCAGACAGCGGCCCATGGAGACCCCCTGGCCCTGCCCACCTAGGAGCTGCTGCCGGAGGGTTGTGTGTACCGGTCACTTTGGGAGCTGCAGTGCCCGGGGGAAGCACCACCCCTCCTGCACCCGAACCCCCTCCCCCAGCACAGAGCCCGCACCCCACACCCAAATCTCCTCCCAGAGCTTTGCTTGTCTTCCTTTCACCAGAACCATCCTTCTTCTCCTGGGCTGCAAGGAGCCATCCCTGGGATGCCAAGAGGCAGGCACAGGATTCTGCCTCCCAGCAGCCAACCGCACCTCCCCCGGCTTTGCAGAACAAATGGTGACGCTCTACTAACCCCACTGAGCCGCACTGAGGCGCTTAGCTTCTGCCCTGCCTTCCTCAGCTCGACTTTCCTCTTTTCCCCCATTCCCGCCTCACTTCCTCCTTTGGCAAGTCACGCAGAGGAGGCCAGCAGGAAGAGCCAGCCTCCACCGGCCAACCTCCAACAGCAGAGGAGGCCAAGCCACAAGGCTCCCAAAGGTGACTGGCCCAGATCCTCTAGCTTTCCCCTGCTGAGGCCAAGGCTCTTTCTCAGCTCATTTCACCACCCTCTGTCCTGCAGGGGTTGGGGTTATCGCAGGTGTTACCCGAAATAGGGCCAGCTAGTCAGCGTAGGGAGGACTAATGACCCACCAGAGTTTGGCAGAAAGCAGCACGTTTATTATACTAACAGCTAAGATCAAAAGAAGGGGAGGGGTGTCACACTCACACTCACACACTCACGCTCCCAGGACAGGCCTGGCACTGGAGATGTCAGGATTCTGCAAGGTAAGTGTCCCCCAGCGCCGCGATGGACGGTGCGATGAGGGTAAGTCTTCCCGAGGCACAATGAAATGTAACGCAGTGAACCACTGGCCAGGCGGTCGGGGTGAAGGGCATTCACTGGAGGTACAAGCTTGTGAGTGACTCCTGAGCACAGGGCCCCTTCCCCTTTTAAGGACCTGCTCCTCATGGCCTGCGACTAGAGATGACCTGGCTGCATCTGGTGGGTCACACTCCACCTTGGGCAATGTCCATTCTCTGGGTGTGTGATCGCTGCCTAATTAGAGTCCCAGACACCTTGTCTATCTAGGAGCTCTTCTGATCTTCCAGCTGTTCAACCAGCCCCTTCATCCCACAAGCATTGCAGGAGGGAGCGGGAGGGGGAGGGGGAAAGCCACTTCACAGGCATTCAGAGAGGGAGAGGAGACAAAAGTGGGAGCAGGGGAAGTATAACAGACCTACTTAGCATAGAAATCACTGCTGTTCCTACAACAGCAGGGACAGGCCACTAGGAGCTGAGAAAAAGAAGCCATCAGGTTTCTGCCTGGTTTCAAACCAAGGACCTTTTGCGTGTTAGGGAAATGTGATAATCACTACACTACAGAAACTCTGCCACAGGGCTCTGCCCCTCCCTTCATAAGAACATAAGAATGGCCAGACTGGGTCAGACCAAAGGTCCATCCAACCCCATATCCTATCTGCCAACAGTGGCCAATGCCAGGTGCCCCAGAGGGAGTGAACCTAACAGGTAATGATCAAGTGATCTCTCTCCTGCCAGCCATCTCCACCCTCTGACAAAGAGAGGCTAGGGACACCATTCCTTACCCATCCTGGCTAATATCCATTAATGGACATAACTTCCATTAATTTATCTGCAAAAAGAACAAGGAGAACATGTGGCACCTTAGAGACTAACAAATTTATTTGAGCATAAGCTTTTGTGGGCTACAGCCCACTTCATTGGATGCATGCAGTTAAAAATACAGTAGGAAGATATATATACACACAGAGAACATGAAAAAAATGGGTGTTGCCATACACACTATAACGCGAGTGATCAGTTAACGTGAGCTGTTATCAGCAGGAGAAAAACCCCTGATGTTGGGAGGGGAACAGGAGAAACGACAAAAGAAGCAAGAGACGAAGAGAAAGGAGGGAGGGAGGGATGGAGGAAACAAAAAGGACAAACCCCAATGTCCCCAGTGATTCTAAGGGACAAAATCCCAAGTGTGCAATAAATTCTGCCTCCTTAAACTCGTGTTTTCCATGCCTAGAATTCAACTGTCACCAGATGGATCAGACTGAACAGGTTTCAAACCTCGAGGAGGCTCTTACCTTCTAAACAGGGACGGCTGTTTTCTAGTAAAATCACTGAAAGGGAAGGAGAAAACTCGAAAGAGGTTCCTCCTGGCGCTCACGTCCGTGAACCCGAATACTCTCTCAGTCCTCAAAGAGAGACCCGGAGAAGGAGACTTGCTGCAGCAAAGCCACAGGGGTCTCTGAGGTTTCCCTGGTCCCTCGCCCCTGTCCTGCCTGGCTGATGTCAGCATCTCTCTGTGAGGTCACCACCTCCCCCCCACCTTGGACCAATAGTCTGAGGTCCTGCAAAAGGCCTTTGTGATGTCACTGCCACACCCCTCCCTCGCTGTGCCAATGTCCTGCCCCTGGCCAGGCACTTTGCAGGTTTGAGCTACTCCCTGTGGATCACCCCACTCAAGGAGCATTCGTTCTAGGCAGCAAGCCGGCTAGACAGGGAAACATCAGGCGCTGCTCCCAATGCTACACTCAGTTTTTCAGAAATTAGTCGACTTTATGGCCAGAAGAGACCATTAGAGCATCTAATCTGACCCCCTGCATATCACAGGCCTCCTGTATGACACAATAGCTACTTTTGGGGCAAACACATTCCAGAAAGGCATCTAGTCTTCATGAAATGACATCAGGAGATGGAGAATCCACCACTTTCCTTGGTAGCTTGTTCCTGTGATGAATCATCCTCGTTGTTGAATATTTGTGACTTAGTTGTAATATGAATTTGTCTCTTTTCACCTTCCAGCCATTGGGTCTTGTTATGCCTTTCTCTGCTCGATTCAAGAGCCCTTTAATACCCAATCTTTTCTCTCCATTAAGACACTTCAACACTTCAATGAAGTCACCTTTCAATCTTCTTTTGATAAGCTAAACAGGTTGAGCTCTTTCAATAGCTCACTAGAAGGCATTTTTCTCCAGCCCTCGGAACATTTGGTGGCTCTTTGCTGCCCCAGCTCCAATTTCACAACATCTTTTTCAAATGAGGACACCAAAATTGGAGGCAGTATTCCAGTATCAGTCTCACTGATGCCGTGTCAGCTCCTGTGATGTTATTGACATAATCTGTAACTGTATAGATCACCATTGCGACCACTGTTCTATATTTGCAGCCAATATTGTAGAAAGGTTGTCGTGTAAGGGATCTATGGAGAGGTTCTGATTGGCTGATTATAATGATGCCATCTCTAGATACGTATCATTTTTGTAGTTGACGTTATGAATATTGGCTCTATGCTGCCCATATTTCAAACTTGTGCTCTGCTTCCGGGGAACACCCCGGACAAGTTGGTGTCAGTTCTGCCTAGCCTGCTTGATGGCCCATTAAGGACCATCAGCTATACAATCGACCCATTGAGAGAAGGCAGCTACGCCTTGTGACTCAGCAAGGTATGCAGGGACCTGCCTATGGACAGAACTCTAAGGTTTTTCTGTCCCACGTGCTGGATAGAGTGTCCTTGGGACAAAGAAAGCAAAGACCACATGGCAAGAGACTATAGAAGGCTGATGCCTCGTCTCCATCTTGTCTTTAATCCTGCTTCTTACCTCTGGAGGGACTTTGCTACAAACTGAAGCTCTGTACAAAGGACTGAATGACCCATCCCAGTGGGGGATGTACTCCAGAGACTTGATTTGAACCTGCAGTTTATTCCATCACTGCTACAAGCCTGAACCAAGAACTTTGCCATTACTGGATGTGAAAGGTTAAAATCCATGTGCATTTTATATAACAACCTGGTCTATCGATTGTGCCACCTCTTTTCCAGACCCGAAGTCCAGAGTATGGTCAAGGAACCAGAAGCCTAGCAAATAGTGATCAGCTAAGAGAAAGCTGGATAAACAGAAAGCCTTGCTTGCTAAGATAGGCCTGGTCAGCAAATTGCCAGGTGTTGGAGCTAAGAACTAAATCATTGTGTCTTATTCAGAGTTGCAGATTGAGCAAAAAATCCCTGTTCCTATTGTGTTAGTCTCTTCTGTAGGGAGACATTTTTCCCACAGAGCGAACCTTGAGTTTATGAAAAGTTGGCACGTCAGTATAAGATATGGCATCCTTCCACCTCCCTTCCCAGGGACCAATCCTGCTGTTAGACATCCAAAAACAATCTTTATTGCCATATACTTTCACTGTTTCTTTGCTTTAACCCCTAGGAATGTACCTGTTGGACAATCAAAGGAGTTGCTCCATTCCTATGGACCTCAAATCAGAATTCAACATATATATTTTATACTAATAACATATTATCAAAGTATTAATGAAATGTTAACTTGCTAACTTGAGACCATGGGTGGAGACATTATGTGACCTGTTAACCATTGGCTACTGTGCTATCTTGTCTTGCTGCAAAACCTATCCTAGGTTTTGGAACTGCCTTCGCCGTCACTTTCCCCCACCCATGGAAAATCTATATATTCTATTGTAATTAATTAATTAATTAATAGTGTCTCTGAGCCTAATAAGCCCACTCCGCCATCACTGTGTGTAATAAACTACTATTCTTGACCTCTACGCGGTGGAGATTTGTGTCCTTCACAGACACCTGCTGAAGAAAGAGGAAATTCAGCATCCAGCTTGGCTGAATGTGTCTCCTCTCCCCACAGCTTGGTGATTTTTGAGGAAATGAAGAAGACTGCCTTTGCCTAGCTGTACATCGCTTGCAAAAGAAACAGGTCTTTTTGGTGACAAGTGTTGAAAGGAGCCATTAGACAAACGTGGAGACAGGAAAAATGTCCCCCAATTGAACTGGCATCTCTGGATGCTGAAGCCACAACACAAAGCACTAAACACTATATGAGAACGGCTGGTGTCAGCAGAGTCTCTACCAAAGCCTTTCCCACCAGCAGGGGCATCTCTGTGCACAGAACTCCTGGTAGCGTGATGGCTGCAGGCAGTGGAGAACTCCATTTTGACATCTCTTTGTCAGTGAACATCTGCAGTGGCTGCTTAAAGGTCTCTGGATAGTGATCTTTGGGAAGAGTTTGCTGAAGTGTCTTCCTAGTAACCAGGAGATCCTGGCTTGGCCTGACAGTTCTTCCTTGCAAGTCTTGAGGGAAATGGGGAACGTCTGTAGTTTGGAATTTGCAGGTGCTGTCCTGGACCATCAAATGGAACAGTTGCAAGTATGTTCTTGAGGCAGGCACCATGGCTTAGCTGCCTAAAGTACCTGTCTAGTAAACAGGAGATCCTGGGTTCAACTCCCAGTGGTGCCTTGTTGTGTGGCTTTTGTCTCCTCTGCTCACATTTTCCTGTGTCTTTCCAGGAAACAGAAGAGACCTCCCTTGGTATCCAAGTAATTGCTTGCTAAGGAAAAGGTTTCTTTGGAGAGAAACATTGGAAAGAATCAGATCACAAGCCTGGAGCTGATGAAAAGGCTGCTGTGACTGGCATTATCATGGTGGTTGCTTCAACTGCAATTGCTGCAACACAAGAGCCCGCGCCACACGTCCTTGTGATTCGCTGAGGATGTCTGCACAGAGATGTCATGTCATCTTCCTTTTGATTGTCACTGATGAAAAATGGAGCCGCTGGGAGAAAAGTCCCAGAGGCACCTGCCAGGTAAAGTGGAGGTTAGAGATGCAGCACCCAGTGGTGCCTTGCCAAATGTGTCCACTCCTCCCACCTTTTGGTCAATTTTTGAGGAAACAGAGAGGACTGCCTCTGCCTTGCAATGCAAATGCTTCCAAAAGAAACCGGTCGTTTTTTCTGACAGGTGTTGGAAGGAGGCACCTAAGAAACGTGGAGACAAGGAAAAGGTCACCGTAACTCAACTTGCATCCATGGCTCTTGAGGCCACAACGCAGAGCACTAAGCACTGTACGACCACAGCTGGGGACAGAAGGGTCTTTTCCAAAGGCATTTTCCACTTGCAGGGTCCTCTCTGTGCGCAGAATTCCTGATAGTTTGATGTCTGCAGGCACTGGAGATCACTATTTTGCCATCTCTCTCACTGTTCCAGTGAACATCTGCTGTGGTTGCTGAAAGTCTGTGATGGGATCTATGGGATGCAACCTGAACAGTGGGACCCCTGAGCCCTGTGTCCCACTGCCTGGGCTCCCTCTCACACGGTGATGCTGTGAGGAGCTGTGAATCTCTGGCAGATATTGCACTTACACAGACATCCACAGGTAGGGGCACATCCAACTGAGTTACATGAATGCTTCTCCCAGCCACTCATAACACTAATGACAGAGAGCCTCCTGCCAATTCCCCCCAGCTCTGCAGCCTTGCACCCCTGGACCATACCATCTTGCCTTAATCAGAAGCCTGATCAGTGTGAGTTTATTACGCAGGGTCCACCCCTCCCTCATTGTGAACAGTACATGAACCAGCCTTGTAATGGAGCTGAGATTTCCCAAGAACTTCAAGCAAAATACACTAGTTTAAGTACAGCATAAAACAGATTTATTAACTACAGAAAGATGGAGTTTTAAGGATTATAAGTGGTAGGCATAAAAGATCAAAGTAAGTTACCATGGAAATTAAAAATAAATTCACAATCTAAACTTTACCCCTTATTACACTAGGCCGTAATTAGGTTATGCCACAGGAAGGCTTAATGCTCGAGCTGCAGTGCATGCTGGGCAGGCTCTAGGCCGGGCTCCCCATGGCAGGAGAGAAGATGACTCGGCCACTGGAGGGGCAGGCTGGGGCTTCCTGGATCCCATTTGCTCACAGCCAGCGCCCTGTCCCCACTCCCAAGTCATTAATGGCTCCCCCAGGTCAGCCAGAATGGAGCAGCGGTTTTCACTGCACCAAGTCCACTTATGGCTTACAGGCAACTCCCAGACCCACCATCTTGGCCAGAAAGGAGCCCACTCAGCCTCGCCATTGCTGCTTTTCCTTCCCCCCAGAACCCCGCTTCTCCTGGGCTGCAAGGAGCCACCCCTGGGAAGCCAACAGGCAGGCACAGGATTCTGCCTCCCAGCAGCCAACCGCACCTCCCCCGGCTTTGCAGAACGAATGGTGATGCTCTACTCACCCCATTTAGCCGCAATGAAGTGCTTACTTTCTGCCCTGCCTTCCTCAGCTTGACTTTGCTCTTTTGCCCCATTCCTGCCTCACTTCCTCCTTTGGCAAGTCACGCAGAGGAGGCCAGCAGGAAGAGCCGGCCTCCACCGGCCAACCTCCCAGGGCAGAGGAGACCAAGCCACAAGCCTCCAAAAGGTGACACGCCGCACTCCTCTAGGTTCTCCAGCCTGACGCCAAGGTGCTTTCTCCACTGCTGTCAGCACCCTCTGTCATGCAGGGGTTGGAGTTATCCCACAGACAGGCCAATAGGAGAAGGAGGAGGCCTTCCTGAACAGCAAGGGGATCTGGGAAAAGGAAGCCAGCATGTTTCTGAACCAGGGACCTTTTGCATCTTAGGTAAATGCAATAACCACTACACTACAGAAACTCCATCTGCTTGGCTGTTGCTCACCCTGACACAGACCGCTGGACAAACCTGGAGAAAGTGGTGACAGCCCTTCAATAGGTCAGCAGGCAGAGCAGAGCACTGGAGTGGGCACTCAGGAAGTCGTCCTTACGTCGCCCTTGTGACCCCAGCTTGAGGGAGAGCTTCTTTTTCTTCCCGTTGCTGACAAAGAGCAAGAGAAGAATGAAAGGTCAGGTGGGCCAACTCGGTGCAGAAGCCCATGCTGCCTTTTCCTGCTGCATAGCCTGAAATGAGGGACTCGTGGCAGTTAAAGGAACTGCTGCACTTTCAGAAAACATCCCACCCGTGCACAAAGGGGGATAGAAGAGCCTGTTAATCTAGCACGCTCCCAACTGAACTACTTCAGCAGCTGCTCGGTTTCTTTTTGGCCTCCTGCTTTTCTGTCTGGGATGTTGTTGTCAGCTGTGGCACAGAAAAAGGACGTCATTGCGAGCGGCCCATGAAGACAAGATTCACTTTTGCCTTCCTTGCTCGGCTTTACTTGCGTCCTCGCCCTATTCCTGCCTTAGTTCCTGGGTTTTCTGAAGGCGACGGGGGGCCAGCAGTACCAGGAGGAAGTTGGGCAGCTAGACCCTGGTGGCAAAAGTCCTGCCGCCACTTGCCACCCCACTCTCTTCTCCCAGCGTCACATATTGGCCACCAGGGACTTGGGGCCCAGCAGTGCAACGGAAGGCAGTGGACAGAGCCACCCTCACCTTGAAGCTCCGGCTCATTAAACCACATCTTCAGTCGCTGATGGCTAATGAGAGACTGACATCGCTTGCTATTTTAGCACTTGGAAATGCCATTGGTCAGTCATTGGATCTCTGTAATGCAGTTACAGAACAAATGAACATAGAATCTCAGTGTGACATTCTATACCTTTGTGGGAGCGGCTGTAACCCCCATAATCCTCATTTTCATATCATCGTGATCTTACATATAGAGCATGACTTGTAAGGTATCAGGGAAAGGATATGATCGGCTGAAAGTAATTTCTCTACCCATAGATGTATACCATGCATGCATATGAAGTCATGAGAATTGTGCAGTGTGGTTGTCACTGTGCTGTAAGGTGGGGGAGTCAGCCAAATATTAGCTCCCCAGTGGCACCAGCAAGGAAAGTAACCAACACCCGGACAGGGTGTCAAACAACCCATCGACAGCCATTGTCCAGCAAGGGAGCTACAATGCAATGACTCACCTGCATGAGGGCACCCCAGGGGAATTGCACAGACTTGCTTGGAGAGATGCAGTGATGCTCACCTGACTCTGAAGGGGGGAGGGGGGCAAAGCCATGAGGGAAGAAAGGACATGATAAAAGGAGAGATATTCGCCAGGCTTTATCTCTCTCTGCCACCTGCGTCTACAGACACCCCCACACCAAGCAACTGAAGCGCTGATGAAAGGGGAGAGCCTGGCTGAAAAGCCCCCAGCCAGCCTGTGGTGAGAAGCATCTGAGTTTGTAAGGGTACTGAAAGGGTTAAGATCAGCTTAGAATTAAAAGCAATGAGGAGTCCGGTGGCACCTTAAGGACTAACAGATTTATTTGGGCATAAGCGTTCGTGGGTAAAAAGCCCACTTCTTCAGATGCATGGAGTGAAAATTGCAGATAGAGGCATAAATATAGATTGGAACATGAAGTGACGGGAGTTACCGTACAAGGGGAGAACCAGTGTTGAAGGCTAATTCAGTCAGGGTGGATGTGGTCCTCTCCCCATAATTGATGGGAAGGTGTCAATACCAAGAGAGGGAAAATTGCTTTTGTCATGAGCCAGCTACTCCCAGTCCTTATTCAAGCTCAAATTAATGGTGTTAAGTTTGCAAATCAATTGTAACTCTGCAATTTCTCTTTGAAGTCTGTTTTTGAAGTTTTTTTGAATGGCTACTTTGAATTATTGGGTGTGAATGTGTAAACATGCTATTGACTATACAAGTCCCATATGGTCTCATGATCTGGCTTCCTGGTTTTCACCCAAGCGGCCTGGGTTCAATTCCCATTGTGGGAACAATGCAGAGCTTTTGCTCAGACGGGAGGCAGGAGATGAAAGGAATGGGAAGGGATCCTGCCAGCAGGGGAGTTGGACAGTGTTGGAAGGGGACCCCAGAAGTGGGGGTGGGGCAGTGGTCTGGGGGGAGATGAGGGAAGGATCCCAGCTCTGTGGGAAGTTGACTTTCTGGAGAGCACAGGCCTGGCATGGGGGGTGGGAAGAGTGAGTGTGTCCCTCAAAACTCACCACCAGCAGACTAGGCAGGCTTGGAAGAATTACGTATTTGTTGGTAAATGTCAATTTCTGTGTAAACGCAGAACCCAATGGCAAAATCTTTCCATCGATAATCATCAAAACTAACAGATGGGCAAAGTAAGAAACATGTTGCTTGAGAACTTATCCTATTCTAATCCTCTAGGGTTCCCTTTTGCCTTAGGCACCACCACGTGGGCATTTCATATCCCTCCTCATTTTCACACAGAGGCACAATTTCCTTTGCACAGATCTATGAACAGCAAAACCTCCCTGTGTCTGTTGTCTGAGCCAGGGCATTCGATTCCACTGAAACCTTCTCTCCTGCAATGGCAATGGCCAGACAAAGGGAATGCGTCCACCTTCCCCCCTGGTAGTTAGATATTCACTCTCCTCTTCATGCTGCTGTTGTTATTCCATGAGTCATCAAGGATGGAATAAAAAGCTGAGTTTCTCCAGGGTGAGGAAAGAAAGGAGCCACCAACACCCTCAAAAATCTCAGTGCCCAGAGAAAACCTGCCTCTGTTATTGGACTCTCAGAGGTGCTGGCGATACAACGGGAAAAGGGACTGTCTGAATTGCCAAGGCAGGGAATGAACAATCTACAGCAACATCATTAACCACAAACACACTCTAATCATGCTCCAGCCAGTAGGGAAATGGGCAGGAATTCTTGCTGTTCAGCCATGGCCACACGTACAGAGCTGCACAGCAGTGAGTGTGCTGGGGAAGCTGGTCTGAGTGAACAATTGGAAATGACCCTTCAGTGAGAACAGAACCAGAGTGTAGAAAGGCCCCTGTGTTAAGTGGTTGTGGCTGAGGCCTTAGGTAGCTGGGCTAGAAAACCATGGGTGTCTTTCTGTGAAGGTCTGATCCTTGCCAGCTAGGCAAGGCTGGTGAGTGGTGTCTCCATGGCTGTACTTTCAGGGTCTGATCACAACAGTGCCATAGGGAGCCAAGCCTAGACATATTCAGAGGCTAAGGCCAAGTCAATATTTCAAACAGTGAGTCTATGCTGCTGCAGCTCAGTAATGGAGATGCTCTATGCCAGGGTTTCTCAAATGTCCTTTCACTGCAACCTCCTTCTGCCAAAATAACTTAATTCGTAGCCCTGGAAAGAGGGACCAAGCCCCTCCACTCGGGGTGGGGGGAGTGCCAAAGACTGAGCCCCAGTGCGGGGAGGACAAAACCAAAGCCTGAGGGATTCAGCCCTGGGTGAGGGGGGCTCAGACTTTTGGCTTCAGCCCCAGGACCCAACAAGTCTAATGCCAGCCCTGGTGACCCCATTAAAACAGGGTCACGACCCACTTTGCAGTCCTGACCCACAGCTTGAGAACCACTGCTCCACGCTGAGGGGGGAGAGTTTTCCTGTTGGTGTAGTCAATCCACTTCCCCAGGAGGTGGCAGCTCTGTCATGGGGAGAAGCTATATCAGTGGGTGTGCAAGCTGTGGTGTTTACCACATTTAAGAAGTTTAATCAAACCCCATTTTTAAAACCACCTGTGGTCTGGGAATGGCAAAGGAGCTCGATGAAGCAGGGTCTGTCCTTCAAAGTCCTGGAGATCACGATTCCATACTCCTGTTGTAATGGGGGTATAGCTCAGTGGTAAAGTGTTTGATTGCAGATCAAGTGGTCTTTTGTTCAAACCCAGGTGCCCTCTTAAAGAAAAGAAAAACATTTTCATTCTCCATTATGTTTAGGAGCTCCACCATACGAGGATGCTTGAAATGAATGTGAACACTCAACATTTTGCTGTCCAAATGCATAAAAACCTAGCAAACCTGTCCATCAGCTGAAATCAGTTCCAATCCTCTAAGTGTCTAGTTTATGTTTTCATCAATTAAACAAAGGTATCATTCCCTGAAGCAGAGCACAAGTTTGAAATACAGGCAGCATAGAGCCAATATTCATAATGTCAACTACAAAAAAATGATACACATCTAGAAAAAGCATCATTATATTCAGCCAATCAGAACCTCTCCATAGACCCCTTACACGACCACTTCCCTGTAATATTGGCTGCAAATATAGAACAGTGGTCACAATGGTCATCTATACAGTTACAGATTATGTCAATAACATCACAGGAGGTGACACAGCATCTGTGAGTCTGATACTGGAATACTGCCTCCAGTTTTGGTGTCCTCATTTGAAAAAGATGTTGTGAAATTGGAGCTGGGGCAGCAAAGAGCCACCTAATGTTCTGAGGACTGGAAAAAATACCTTCTAGTGAGCTATTGAAAGAGCTCAACCTGATTAGCTTATCAAAAGAAGATTGAAAGGTGACTTAATTGAAATGCCTTAATGGAGAGAAAAGATTGGGTATTTAAGGGCTCTTTAATCTAGCAAAGAAAGGCATAAGAAGACCCAATGGCTGGAAGGTGAAGAAACACAAATTCATATTACAACTAAGGCACAAAAATTCAAACAGCGAGGATGATTCACCACAAGAACAAGCTACCAAGGAAAGTGGTGGATTCTCCATCTCCTGATGTCATTTAATGAAGACTAGATGCCTTTCTGGAATGTGTTTGCCTCAAAAGTAGCTATTGTGTCCTACAGGAGGCCTGTGATATGCAGAGGGTCAGATTAGATGCTCTAATGGTCTCTTCTGGCCATAAAGTCGACTCATTTCTGAAAAACTGAGTGTAGCATTGGGAGCAGTGTCTGATGTTTCCCTGTCTAGCCAGCTTGCTGCCTAGAACGAACGCTCCTTGAGTGGGGTGATCCACAGGAGTAGCTCAAACCTGCAAAGTGCCTAGGCAGGGGCAGGACATTGGCACAGCAAGGGAGGGGTGTGGCAGTGACATCACAAAGGCCTTTTGCAGGACCTCAGACTATTGGTCAGAGGTGGTGGGGAGGTGGTGACCTCACAGAGAGATGCTGACATCAGCCAGGGGCGAGGGGCCAGGGAAACCTCAGAGACCCCTGTGGCTTTGCTTCAGCAAGTCTCCTTCTCCAGGTCTCTCTTTGAGGACTGAGAGAGTATTCGGGTTCACGGACGTGAGCGCCAGGAGGAACCTCTTGAGTTTTCTCCTTCCCTTTTAGTGATTTTACTAGAAAACAGCCGTCCCTGTTTAGAAGGTAAGAGCCTCCTGGAGGTTTGAAACCTGTTCAGTCTGATCCATCTGGTGACAGTTGAATTCTAGGCATGGAAGACACGAGCTTAAGGAGGCAGAACTTTATTCTGCACCTGGGATTTTGTCCCTTAGAATCACTGGGGACATTAGGGTTTGTTCTTTTTGCCTCCCATCTTCCTCCCTCCTCTTTTTCTCTTGCTTCCTTTGTCCTTTTACCTGTTCCCCTCCCAACACCAGGAGGGTGTGTGTGTGTGTGTGTGTGTTGCGGGGGAGTGCTCTGCAGCTCCCACTGTGGGAGGTCCACCCAAAAATATGGGGCTGAAATAGTGCTCGGGCAGTGATCCCCACCTATGACCTGGGCCATTCTTTGGGCTCTCTGGTGAGAACCCTCAGCCTCCCGTCCTCAGTCTCTATCCCTGATTGGCTGAGCAGGGGGTTATTGACAGGGACGAGACTCAGGTCCTTGTTGTTCTCTTTTAAGAGCAATGAAATAAGTCAGAACCAGTTCTATGTTTGATGAATTTTGCTGCTTCTCTGCATTAATGGTCTCTGAGGAGAACTGCAACGTTAGAGAGAATCATGAACTGCTCAAATACTTGCTGAATAATTACTATCACTGTTGTTGGTCTGGAGCTCATCAGAGCACTTTATTCAGGTCATTCACTGTCTGAAATTCAAGATCCGATGGTAAGTTTGAAAATCAGGGCTCTTGGGTTCTATTCCCAACTCCGCCACTGGCTGGGTGTGTGACCTAAGACAAGTCAATTCTCCTTTCTCAGCCTTAGCTTCTCCCTCTTTCGAGTAGGGATAATAATGATCTGCTCATACCTACCTCACGGTGCGTGGAGGCAGGGTCGGCTCTAGGTTTTTTGCCGTTCCAAGCAAAAAAAATGTTGGCTGCCCCCACCCTCAGCCCTGGGGTCCCCCGCCAGAGGAGCCTGCTGAGCCCTGGGCTTGGCCCCACCCCCACAGCCCCTGCCACCCCAGCCCTGGGCTCTCCCCCCCCCCCCCGACACCCTGTGCCAACAACATAGGTTTGTTCCCAGTCCGCCCAGGCTGAGCTGCTCCCGTTTATATTCCGTCTCCAGTCGGCACATGCCCAGAGAGGGTGAGGGGGTGTGGCCTCTTCAGCCCACATGGCGCAGTTAACCCTAGCAGTGCCAGGTCAGGGTGGATGCACCTCATCACAGACAGCATTTCCCAAATGTTGGGATTAGCTAGGAGATCTCTTCAGGAGTAACCTCCTGTAGGGACTGGGTCACAAATACCTTGGGAACCAAATACCTGGGCGTTTTCCTAGTTCTGAATCACTTGCTGTGGAATTCTATCCCTAGATCATCTGAGACAATATTGACCTAAACAACTGAACTACCCTGTGCACTTACTTCGGTCAGTTGCACCCATTTGGGGTCTGCTGCTGTTCACCTTTTCAGAGTGGAGATTTAAACATACGACTGTTTCTTTGATAATATGTCCAACAGCTTGGAGTATTCTCTCCTGTTGACTGAACTGCATTTGAATTTTCTTCATGTCATCATGCAGGAATAGGGGGAAAAACAAACCTGAAGTAAAAAAATGGTAATTTGTCTGAAATTTCCCAAAAAATCTGAGCTGCATTCTGTCAAACAAAACTAACATGCAGTTATATGACCAAGGAGCCTTCATGAAAGATAGAAAACCCATATCACAGAGAGGTAGAAGACACTTTCATTTTAATTTAAAAGTGAAATTCCAGACTAGGTTACATCTGATGTCTCAGAATCAGGATGAGAGATTCTCCCATGATCCACTGAAACCTGCTTCACCCAGCGCTTTCTCATGCATCCGACGAAGTGGGTATTCACCCACGAAAGCTCATGCTCCAAAAGTCTGATAGTCTATAAGGTGCCACAGGATTCTTTGCTGCTTTTACAGATCCAGACTAACACGGCTACCCCTCTGATACGTCTCTCATTAGTGTTATTTACAGGAGTTTTAGCACCTTCATAACGGGAGAAAAAACAGCCGACCTTCCCAGAAGCAGCTTTGCCATTGAGGGAAAAGGGGATTTGAACAGTGCTTGGGATCCATTTGAAATCCCCTTCCAAGTCTGACACTTTCATCTCCTGCCAGACTGACTCTGATTTAGGATCAAAGACGTGTACAAGCACCATTCCCAAGCATGGACAGCCAAGAACATGACCCCACCAGACACGTTGGGAAGCGAAGGAATACGAAGGGGTGAACTGTGCATGGCTCAGGCACAAGGTAACAGTTCTGGGGTGATGGGGAAGGATGGAATGTCTGAGTCGCCCCATCTCCTTCCAGTGTCACAGAGCCTAAAATGACCCTTATTTCCCTGACACTGCTCCAGCTCTTCTTCATATTTAAATATATTTTAAATGAGAAAAAAGTCAACAAAATAACTGCTGTTCTGCACAACCCAGGGTAATGTGAGAACAACTGGGAATGAGACAATCTGTCCTCAAAGAGGAACTTGACGTCTCTAACAATAACTTTGCACTGGGAGGAGGAGTACAAATGTGAATCTCCAGGTTTGTTTAGACAAGGAAAGGTGACAGTGATTAGGTCAGATCAGGAGGAAATGTGCTAGATAACCCCACTGACTATCCATAGCCCATGTCTTTACTGCAAGAATAGCTGTCTTATTACATCAGGAAAGTGAACTCAAGCTAGCTAACTCCATGGCAACCACAGTGATGAGACCCACGTAGATTTTATCTCAATGTAGCTGGTTGAAGACACCCCCCATCTCCCCCACCTGGGGTGATGACATTCCTGGTAGAAAGGACACACACTCCCATGACTCGCAGGACAATGGAGTTGATACAAAGGACCACAGGATCCACCCCAAAGACGGGCGAGCTCCAAAATTGGGCAACTCATGTGTGGGAGCTGAGGAACTACAGTGTGCAAAAGATGCAAACAGCGTTAACACTCACTGCCTGGGAACTGTCAAAAGAATTAAAGAAAAAATCTTCTGACAGCTCTAGAGAAGGTTTTTATGAAGTTTATCTCCTTTACGGATTCTCTGATGTTTAGAAAGGCCTGAACTATGAGTGAAGCTTTTCCCACACTCGCAGCATTCATATGGTCTCTCTCCGGTGTGGACTCTGTAATGTGTAACAAGGGTTGCGCTCCGAGAGAAGCTTTTCCCGCACTCACTGCATTCATAGGGTTTCTCTCCTGTGTGGACTCTCTGGTGAGAGATGAGAGAGAAGAGGTGAGTGAAACTTTTCCCGCACTCACTGCATTCATAGGGTCTCTCTCCTGTGTGGATCCTCTGATGCATAGTAAGGTTTGAGCTCCGAGAGAAGCTTTTTCCACACTCGCAACATTCATAGGGTTTCTCTCCCGTGTGGACTCTCTGGTGAGAGATAAGGGAGGAGAAGTGACTGAAACTTTTCCCGCACTCACTGCATGCATAGGGTCTCTCTCCTGTGTGGATCCTCTGATGCATAGTAAGGTTTGAGCTCCGATAGAAGCTTTTTCCACACTCGCAACATTCGTAGGGTCGCTCTCCCGTGTGCGTTGTCTGATGAGAGATAAGGGCTGATCTCTGAGTGAAGCTTTTCCCGCACTTGCAGCATTTGTAGGGTCGCTCTTCTGTGTGGATTCTCTGATGAGAGTTAAGGGTATATCTCTGAGTGAAGCTTTTCCCGCACTCACTGCATTCATAAGGTCTTTCTCCTCTGTGTATTCGCTGATGCCTACTAAGGGCTGAGGTACGATTGAAGCTTTTCCCACACTCACAGCATTTGTAGGGTCTCTCTTTCGTATGTATTATCTCATGTCGAATAAGGGCTGAGCGGTAGTGGAAGTTTTTCCCACACTCACTACACGTAGTCTCTCGCTTTTCCGTGAGGATTTTCTCCTGGGACATAGTTTCCTTGAGGTCCCTGTGAGTTCCCTGACAATCCATGGGTTCATCCACTCTCTCCTCTGAGTGGTTTCCCTGCTCTCTCTCTGGTCTGGGGTAACTTTCACCAGCTTTTCCCTGCTCATGGGGGCTGGACACGCTCCTTTGGCTCTTCGCAGTAATTCCCCATGCGCCCGGCGAGCTCAGCATCTTCCTGGTGAGGATTCTGCTCCTCGCTCTCCCTCACCACCCCATCACCTGCTAGAAGAGAGGAGAAATCTCAGAACTGGGGATGGAAAGGCAGAGAACAAACCCAAGTAAGTGCTGGAGAGACAGAAAATAAAAATCAGGGACTGAACTCCCCCTAACTCTTCCCCACAGGGGACAGTGGAGGGGATCAATTCTGCTCCCCACCCAGGACCGGCCTTTAGGGGGGGCCGTACGGGTGCCCCACCCAAGGGGGTGCCGGGCGCAGGGTTTGGATTCCCACCTGACCTGCTGCCGAGAGGCTCGCTGGGCTGATGAACGCGGCACAGGGAGGCAGATAAGCAGCTGCGTGGGGGAGTGGGATAGACCTGAGCTGCAGGGGGAAATTGGACGACCAGCCGTCAGAGTCAGGTGACTGCTCCGGAGCAGAGGGGCCCGTCTCCGCCCTGCTCCACGTGTGCAGCTGCTGCTGTTCCTGTCCCCCCACCCCCGGTTCACCCCCGGAGTCGCCCCGTCCACCCCCGACTGGGAGCATCCTCCTGACTGCTCTGCAGGGGGGAGGTGCTGATTGATGGGGGGGTGATCCCCTCCCCCCAACCCAGGTACCCGATTTCCACTGAGCCAGGGTGACGGGACAGGGGGAATCTGCGTGTGCTGCTGCCTCTCTGGGGCCAGAGCTGCCGGCAGCTGCTTGTGTCTGAACAAGCCTAGTTCAGGCTCCTGACTCTGAGAACTTTCTTAAAGAGACAGCGTGCTCACTCACTCAGGCACATACTACCTTCACACACACACACCAGGGCTCCCTGCATCCAGGTCACTTCCCCACCTGGGCTGTGCTGAGACATCAGGAGCAGCTGATCTCCTGCCCTCCCCTTACACAGCCTGCAGGGAAAGTGACCTGGGTGCAGGAAGCCCTGACATCGCTCCTTGCTCCCCTCTCCCAGCCCCACAGGACTGTGTGGGGCGGGGCAGCAGCAGTCCAGTGGGGGAGCGAGCAGCAATGCCAGCTGCTTTGTGCATCTTGGTCAGGTTCCCCACTTGGGTGCAGGAGGAGGATGCCGGGGTTAGAGGCAAAGGGGGCACAGTGCAGGGGTTGAGGGACAGGAGAGTGGTGCAGGGCGTAGCAGTGAAGGGGTGCATAGAACCATAAAATATCAGGGTTGGAAGGGACCTCAGGATGTATCTAGTCCACCCTCCTGCTCAAAGTAGGACCAATTCCCAACTAAATCATCCCCAGCCAGGGCTTTGTCAAGCCTGACCTTAAAAACCTCTAAGGAAGGAGACTCCACCTCCCTAGGGAACCCATTCCAGTGCTTCACCACCCTCCTAGTGAAATAGTTTTTCCTAGTATCCAACCTAGTCCTACCCCACGGCAACTTGAGGTCATTACTCCTTGTTCTGTCATCTGCTACCACTGAGAACAGTCTAGATCCATCCTCTTTGGAACGCTCCTTCAGCAGTTGAAAGCAGTGATCAAATCCCCCCTCAGTCTTCTCTTCTGCAGACTAAACAATCCCAGTTCCCTCAGCCTCTCCTCATAAGTCATGTGCTCCAGGCCCCTAATCATTTTTGTTGGCCTCTGCGGGACTCTTTCCAATTTTTCCACATCCTTCTTGTAGTGTGGGGCCCAAAACTGGACACAGTACTCCAGATGAGGCCTCACCAATGTTGAATAGAGGGGAACGATCACGTCTCTCGATCCGCTGGCAATGCCTCTATTTATACAGCCCAAAATGCCGTTAGCCTTCTTGGCAACAAGGGCACACTGTTGACTCAGCCAGCTTCTCATCCACTGTAACCCCTAGGTCCTTTTCTGCAGAACTGCTTCCTAGCCATTCGGTCCCTAGTCTGTAACAGTGCATGGGATTCTTCTGCCCTAAGTGCTGGACTCTGCACTTGTCCTTGTTGAACCTCATCAGGTTTCTTTTGGCCCAATCCTCTAATTTGTCTAGGTCCCTCTGTATCCTATCCCTACCCTCCAGCATATCTACCACTCTTCCCAGTTTAGTGTCATCTGCAAACTTGCTGAGAGTGCAGTCCACGCCATCCTCCAGATCATTAATGATTGTGGCACAGGAGTGGAGTGCAAGGGCTGGGGTGAAGGGGCACAGGGCTGGGGTTAGGGGCTCAGGAGAGGGCCGGTGTTGTGGTGCACGAGGGGGGCAGAGGTTAGGAATGAATGGGTGTAGAGATTAGGGGTGCAGGGGGGGGAGCAGGCATTTGGGGCAAAGGGACACAGTGCAGAGGTTGGGGGGAGGGGAACGTGGGTTGCCTAGGGAGCCCATGGGAGCCAGGGGCACCAAAATGCAAGTTCGCCCCAGGTGCCATTTCCCCAAGGCCGGCCCTGCCCACATCCCATCCAAACACTCAGTAGGAAGGGAGGGAGCTCCAGCCGAGGTGTCAATCATCATCTGTAGGAAGCCAGGAGTGAGATCTGCTGGGGACTGTCCTGAGCTCACAGGGTCTGTGTGGGGAATCCCAGCGGGTTCTCTCAGGCACTTACAGTTCTTGGGTTGGTTTGATGGTTCCTCACCTGTGCAGGGACTTCCCAGGATCTCGCTTTCCACTGAACCAGGGAGATCCAGGACCCACGGCTCTTCCCCTCCTTCCAGCTGGAAGATCACAGAGGGTTGGGAAACTGGAAACCCTGCTCAAGGGAAAGAAAACAAAGGAGATCAGGGGAATTCATAGGCCATCTATTATCATAAAAAACATTCTATTAGTTTAACCCCAGTCCATTTTAAACAATAAAATCGCAGGGCCAGCTCCCCAGGTACTCAAAGGTGCAGAACACTCTGCTTAGGAGGGATTTAACTATCCCCATCTTTGCTGGGAACACACACAGCCAGACACTCATTATCAAAGAGGCTCCTAAAAAACAGAGACTGGAACTGCATTTCCCAGAAAGTGAAGACTCCAGACAGAGGGCAAGTGTCCCTGGCACTGCTTCTTGCTGACAGACAGGTCCAGAGCCAAAGAGAGAGTCCAGGGGAAGCTGGGAACAGGAAGCGTGGGCTTGGGGGGTTCAGTGGAGTAAGGACCAGGAAGGGCAGGGATATCACTGAAGGCAGGATCTCAGCAGCATTAGATGTCAGGAAAGCACATCCTGCGGCATTAGGGAACCTAGCGAGTCAGGTATAAAGGGAGGGAGCATAAAAAACACTGTGT
Organism: Mauremys reevesii; assembly: GCF_016161935.1. NCBI lineage: Eukaryota > Metazoa > Chordata > Testudines > Geoemydidae > Mauremys > Mauremys reevesii. The sequence goes on along the minus strand of NC_052636.1, from coordinate 26,576,213 downwards.
GTGGAGAAAGCTGGCAAATTAGATGGTGTAGTTCAAGAGCCACAGACCAATTCTTCTGCCAAAGGAGAATGTGAAAAATAAGAATCAGGCCATGTGACTTCAGGAGGGACAAATTCGAAGATCCAAAGAACATGCAGAGAAGAGAGACGGCGGCTCTTGCAGGTGGGGATGGAAAAGGAAGAGTCTCTGTGGTTCATGGAGCCAATTAGTTCGTTTTATCATTCATTGATCATTGTTATGGTGATCTCATATGTTATTTCAGATGTAGTCACTGTGTACGAAATAGATTTAAGTTGTAGGTATAGACAGAAGTAAGACAGGTAGAGCCCTGCATGGATACAAAATTTATATCCGCATCCGATCTGCGATCCGCAAAAATGGTCCATGGAGATCTGCAGATTTTCAGGGCTCTAGGAACAAAATTTGTACCTGCAGCCGATCCACAAAAGAGGTCCGAATTCTCCACCAGGAGACGTGATCAAAGCGAAGGGCTAAGGCAATGAATCCTAAAATCTTCTAATATAGGCTGGAAGGGACCTCAAGAAGTCATCTACTCCATTCCCATCGCCCTGCGGCAGGATCAGGTGTAAATATGCCAGAAGTTTGTCTGACCTGTTCTTAAAACCCTCCTGGGACAAGAATTCCACAACCTCTCTTTGTAATCCATTCCAGCACTTCCCTATCCTTATCGTTGGAAAGGTTTTGGTGTTACCCACCCTCAACCTCCCTTGCAGCAGATCAAGCCAATTACTTCTCCTCCTACCTTCAGTGGACGTGACGAACAATTAATCACTGCTCTCTTATAACCACTCTTGACATATTTGAAGACTGTTCTCAGTTCCTCACTCACTCTTTTCTCAAAATTAAACATGCCCAGTTCTTTCAACCTTCCCTCATAAGTCATGTTCGAGGACCAGGAGGGCGCTTTTCCCTTCTGAATGGAGATGCGCAAGGTGAGGTCAGAGAAAAGGATGTTGGAGTAACTGAGACAGGAGAGGATGACTAAGAGCTCTAGCTGTGCGGATGGATATGAAAGGCCAATTGTTAAGGATGTTACGCAAAGAGAAAATGCCAGGTGTAGGCACAGCCTGGATAGGAGGCCCCAGAGGGAGCTCCGTGTGCACAGTTATGGGCCTGAGTGACAGGCAGCACAATGGTGCTGTCTGCGGCGGTAGAGAAAGAAGGTGGGGGGAGGGCTTGGGGGAATATTAAGAGCTTTGCTTCAGCTGTTGATCTTTAGCTGATGGCTGGACATCAGCAAGGAGATGAGAGAGAGAGAAGGGCAGAGATTTCAGTTGCGACAGAAGGAGACAGGCCAGGAGCAAAGAGGCAGAACTGGGAGTTAGGAGCACAGAGATGGTAGTTGAATGTGTGTGTGCGGATGAGATTCCCCAGAAATAAGGTGCAGAGGAAGAAAAGAAAAGGCCCAAGGACAGAGCCCCGTGGAACCCAAACAGAAGGCTGGAACGGGGGTCAGCCGGCTCATTCTAAAGACACTCTAATGCAGCGACTGGAGGAGGAGAAGGATGTGACTCATCATGGACCTCTTGATGCCACCCGGTAGAGGGCACAGGGTGCCTAATGTTTTACTGGGATCCCACAGACCAGGTACACGCATATTCGTTCACCCAAAGGGGGCGTGTCAGGTGTCTGTCGAAGAACTAGTTAGGTAGGTCTTAGGTAGCTCTTAAAAGCTTTGCCCGTCCAGCTCTATTGTTTAAAGCTGTGAAAAAGTGCCCACACGCATGCGCACACACGCACACCATCCAACATGGCTCTGCTGGCCAAAGCTCAATTACAGACACAGCTATAGCGGCAAAAGCACCCATTTTTTAAAACAGGAAACTAAATGCTCATAAGCTACATTAATGCAGCGTTAAGGTTGCCCAGTGCTGTCTCCTGCCTTGCACCATATGGACGGTGAGTAAAATTAAACCTCTGCAGACCAGGAAATGAAAAGTTAATGTAAACTTTCCCCCAACCCTTAACCCTGTAGCTGGCCAGAACCAGTGAGAATGGTTCTGTGTGGGCCGTGCAAAGGTTAACCAACTACCACAGGGACTCAGGTATTCAGCTCAATGCAGCAGTAACGGGATGAATTCTATGGTCTGTGGTATGAAGGACGTCAGAGTAGACGACCTAATAGTCACATCTGGCCTTAAAATCTATGAACCTATAATCGACCCGAGGAAAGACTAAGACAAAGACATTGTCTGTGCTGTGCTCACAGGTGGGAATCGCAGCATTTATCCGCATGCCTCCAGCTGTGTGCACTGGGCCAGCTGTAGCTGTGACTGGCTGATGGAGGGATGGGTTGGAGCAGCTGGGCAGAGCTGTGCCTGTGCTATGCAGAGAGGTGCATGTGAAACTTGGGGGGCAATTCTGCCTCATTTCCATGCTGAGTGTTGTAGGCTTGGTCAGCAAAGGTGTCCAAGGGCGTGTTCTTGCCATGGGGGTTGTCAGCACCCTGGGGGCGTATGTTCGAGTGATCTGTGGGGCTTAGTGAGGGGTAAGTGAAGGCAGTGACTCAAAAGGAAAACTCAGGTTGAGGGCAAGGGGGTAGTAACACTGTGCAAGTCTCAGATGGCCTGGGTGCAGGAGGTTCAGTACTGGAGAGCAGGCCAGGGGGAGGAAGCTTCTGTTTGCCATGATGGAGTTGAACCCAAATATTATCTTAGCAAAGAGAAGAACATGTTAGACATTCTGCTGTACTGCTCTGTTCCCAGAGCGCTCTGTAACAGGGGAGGAGAGGGCTAGTGTGGGTGTCTCTGGCATGTCAGGGTGATGCTGAAACAGGGCAGAGCAGAGGTGGCATTGGGGGAAGGGCATGAACCTTAACTCTGCATTTCTCCTTCTAAAAACCGAGGGGACAGGAACCCTTACCCAGCGAGGTCACATTCTCACAGTTCTCCTGCATGACATCCCAGTAGAGGGCTCTCTGAGTGGGGTCCAGCAGAGCCCCCTGTTTCCTGGTGAAATGCACAGCCACCTCCTCGAAGGTCACCGGCCCCTGAAAGAGCAAGAGTCCACCACTCGGTAACTGCTGCTCCACTTACAGCCCCACTATTCAGGGAGGAAAGGAGCCAATCAAATGGAAGCTCTGAGAGAGTCAGCAGAGTCCTATCCCCACACTGCTGAGAGCAGCCAGGAGACATCTGGGTGAGGGGACGAAGTGAGAGCCCCTTGTCTCTCCCAGCAGATCCACCACAGACCTACTAGCCAGAGGCTGATACAGGAGATGGAGCCCCCAGTAGGGTCCAGGCACAGCCCCATGGCAGGGAACCCAACACCCTCCCCACTGCCAGCAGCTGGATGTGAGGGGCCGGGACATCTTCCCTACACCTCCCTGCTGGGTGCCCCTTTCCATGTCACACCAGCCTCTGGCTAGCAGGCTGAGGGGTCAGCACTGGAAACCTGGTCAGCTTTCCCAGCCCCGCCCAGGGAGTTGCTTTGTCTGTTTCCTGTTTCACAAATTAGGGAATTTTCTCCCCCAACACCCAAGTGTTTCTTCTGAGGATCTAGGCCCATGTTAACATAAGAACGGCCGTCGGATCAGACCAAAGGTCCATCTAGCCCAGTATCTGTCTACCGACAGTGGCCAATGCCAGGTGCCCCAGAGGAGTGAACCTAACAGGCAATGATCAAGTGATCTCTCTCCTGCCATCCATCTCCATCCTCTGACAAACAGAGGCTAGGGACACCATTCTTACCCATCCTGGCTAATAGCCATTTATGGACTTAGCCACCATGAATTTATCCAGTCCCCTTTAAACATTGTTATAGTCCTAGCCTTCACAACCTCCTCAGGTAAGGAGTTCCACAAGTTGACTGTGCGCTGCATGAAGAAGAACTTGCTTTTATTTGTTTTAAACCTGCTGCCTATTAATTTCATTTGGTGACCCCTAGTTCTTGTATTATGGGAATAAGTAAATAACTTTTCCTTATCCACTTTCTCAACATCACTCATAATTTTATATACCTCTATCATATCCCTCCTTAGTCTTCTCTTTTCCAAGATGAAGAGTCCTAGCCTCTTTAATCTTTCCTCATATGGGACCCTCTCCAAACCCAAAATCATTTTAGTTGACTTTTTATGAACCTTTCTAGTGCTAGAATATCTTTTTTGAGATGAGGAGACCACATCTGTATACAGTATTCGAGATGTGGGCGTACCATGGATTTATATAAGGGCAATAATATATTCTCAGTCTTATTTTCTATCCCCTTTTTAATGATTCCTAACATCCTGTTTGCTTTTTTGACCGCCTCTGCACACTGCGTGGACGTCTTCAGAGAACTATCCACGATGACTCCAAGATCTTTTTCCTGACTCGTTGTAGCTAAATTAGCCCCCATCATGTTGTATGTATAGTTGGGGTTATTTTTTCCCATGTGTATTACTTTACATTTATCCACATTAAATTTCATTTGCCATTTTGTTGCCCAATCACTTAGTTTTGTGAGATCTTTTTGAAGTTCTTCACAATCTGCTTTGGTCTTAACTTTCTTGAGCAGTTTAGTATCATCTGCAAACTTTGCCACCTCACTGTTTACCCCTTTCTCCAGATCATTTATGAATAAATTGAATAGGATTGGTCCTAGGACAAGTCCCAGCAGGTGTGTCACACTCTGTCCCCACTCCCTATCCTCACCCAGACCTAACTCCCCAGAAGTTGCCACCTCTTCAGTATTTCCTGCCCCTCCCCCTCCAGCAGGAACCCACCAGCAACCCCCCAATAACCCCTACCTGAGGTGGCTCCACTGCAGCCATTTCTCCTGTCCCATGGGAGGCTGGGACGAGCTGGAGCGAGAGGTGGGCGTCATTCTGCAGCCTGGCAGGGCGAGAAGGGCAGTTGTGGAGGTTTCAGAACAGGCTTCAGTTCATTTCACATCACGATTCCCCCAGGCCCTTTCCCTGCAGACAGAGATTGTAGATTCTGCCAGGCTGGGAACATGCTCAGTCCCCACAGTGCAGCACAGACCTGGCCCCTGGCCCCTCCTTTCCCCCTTGTGCTCCCCCCAGCAGCAGTAACAAACCAAGACATTTTGAAGCCCTCCCAGCAACAGGGTGTGAATCAAATCCTGGACCAGACCAGCCCCAACGGAGCCCCTTGGGGGGGTCCCCCTGACCCTGCCCCCAGGGCAGCGCACTCCTGCCGCAGGGGAACAGGAGAGTCCGGGGCTGGTTCTTCCTCTCTGCTCCTCACCTCGGTCACAGGGAAGTGACCCTGGGCAGGACGCTGCAGTGAGTGTGCGGGGGCAGAGATCTGGGAACCTGCCCCCTCTAATTCCCCTCCCCTTCCCTAGCGCCCTGCCCCGGGCTGGGAGCCGGGTCACCGCCTGCCCCGGGTCTCTCGCGGCTGCCCCGCTCCGCCCGTGCGGGGAAGGGGGCACCAGGCGGGGGGACCCGCTTCACGCCCCCGGTCCCGGGCACAGCAGCGCCGGGGGGGGGGGGCGGCTCAGACTCGCTGCGGGAAGGATCCTCCCGGCCTCAGCGCGGCAGCAGCTCCGGCCCCGGGGCAGCGATGGGGGCACCGCGCAGAGCCGGGACCTGCCCCGCCCCCCGGGCTCCGTCACCGGGAGCCTCAGCAGAGCCCGGGGCGGGGCCCGGCTGGAGAAAGCTCCGCCCCCCCCGGCCGGGCCCCCCCGCCCAGACCCCCCCGGGCCCGGCTCACGCAGAGGCGGAGGTAGCGGCAGCAGCAGCTTTGGCGCAGTAACAGATCCCGCCCCACCACTGTACTGGGCACTGCACAGACCCTGACAGAGATCCTGCTCCCACATTTTGCCAGTTGCTGCAGCGGCCCTAAATAAAATCCGGGATCCTGTAATGCTGGGAGTTGCAGAGCCCCCGACTGAGATCAGGCCCCCTGTTGTGGAGGGCTCTGCACAGACACTGACCAAGATCAGGGTCCCCATTGTGACAGGTGCTGCACAGACACCAAGGGTATCTTTACCCTGCCATTAAAACCCCCCAGCTGGCCCATGCCAGGTGACTCAGGCTCACGGGCTCAGACGAGGGGGCTGTTTAATTGCAGTGTAGATGTCTGGGCTCGGGCTGGAGCCAGGCTGTAGGACCCTGTGAGGTGGGAGGGTGCCAGAGCTTGGGCTGCAGCCCCAGCCGGAACATGGACACCACAATTAAACAGCCCCACAGCCTGAGCCGTGTGAGCCCAAGTCAGTGGCACGGGCCAGCCGCCGGTGTCTGACTGCAGTGTGGACATGCCCACAGGGACAGAGGCCTTGCCACAAAAAGCTCAAAGGCTAAATAGGCCAATGGTGGGAGGCGACTCTCCATTTTACAGATGGGGAAACTGAAGCTCAGAGAGCTGAAGTAATTTGCTCAAGTTTTCATGGAGAATTTGGGGCAAAACTGGGAACTTAACCCAGATTGTTTCAGTTCTTGCCTCTCCCCTTAACCCCAAGCCCAGCTTGTGTGTGTGTACAGCGTTCTTTTGGTCTGTGTTTGCATTGAATTGACTTCCAAGGGAGGCTGTGGAATTTCCTTCATTGGAGGTTTTTAAGACCAGGTTAGAGATACACCAGTGTGGGAATGTCTAGGGGAACTTGATGTTAGGGGGATTATTCCTTCACCCTCTCACTTCCCTGGTCCTTCTCGCATGAACAGAGAGCAGCATTACCTGTAGTCCAAAGGCGCAAACAATTCGATGTTCATTGGGGTGAAGTTCCAGCAAGCACGATTCCAGTATCCTTCCTTAGTGTCCCCCTTCCCAGCTCTGACACCCTGTCCCTGTTCCCATTCCCCCCTTTAGCAAAACATGATCCCAATTCCCCCAGTCCCTGTTCCCATCCCCACCCTTTACTTCCTGATTGACTGCAGACTATATAGTAAAACCTGAGTTTTGCTTAGCTATTTCTTAACCAGTCATTTTACTGAAATTTAACTATCCAATCCTAACATATTGTAACATGGTTATTTAACCAATTACTGTATATTCCACCACCTTCATTGGTTTACACCCAACAAAATTAATTGTACAGCAGACAGAAACAATCACAGAACCAGACAGAGACCATACAAATAAACATACAAAACAATACAGAAGTGAGGATTTCACAACTACATTTATACAGACATAAGGGTTTTCCAGCTGTGTCTACTGATAAGTGAGTTCTTGCCAGACAGGACGCTATCAAACCAGGTTTCCTTTTACATCTTCTAGGCTCTTCTCTTTCTCTGGAGGTGATAGAAATATCAGGGCAGGATTGTATTCCTAATAGCCCAATAGCACCTTATTTCAATGTGACTAGTTTGGAATGTGAGGATGTGACCAGACACTTCCCAGCGTATGGCTGCCTAACTACATCTTGGCTGAAGGCCTTAGCCTGTCGCAGTAAGAGAAGGCCATTCCACAGACAGTGATCTTTGATTCCTTCTTTTATACCTTTATAACTAGCTAAGTGATAAGAATACACCTACATTCTTAAAGTACAGGCCTTTGCAGACAGGCCTGAATATCTATATCCTAACACTTGGTTCTGCCTCAGCATAGGGGGCTGGAGTAGACGACCTCTCAAGATCCCTTCCAGGCCTACACTGAAATAATTCTCTTTTGTGCTGTGTCCTGTTCTACGTTGAGCTGTTTTGCATGGTGCCATTTGGAACTGTGATTGCCCCATGTTGTGTTGCATAGTTTTATGGTGCATTGTTTTGCCTCAGCGTGTTTGGTGTCTGTGTTGTGTTGATTTGAGTTGACCTATTTTGCATTGTGTACTTTTGTCCTAAGGTGTGTTAGTTTGCATTGTGTTGCTTTCTTCTCCTTAGTATTGTGTCATTTTATGCTGTGCAATGTAGGTTTTTGTTTTATTGTTGTTGTTTTTTGAATGGCCTGACATCATGTTGTCGTTTTATTCTGTATGTTGTTTTATACGTATATATTGCATAGCATCCTAGACATGTAGGGCTAGATAGGACCTCAAGATGTCATCAAGTCCAGCTCTCTCTGCCGAGGCAGGACCAAGTATATGTAGATTATCTCTGACAGAGCTTTGTCCTCCTTGTTCTTAAAAACTTCCAGGGACAGAGACTCCCCAGCTCCCCTTGTAAGACTATTCCAGAGCTGACCTGCCTTAGCTCTGGGGACACCCACACAGATTGTAGTGGTGAGCAGCTCTGGAAAGAGAGGAGACCCCGGTGAGTGGGCAGGCTGGGTAAAGAGACTAAAGTTGGGAGGAGAAACATTGACGTGTCCAAGGTCACCCAGGCTGTCTGTGACCGAGCTAGAAATAGATCCCAGTTCTAGTGCCACCGTACTGCTGTTTTGAGCACTGAAGGTCTCTGCCACCCTGGTGTTTTAGGCACTTGTGCAAACCCTTAGTACAGACAGAATTTACACTAGTGCACTCTGATTGGCACTAGTGCACCATGTCCCTGTTTGAAAGCTTGCAGAGGATGGGGGGCAGTGACCTCCCTGAGTCCTGGGGCTGGCTGAACAGTGCAGCTGGTAAGGGAGGGGCAGCAGTGAGTGCTGGAGGTATGAGCCAGGAGCACAGCCCCACAGGGCTGGACACTGACTTCTCCTGACCCAGGGGACACCCCCCAGCTGTGTGCAGGGACTGCCGCTGAGCTGCCCTGCCAAGACAGCCTGTGCATCCATGGACAAACCACCTCTTCCTGAAGCCTAATACAATGGGGTCTGGGGACCTTTCCAAGCTGCGGGTGACGGGCTCTGGCATTACCGGGTCTGTTCCTGGCTCTGTCCCTGACCTGCTTGGTGACCTGGGGGAAGTCACAGCCCCTCTCTGTTTTCCTCCTCACTGTTGTCTACTTGGATCGTGATCTCTTTGGGGCAAGGACTGTCCCGCTCTGTCTGTGCCGTGCCCAGCAGAATGGGGCTGCTGATCTCAGTCAGGTTCTCTGCCATGTGCTGCACGATGGGGCCCTGATCTCCATCAGTGTCTGTGCAACGCAAGGCACAGCTTATAGACTCACAGACTTTAAGGGCAGAAGGTAGAGGTGTATTTCAGATGAGGTCTCATCGGTGCCTTGTATAACAGCACTAACCCTTTCATGTGTCTGCTGGAAATACCTCACCTGATGTATCCTAGGACTGCATTAACCTATTTCACGGCTGCATCACATTGGCAGCTCATAATTATCCTGTGATCAACCAATACACCCAGGTCTTTCTCCTCCTCTGTCACTTCCAATTGATAAATCCCCAGCTTATTGCAAAATTATGCATTTGGAGACTAACAACTAGAATTTGTGCACTATTGATTTTCATCCCATTTCTATTACTCCAGCTTTCAAGGACATGCTGATTTTCTTGTATGATTTTCCTGTCCTCCTCCATATTGGCAATCCCTCCCGGCTCTGTGTCCCACTCCCACTTCTTGTGCCAAGATCACTAATAAAAGTGTTGAGTAAGATTGGTCCCAAGACTGATCCGAGGAACTGCACTAGTAACTCCCTCCAGCCTGACAACTCACCGTTCAATATGAGCCCCTTGTAGACTGCCCTTTAACCAATTCTTTCTTGACCTTTCAGTTCTCATATTAATCCCCATCGTCTCCAATTTAATGAATAGTTTCCCATGTGGAACTGTATCAAAAGCCTCACTGACATCCAGATCAGGTTTCTGTGGCACAATCTACCTTTTGTAACACCATGTTTTATTTATTTATAGTGCTGAAGGCTGGGAGGAACTGTTAGCAGTAGGCTGAGAATGGCCATGTGGAGGTGGGGGAGGGGATGGCAGACAGTGGGGGGAGTTGGAGGGATGCGGCATTGGAGGTGTATCTGGGATTGTGTTTTGTAGGAGTCCATGTCTCTGCTCCCTGTGGCCGTGGCACGTTCCGTACCAAAGCAGCATGTCAGCAGAGCAGACGCACACACCGTAGCTCTGCCTAGAACACGCAGCGTTCACTGCCAGACGGGCTGGGCGATTTTTCAGGGACCCAGCTTGATATGCCTGGCTGGGGTGGGTTCAGTTGGACGGGGGTCTGGGGCTCTGATAGTTTGCGATGTTCCTTTGTGCATAGTCAGTTCTTTCCAGTTATTGTTTTACCCCCACCTATGCCAGGTGCCGTTCTCTTCGTAACTTGCTTCAGTTATTTCACTTCCAGTTTTTAAATGGGATCTAAGAATTGCAAAGCTGAATGAAAGATAAACAAACAGAACCATTTGAATGTTGGCCCAGAGCTGGTAGAACGGTACCTAGTGACGGTCGGCTGTAATGACCGGGTTCCCTACAGCGTTTTCTGGTGGGGCGGATAAAGCAACGTCAAAGGGCCAGATGCACGTTTGAGGGCGAAAGGGATCGTCAGGTGTTTGCTCTCTAAGGAACATGTCACCGGCCAGGGCCTGCAGTCTGTCAGGAGAGGTGCGCTGGGGTGTATTTAGGAATCTGAAAATAAAAGGTGAAGACGGCTGGGTCACAATATCCAATGAAATCTTGCAAACAATTATACAAATGGACCCTACTGCTGTTAAAACAACATGGTATTAATACTGATTCAAAACTGACATTAAAATTAGGAGAGAAACGCATGAGAAATGAACTGACACCTACTTACCATTTCTTACTGCCTAAAATTTTGACACTCCCTCACAGCATCTTTTTTTCAAAGCGATGCACAGCACACAGTCAAGTTAATGAATGGAAGCACACCCATTATTGACTGCTTTGTGCTGCATGAGCATCTGATTAAGCACCTAATTACAACTGTACCACTGTAAGTGGAAATGTATCAACCCAGCTTAGCTCCAAGGTGTTTAGATGGGAATGAAAAGTTTCTAAATTAAATACATGGCAGAATGGTTAATGGGGAAAATACACTGAAGTGCCTCTACCCCGTCCTGTTGACTTCTTCTCCCAAACCCCCCATGAGTTCTGGCCTCTTGGTCAACTCAGCTCCCAGTCCCATATCAGCTGTGCCCTCTCCCAGCCTAACCCATTTCTACTGCAATTCTTCACCCTCCTCATCCAGGCAGGGGGCTGGCGCTGCAGCCCCTAAGGTACCTGCGTTAATCACTGTCTCTCATACTGGGGCTATTTATATTTCAGGGAACGATTTCTCAGAATTACTGACTCTGGGAGATGGGAGAGAGGAGAGGCTGAGAGAGCGTTTGCTCTAACGGCCACGTTCAACTCTGGTAGCCTCCATGTTGCCTCATCCTCCACCCTCCCCCATGTGTCTCTGCTCTTGTGTCAGTGTGTCACCTGATCATAATGCCACTGGCTTCAGCAGAGCTCCTAGACAGGAGCTACATCACGAGGGGGTTACAGTACTGAGAGTGAAATACATCACAGAGAGGGTGTAATTATCCTGAAGTGAAACATTCCAGTCTAGGAAGCGAAAGAATTCAAGTACTTCATTACTTAAAATTATGCTTGAAAGGATTGGATTTTTATGAATAAATTGCAGTAAATGTTAATTTCACTGTACACACACAAATGAAAAAATATTTATATAGGTAATATACAGAAATGCTTCTAGAGAAAGTGGAGTTTGATTTAAGGATATTTACACTGTATATTTTAGGTGTGACAGACAATTTCTCTTTGAACAGTTATATGATTTGGCTTTTGGACTCTCAACAGTTACTGTTATTAAATAATTGTCTGATGACCCCCATAACTTCCCACAGCTCTGAACACTGAAATTGTAAACATTGAAAAAAGGGCTTAAAAATAAATATCTCTATCTGTTGAAATTAAAAGAAAGAAATAGACACAATGAATTTTGTCAAACCCACTTAACAGCAATTGCAATATGCTAGGGGATGGGAATTCACAACTAAGGCACCAACCTTAATTCTGCCCTGTAGTGACACCAGGCAATTGCCGTAGGGCTACGAATTAGGCATTTTAGTGTATATCGTTCCAGATTACAAATCGGTATGATCCAAAGACACATGAGATCTTTTCCTAAGGATATCACTGTCACTGGGTTGTTTCTCTTAGTGGTAATTCCCAGAAGTGAACAGATTAATAACATTTTATCAGCTATGAAGTGGCCATTTCAGATTTTTGGGGAGTGTTTGTTATTTTGCACTAGGGGCCAGGTCCTTGGAGAGACGGAACCTTGGTTGCATTTTAACTTCTCCATGCTCAGCAGCTTCTGGAATTTGGTTCAAAGTATTTACATGTTTCCCTGCCCTGTTCTTAAAAGTGCTGTTTTAGAAAGTGGGGAAGGGCAGGAACTGACTGCAGGATCAGTAGATGACTCCCTTAGATATTTATAGCTCATCGGAAGGAGGACGGGGATTGGTGGGCGTTTGGGGATTTAATAATAAACACACAAATATCATTGTTCTTAGTGAATTTTCATCTTCTAATTCCCATAACCCACTAATTATCCCTGGCTGCCCCCGGCAGTCTGGGGATGGAGAACTAGTAAACTCCTGTGGCCAGTGAGGAACCGAAGGCACAAGGATCTTTCAGTGGCTGACTCAAAGTCACCCAGAGTGAAATTCACTTCACTGGATAAATCCCTAGTTGCTGAGCTCTGCAGAGGGGTGGGGAGGTGAATTCCATCCCCCATTCTTGGGCATAGACCCCCCTCCAATTCTCACCCTGATCTCAGACACTACCCCACCTTCCCCTGCAGTGATGGACCCACTTGATGCTGCCAGAGCCATCTGCCATGCGAGCTAGAGAGGACAGAGGCCCAGCTCCAGAACTGCTCCCCCTGCCCACAGCCTCCAAGCTGTGCTAGAATTGCCCTGACTTTCCAATCTGCAGATCAGTCCGGCTGTCCCCAGCCCGTGCACCCACCACACACAGTCTTTGTCACAACAAACATCCCAGGATTGGGAAAGACCATCTGGGGCTGGCTGCAGTCTCCCGTTGCTGCTGTGAGGGGAATGGGGTGGTCCCTCATAGAGGATACAAACATACCCAGGGGCAGAAGGGAAATGTAGTTTCTTCCAGGGGTTTGAAATGTTTGGTTTAGAGTCCTGAGCTCTGTCTTCCTGTTTGTCTCCTCCTGCCACTTTCAGATCTCTTGGAGAGACAAGGTGGGTGAGGTAATTGTTTTAGAACCAATTAAAAATACCTCTTTGCTGTCCTGGGACCAACATGGGTACAACAACTTTCCCCTTTGTACCCCCTCCCCATCTCACCTCCCCCTCAGCTGAGACTGTCCCATGTGATAGGAAAATAAGGGTTCAGTCCTGTCGCTGGATTGGGTCTTGCCAGCACTAACGGGAGGGAAAGCCTGTGTGCATTAATGACAGCAGCAGCTCTGGGACTCGACACATAGGGAGAAGAGATGGGAGTGAGCAGGCTGTGTTTGTGCCAGGTGTGAGTTACTCATGTGGGAATTCTGCACCGCTGTGTATGCACAGAATTCACGTCCAGCGCAGAATTTCTTTTTTTTGGCTTGAAGAAGATATGTTCTGCCTGAGAAGTGCTACAGTTCTGCCTTTCACCCCCAGAGGCCCGTGTTGCACCAGAACTGGCAGCAGCCAGCTGGGTTCATCTTGGTGGTAATTTGTTGCCCCGAGCTATACCCCAAATGGGAGGAGAGTTAGTGGGTGCAACTGGGGAGAGTCCTGAGACACGGCTGCCGCTGGAGGTGGGGACAGGGTGGTCATTCTCGACTCGCAAGAGGGTGTGGAAAGGGCACAGGAGGAGCCAGTGTCCCCTATGGCGAGTGCCCAGCCCCAGGTTATCCAGTCCCAGACGCTTCTTCCCCCACCATACCCCAAACCTCTTCATCCCTCCAACCATCAGTTGCCAGGCTTCCCTTGCTGCGAGTCCTTCCTGACTGCAGAGACCCTCTGAGCCAGTCGTGTGTCAGGGCTCAACCCTCTGGCTGCGTCCTCAGGGCACTTTCTTCCTCTCTCGGGGCACCATGCCACAGGGGCCCCACAAATCTACATTGCTCAGGCTTTGGCTTCAGCCCTGGGTGGTGGGGCTCAGGGCCCTGGACTTCAGCCCCATGCGCTGGGACTGGAGCTTTCTGCCCTGGGCCTCAGTGAGTCTAATGCTGCCCTTGCTTGGCCCCTGCCATGAAACCTGCTAGTGGCCCCCAGGGGGCCCAGGACCCCTAGTTGAGAACCACTGCCTTACCCCACGAATCACAGCAATGTTCAGGTTACTGCCAGTCATAGAATCATAGAATATCAGGGCTGGAAGGAACCTCAGGAGGTATCTAGTCCAACTCCCTGCTCAAAGCAGGACAATCAGGAGTATCTACTCATTTGGACTCACTGGGGAGCCACAGAAAGAAACAAGATGTGCTGAGGCAAGAAGGCCCAGTCTCAGAGCCCTTTTTGGAGTCACGCTTCCCAAAGGCTAAAACTAGGCCCAGCCCATGAAAGGAGCACTCCCAGGAGAGACTGGATAAAGGCTGGAGCATCAAACAGCTTTGTAAACCTGAGAGAGCTGCCTTGGGGACAGTGACAGGGAGAATCGCCAGAGTGACTCCTTGGATTCTGCTCTTCTCTGGCCTTTGGTTCTTAGAATCATAGAACTGGAAGGGACCTCGAGAGGTCATCTAGGCCAGTCCTCTGCACTCAAGGCAGGACTCAGTATTATCTAGACAATCCCTGACAGGTGTTTGTCCAGCCTGCTCTTAAATATCCCCAGTGATGGAGATTCCACAACCTCCCGAGACAATTTATTCCAGTGCTTAACCACTCTGACAGTTAGGAAGTTGTTTTCCTAATCTCCATCCTAAACCGCCCTTGCTGCAATTTAAGTCCGTTGCTTCTTGTCGTATCCTCAGAGGTTAAGAAGAACAATTTTTCTCCGGCATGTTTGTAACAACTGTGGCAGAGCTCTGACCCTGCTCCGGTGGATCCTGCGCTTCATGCTGCCTCAGTGACTCACTGTGACCCTCCACGTAGCCCTTCTCTCTCTAGGGCCAGGGTTACAGTCTACTGAGCCCTTTTCATCACAGGCTGCAAGGAGGTTGGTGAGAGAACTCCCACAGTCTCTGTTCAGCCTCCTGTCCTGACATGGACCTGACTCCCCTTCCAGGAGCTGTTCCTGTAGTGGTGGGTTGGGGAGAACCCGGCCCGCCTCTACTCCGGGTTCCAGCCCAGGGACCCTAATGGTAGCAGTTGTTGGCAGCCAACCTTTCACTGCCAGAGTTGCTACATTTCCCTGGGCCACTTCCCGACAGCTCTCCTGCTTCTCCCTTCTTCACCCTTACCTTAGGGCTCCCTTAACGATGGTTTGAGGGTGTCTTCAGTAACCAGCCCTTAAGCCGCACTTCCTCTCCTCTGGCTCCCCGGCTCTCCTCTGCCTGACTGGAGTGAGCCCTTTTATAGTATCAGCAGGGCCTTAATTAGAGTCAGGTGGTCACATTAACTGAATGGCCTCACCTGACTCTTTACAGGTTAATTAGTCAGGTGTTCTCATTAGCCTGGAGCAGCCCCTGCTCTGGTCAGTCAGGGAACAGAAGACTCTTTCTCCAGTGGCCAGAAGACCTTCCTTCTGCTACTCTGCTGTAGAGGGTAGGAGGGAGAGGGCTGCTGTTGCTGTTCCTGCTGGGCCCTCGCTGCTGCTACTGCTGCTGCTACTGCTCCGGCTGCTTCCCTGGCTGGGCTGGACACCACCACCCACCCCCTTTCTCTGCTATCTGCTTGCTGGCTGGCTAGTAGATTCCCCCCCCCACCCAGTTGCTGCTGTTACTCCACCTACAGCCCCTGGGGGGGGGGCTGCTGGCCTGCTCCCCGGAGGAGGGGAGTGAGGGACCCCAGCTCCAGCCCTTGTTGTTGAGGGCTCCACCACCACCATCTTCTGAGTGGGGTCCCTCCTGCCTGGCCACCAGACCACCGCCTGGAGCTGCTGGAGCTGCTGTGTTTGCTGGGGAGCTGCTGGAGCCCCGAGGAGGAGGAGGAGAGAGCTGCCTGCTGCTGGAGGACCTCATGGAGACTCTGCAGACCGCCGTGGAGGGGGCACTAAAGGACTGAGTATTTTTCAGACTGTGCTCTTGTGGTGGGGGTTTGGACTGTGTCTGTTGGGACGCCGGGGGTGTGGCGTGGAGCCTGCCCCAGGTCCATCCGTGTCCCCCTTCACCCCCACCACCATCGTTGCCCCCTCCACCACCCCTGCTGGTTGTTTTCCATCTACCTCGATCTCCTGCCTCTGGGACTGAGCTGCTCACCTGGCTTGCCACGCCCACTTCCACCATTTGGGCCTGCAACAGCAGCAGCCACCATTGACTTTTTTGCACAAGTGCCCGTGGGCGCACCCCCCACTCCCACCCCCTTGGCCTGGCCCCCTCTCCTTTGCCGCATTTGTCTGCCCCACCCATGTCCTCTGTGGCCCTGACTGTCCTGCCCCAGCCCTGCAGCTAGCCCCATGGTCCCTCTGCCCTGTTCCTAGCTCGACTTTCCCCCCCCAGCCCTTTGATCCCCCAGTCCTGATTGGCCCCTCCCCTCGTGCGCCCATGCCCCCTCCCATGCGCTTGTGCCCTTCCCCCATTTGAGTTTGCCCTTGTTCACTGCACCCCCCCCATGCTGTTAGCCTCCCTGGTCCCCTAGTGCAACTAGAGGAGCCGGAATTCCCCTCTGGGTCGGTGGCCTGCCACCCACCCGCCCCAGGGTACTTGGATTCGCCCCTCGGGCCGTTAGCCTTCCCTTTCTGGCACCCTCCTCCCCTGCCTGCAGCCTAGCGGGGAGGGGTGGTCGCCTCCTTTCCCTCCCCTCCCCTCGCTGTTTGTCCCCCTCCCCGCTCTCGTTATGGCGGGGGACACGGTGGGGGAGCCCCCTCGCGCTGCTCCCACCACCCCTCCTCCGGAAACCCCCATGTCCGTTCCCCGAGCCTCTACCTCGACCGCCGCTGCCGGTCTACCTGCCACTGCCCCCGCTGGGGCACCGGCAACGGCGAGTACCGGGGAAGCGTCCGCTGCTGCCACGTCCTTCGCCCCTTCCGTTTCGGGGGGAGCCCCCCCAGCCGGTGGGAAAGGTCGGGGTGGGAAGAAGGGTAAGGGCCCCGCTAAAAAGACCAAGCCCTCCATGGCAGGGACTACCCCCGCTGCCACGGCCCCACTACCGGCCGCGGCATCCCTCCCCGCTGTTCCCTCCACCAGCTCCGTGGGTGTCCCTCCCCCGGCCCCCAGGGCGTATGCCCAGGTGGCGGCAGCCCCCCCGCCTGCCGCTGCTCCTCCAACCGCCGCTTCTGCTTCCATCTATAGCGGCCGGGGCCCCTTCCCCACCTTGACCCGGAAGCACGGCGTCTGTTGCCTCCTGGTGCCCGCCTCGCCCCACGTGGAGACCTACGTGCGGGCGTTGGCGAGGGTGGTGGGGCCCACGGCCATCGTGGTGGCCTCCAAGATGTACGGGAAGGTAGTCTTCTTCCTGGCGTCGGAGGCCGCCGCCCAGGAGGCGGTAGAGACGGGTCTGGCGGTGGGGGGCGTGTTCGTGCCCCTTGAGCCATTGGAAGACCTGGGAGTCCGCTTGATCCTGACTTCCGTCCCTCCCTTCCTGCCCAATGCCGCCCTGCTGCCCGCCCTTTCTGCCCTGGGGCGCCCTATCTCCGTCATCAGCCCTCTCCCGTTGGGCTGCAAGGACCCCGCCCTCCGTCACGTCCTCTCGTTCCGCTGGCAAGTGCAGCTTCAACTGCCGCCGGCGGCGCGTGACGGAGAGGCGCTCGAGGGGTCCTTTGTGGTCCCCTACCAGGGAGCCCGCTACCGGGTGCATTATTCAATGGGGGAGGCCCGGTGCTACCTCTGCCGGGCGATGGGGCACGTCCGGAGGGACTGCCCCTTGGCCCGGCATGGAGGAGCGTCCGAGACCCCCGAGCCCCAGCAAAGCACCGGCCCTATCACCGCCAGTGCCCCTGGCTGCCCGGCACCTGAAGCGGCACCTGAAGCTGCCCCTCCTCCTTCTCGTTCCGCCGCTGTGGAGGAGGGTGTGGCAGAATTAACGCCGGGCTTGGGAGAGGGCCCGCCCCAGGGAGACACCTCCCTTGTTCCTGTTGCCCCTCCATTGCTTCCCCGAGTCTCTGAGCCATCGTCCTTGCCCCCAGACCCGACCCCTGTTAGCCAGCCCCCGGATGAGGCCATGGAGGGCTGGTCCTTAGTACAGGGGAAGCGGGGCAAGCGGAAGGCTCAGGCCCCATTACATCTTTCGGATTTGGAGACCCCCTGGAAGAGCAGGAAGGGGGTCTCTGATGACGAGCCTTCCGCCTTGCCCCCTGACGACGCCCGTTTTGTGGTGCTGGCTGGGCACGACGTGGCAGCACCGGACGGTGACGCTGCCCCTCCTCCGGGGTCCCTTCCCGAAGAAGCCACCGAGGGAGCCCCTCTTGCCCCCTTGCCATCCGCAGCCCCTGCGAGTGCTGCGGTGGGCGTCGCTTCGGGTGTTGGCGGGGAGGGCCCCGGTGTGGCGGACGGCGATCTCCCCTCCATCTATGAGGAGATCGAGGCCCTGGGTCTGACCCCAGTTGCGCAGGGGGAGGACGACCCTTTGCTAGCGGGCCTCGATCTGAGCGACCTCACCTCGGTCCCCCTGTCCCCGGGTTCCCTACCCCTGACTGATGCTTCTGCTCCCACTTCTGAGGGTCCCCTGGGGTCTTCCATCAGCCCATCTGCAGGTGGCACCTCACTGACGGCCGCCGTGCCCACTGAGGCGACGGCCGGTGCCCCGCTACCCAGACCCGATTCCCAGGGGGTGTCCCTCTTGGGTGTGGGCCACCCGACCCCTGGCCCCACCCTTGTCCCCTCCACCTCCCGTGATGCCATTGCCGCCCCTGGGGATACTCCCCAGGGCACGACCTTAGTTGTTTTTCCCTGCCCTGACCCATCAGGGGCTGCTGTTCTCCTTCCGCCGCCCCCTCTTGAACTGGGGAGCGGGGCGGGCCGCGTAGCGTCGGCCCATCAGGCGCCACGTCGAGGGTCTGCCCCCTGCCTGCCCGCCTCGGTGGGCCACGGGGCTGTGACGGGGGCCCTGCTGGGGGACGGTCGTCGATCCGTTATCCCACCCCCCCATGCGCTGAGGGAGGAGCTGCGGGAGTTCCTTGAGGACATCCGTGGCTCCCGCAACAAAGTCCATCTTGTGCTCCAGCGGTGGGGGGATTTCCACCTGATCCTCCGGGCCGCAAGGGACCTCATGGGGGAGGGTAAGGGGACCGGGAAGCAGGCCGCCGCGGCCTACCGGCGGGTCTGCTTTTTCCGTGACTCTCTGCTCACCTACGGGTTTGGTCACGGATTGCTGCGCGGCCCAACAGAGGCTGCCGGCGAGGATCCCCCCCAACACTCCTCATGGCGCCGATCGTCTTTGCCACTTTGAACGCCCGGGGCTGTAGGATGGGTCTCCGCAGGAGCCAGGTGCTCTCCTTCCTTCGGGACGGGGGGTACTCTGTGGTTTTCCTGCAGGAGACCCATACGGATCCGGCCGCTGAAGCTAGCTGGCGGCTGGAGTGGGGGGACACGATCTACTTTAGCCACCTCTCGGTTCGCTCGGCAGGAGTGGCGACCCTGTTCTCCCCCGACCTACGGCCCGAGGTGCTGGGGGTCGCCGAGGCTGTGCCGGGCCGCCTGCTGCACCTCCGGGTCCGCATGGAGGGGCTTGTGGTTAATCTCGTCAATGTCTACGCCCCGACATTGGGCCCGGAGAGGTTGCGTTTTTACCAGCAGGCATCCGCCTTCCTCGGCTCCCTGGATCCTCATGAGTGCCTGGTCCTGGGCGGGGACTTTAACACCACCCTCGAGGAACGGGACCGCTCGGGGACCGAGCAGTGCCCGGCCGCCGCGGACGTCCTCCAGGAGATCGTCGAACGACACTTCCTGGTGGACGTCTGGCGCGACCACCACCCGGACGACGTCTCGACGTTCACCTTCGTCCGGGTGGAGGCCCATCGGTCGCGCCACTCCCGGTTGGACCGCATTTACCTGTCACGTTTCCACCTTTCACGAGCCCTCTCCTCCAGCGTCCGGCCGGCCCCTTTTTCGGATCAACACCTTGCCACCGTGACGGCCTCTCTCTGCGCGGAGAGGCCGGGGCCGGCCTATTGGCACTTTAATAATAGTTTGCTGGAGGACATGGGCTTCGTAGCGTCCTTCCGGGAGTTCTGGCTCGCCTGGCGAGGGCAGAGGCATGCCTTTCCCTCGGCGCGGCGATGGTGGCACCTGGGGAAGGTGCGCGCCCGGCTCTTCTGCCGCGACTACACCCGGGGCGCCAGCCGACGGAGGGATGCGGCGATAGGGCAGTTGGAGCGGGAGGTCTTAGAGCTGGAGAGGCATCTGGCCGCCAGCCCCGAGGATCCATCCTCTGCGAGGCATGCTGGGAGAAGCAGGAGGAGCTCCGGGCCCTCGAGGATCATCGAGCCCGGGGTGCCTTTGTTCGATCCCGCATCCACCTCCTTCGGGAGATGGATCAAGGCTCCCGCTTCTTCTACGCCCTGGAGAAAAGGAGGGGGGCCAAAAAGCACGTCACCTGCCTCCTGGCGGAGGATGGCACCCCCCTCACGGATCCGGTGGAGATATGCGGGAGGGCCAGGGCCTTCTACGCGGCTCTTTTCTCCCCAGATCCGACCGATCCTGCCGCTTGCAAAGTGCTCTGGGACGGACTCCCGACGGTCAGCGCGGGCGACCGGGACCGGCTAGAGCTGCCTCTCACTCTGGCCGAGTTCTCAGAAGCCCTCCGTCGCATGCCCACCAATAAATCTCCGGGCATGGACGGGCTGACCGTGGAGTTCTACCGCGTGTTCTGGGACGTCCTCGGCCCAGACCTAGTCACTGTCTGGGCCGAGTCTTTGCGGGGCGGGGTCCTCCCTCTCTCGTGCAGGCGAGCCGTGCTCGCCTTATTGCCGAAGAGGGGGGACCTCCGCGATTTACGGAACTGGCGTCCCATCTCGCTCCTCAGCACGGACTACAAAATCGTTGCGAAGGCCATCTCGATGCGGCTAGGGTCCGTGCTGGCGGACGTGGTCCACCCGGACCAGACCTACACCGTCCCGGGCCGCACAATTTTTGATAACTTGTATCTGGTCCGGGACCTTCTGGAATTAGGGTGTAGGGATGGTCTGTCGTTCGCCCTCTTGTCCCTGGATCAGGAGAAGGCGTTCGACAGGGTGGACCACGGGTATCTCCTGGGCACTCTGCAAGCGTTCGGCTTCGGACCCCAGTTTGTGGGTTTTCTCCAGGTGCTGTACGCTTCCGCGGAGTGTCTGGTCAGGCTCAACTGGACCCTGACCGAGCCGGTCAGCTTCGGGCGAGGAGTACGGCAGGGGTGTCCCCTCTCGGGTCAGCTGTACGCTCTGGCGATCGAGCCCTTCCTCTGTCTCCTCCGTCGGAGGCTGACGGGGTTGGTGCTCCGGGAGCCGGAGCTGCGGCTGGTCCTGTCGGCGTACGCCGACGATGTGCTCCTCGTGGTCCAGGACCCGGGCGACTTGGCGCGGGTGGAGGCTTGCCAGGCCATTTATTCGGCGGCCTCCTCCGCCCGGGTCAACTGGGTCAAGAGCTCTGGCCTGGTGGTCGGGGACGGGTGGCAGGCGAGCTCCCTCCCACCCACGCTTCAGGCCATCCGGTGGAGCGCGGGTCCGCTGCTCTATCTTGGCGTTTACCTTTCTGCCACGCATCCGTCTCCGCCGGAGAACTGGCATGGTTTAGAGGGCGGGGTGAGAGCGCGGCTCCGGAAATGGACAGGACTACTCCGGTGCCTCTCTCTCCGGGGGAGGGCGCTGGTGCTGAATCAATTAGTCCTGTCCATGCTCTGGTACCGGCTCAACACCCTGGTCCCGGCCCCGGATTTCCTGGCCAACCTCCGGACGGCGGTTCTGGAGTTCTTCTGGCCAGGAACGCACTGGGTCTCTGCAGGGGTCCTTCATCTGCCCCTGGAGGAGGGGGGGCAGGGCCTGAAGTGCCTGCGCACTCAGGTCCGCGTCTTCCGCCTCCAGGCCCTGCAGAGACTCCTGTATGGTGCGGGTAGTCCGGCGTGGAGCGTATTGGCGCACGCCTTCCTCCGCCGCTTCCGAGGGCTCCGATACGACCGGCAGCTCCTTTATCTCGATCCGAGGGGCCTTCCGCGAGACCTCTCCGGGCTGCCGGTCTTCTACCAAGACCTCCTCCGGACCTGGAAGCTCTTTTCAACGACCAGGTCCGTGGCGGCCACCGTGGGGGTCGATCTCCTCGCGGAGCCCCTGCTACACAACCCCCAGCTCCGTGTGCAGGTGGCGGAGTCCCCCGCGGTGCGCCAGAGGCTGGTCTTGGTAGGAGTCACCAGGGTCGGAGACCTCCTGGACTACGACCGGGGAGACTGGCTGGATCCCCTGACGCTCGCTCAGCGCATGGGGCTCTCCAGCCCTCGTACCCCCCGGCGCGTACTTCAGGAGGTGAAGGCCGCTTTACTGCCCGCTGCTCGAGTTTACCTCGACCGGGTCCTGCGAGAGGGCACGCCCTGCCCACCTTCCACCCCGGGCCCTGTGGACCTTTTTATCGGGCCCCTGCCCCGTGGACCCAATCACCCCCCTTGCCCTTTCACAGCGAGCCGGCTGCCCGATCTGCAGCCGGTTCTGTTCCAGACCGCGCCACGAAAACATCTGTACACGCTCGTGCTCCACACGCTTCACTACCTCACCCTCGCATCCCGCCCCGATACGAAATGTCGGGACCTCATGCCACCTCTCGAGGGTGAGGAGCCCCGGTGGGCCAGCCTGTATTCTGCCCTAGTCCCGAGGCCTGCCGGGGATGTCAGTTGGCGGCTCCTTCACGGGGCCGTGAGCACGGGCGTGTACTTGGCGCGGTTTATCCCTGTCCCCAACACCTGCCCCTTTTGCGGCGTGAAGGAGACCCTGGCACATGTTTATTTAGAGTGTGCCAGGTTGCAGCCCCTGTTCCGGCTCCTCTTGGATCTCCTATTGCGTTTTTGGTTGCACTTTTCTCCTCACCTGTTTATCTATGCACTCCCCATTCGTGGCCCCACGAAGTCGCGGGATCTCCTTGTCAACCTCCTCTTGGCCCTGGCCAAACTGGCCATCTATAAAACCAGGGAGAGGAGGTTGGCCGACGGGATTTCCTGCGACTGTGGGGCCTATTTCCGCTCCTCCGTCCGTTCACGCATCCGGGTGGAGTTCCTCTGGGCGGCGTCCACTGGCTCCCTTGACGCCTTCGAGGAGCAGTGGGCGTTGTCCGGGGTTCTCTGCTCGGTGTCCCCATCTGGTTCCCTTCGTTTAGCCCTATGACCTCACTCCCGCTCCTGTTTTTTTTCATTGGTTGTCCCACGCAATTAGTTAGTGTCCCGGACCTGTGGATCCTCCCCTTAGGCTGGGGGGAGGTCCTTTAAGAAGCCCGCCCACTTCCTGGATGCTAATAGGGCTATTCTGCTGTACCCACCTGGCCTGGGTCTATCACACAATCTTTTATGTACTTGAAAACTGTGATCATGTCCCCTCTGAGTCTTCCCCAGTTTTTTCAATCTTCCCTCATAGGTCATGTTTTCTAGATCTTTAATAATTTTTGTTGCTCTTCTCTGGACTGTCTCTAATTTGTCCACATCTTTCTTGAAATGTGGCCCCCAGAACTGGACACACTACTCCAGTTGAGGCCTAATCAGTGCGGAGTAGAGCGGAAGAATTTCTTCTCGTGTCTTGCTTACAATACTCCTGCTAATACATCCCAGAATGATACTTGCTTTTTTGCAACACTGTTGACTCCTATTTAGCTTGTGATCCACTAGGACCCCCAGATCCCTTTCCACAGCGCTCCTTCCTAGGCAGTTATTTCCCATTTTGTATGTGTGCAACTGATTGATCCTTCCTAAGCGGTGTACTATGCATTTGTCCTTATTGAATTTCATCCTATTTACTTCAGACCATTTCTCCCGTTTGTCCAGATGATTTTGAATTTCAGTTCAATCCTCCAAAGCACTTGCAACCCCTCCCAGCTTGGTATCGCCCGCAAACTTGATAAGTGTAAGAGAAAGACTCTGCTCCTGGGAGAGTGTCACCCTGTCTCAGAGGGTTACACCCTGGTGGGAGGGGGCTAGGCCTGTACTGGGATAAGGTCACTCTGTGCTTCACAGTGTGGCAGAACCTAGAATGTCCATTAGCAGGGGAAAACCTGGGGGGAATCGACATGTGGAAAGGACAGAAACCCTGTCTGAATTCTCTCACATTGCCCTTCTTGCCCTGGCAGGCTACAGAATAACAACATCCACGTTTCGCCCCAAATCATCCCGTCCTCCCACGGGGAAGGAAATGGCTTCAATGGAGCTGGCTCAGGTAAGGGATTCTCAGGGAGCTGGTGGTGGGTTCTGCTTGGAGGGAGAGGAGCAGTAAATGTATAGGAGGGTGGGAGCCAGTGATGAGCTGCCAAAATATTAACAACAGGTTCCCTTGTACTCACCTCACGAGGGGGTCATGCCACATCCAACCCCCTGTGTTCCTTGACACCCAGGGACCCCGACCCAGCCCCCTCCTTCCCTGTCCCCCGACTGCCCCCTGCCGCCCCATCAAACCCTTCCTCTCATTCTTGATGCCCCCCTGGAACCCCTGCCCCATCCAACCACCCCTTCTCTCTGTCCCTGACTGCCCCCCAGCACCTCATCCAACCCCTGCTCCTTCCTGACTGCCCCCCGGGACCCCCATTCAACCCCCTTGTACCCTGCCCTCTGAGCGCCCCGACCCCTATTCAGCCCCCCACAACCCACCGAACACCCCCTCCCTGCCCCCTTACCACACTGCCTGGGGCCAGGACCGCGACTGGTGCCACGGGATCCGACTCCCCGATCCGGGATGGAGCCGCTCAGCCGGGACCAGTGCTGCAGGGCCCATGCTGGGCCGGATTGGAGCCGCTCAGCCGGGACCAGCCAGAGCCAGGGGTGCTTGGCTGGGACCCGGCTGGGGCACTCGGCCGGGGCCACGGGGAGCCGCTCAGGTGGAGCCGGACTGGGCCGTGCACACGGTCGCCCCCCCCGGCCTGGCTTACCTGCCTGCTGCTTGTTTCAGGCTTCGCGCAAACATTTGATTCGTGGGAAGCAGGGGAGGGGGAGGAGAAGGAGGGCGGAGCGTTCAGAGGAGAGGGGGAGGTGAGCTGGGGCCGGGGGCCGGGTGGACAGCTGCCCGAGCCTTTGTTAAATTTAAAAGCTTTTTTAGAACCGGTTGTCCTGGAACAACTGGTTCTAAAAAGGCTTCTAAATTTAACAACCGGTTCATGCGACCCAGCTGGAGCTCACCACTGGTGGGAGCTGCTAGAGGTGGTGGGAGGCAGGAAATATCCTGGGTGGAGAAAGGGAGGGGACAGGATGTGACAAACCTGCTGACACTAGTGTAGTTTAGGGTGTGATGGGTTGTCACCCCGGGGTGCAGTCTGGGGGGCTTCTGGGAACCGCTGTGCCCTCTAACCCTCAAGCTGGGCTGGCCCTTCTCTCACTGCTTTGCTGGAGATTCAGCCAGCCTCTCCAGGGCCTGTTATCACCCAACACGACAGCAGGTGGCGCCATGCAGCCAACTAAGCTACCTGAGTGCTTTACCTGAGCCACTCAAGGACAGAAAGAGACAACAGCCAATTTCCCAGCGATAAGTGTTAGCAAACAGATCAAAGCAGATTACTTAGCAAATAACCAAAAACTCAAACCAAGGCTAACATACTAGATGGATTGAATTTGAATTAGCAATTTCTCACCCTGACTGATGCTACAAGCAGTCCCCCAAGTTTCCATACACAAGGTAGAAATCCCTTTACACTGGGACCAGCACTTCTCCCACTTCAGTCTTTGTTCCTCAGGTGCTTCCAGCAGTTCTCTTGTGCAGGGAATGAGGCCAAGAGATGATGTCACACCCCATCTTATGTAGCTTTTCCATATGGCAGGAACCCTTTGTTCCAAACTCAGTTCCCAGTCCAGTTTGTGGAAAAATACAGGTACCAAAATGAAGTTCATTGTCATGTGGTCTGGTCACATGTCCTAGCATGGCCTGCTGAGTCATAGTAGCCATGACTCATAGGCTGGCTGAAACAATCACTGGAAGGCTAAGCTCTTCTGCGGTCCATTGTCTTTGTTGATGAGCCATCAGCACTGTCTGGCTTCTTCATTGTTGTACCTGAAAGGCTCGTTGTGGCTGTTACCCAGAGTAAGCACATTTGAAAGACAGATACAGAGTCAATATCCATAACTTCAGATACAAACATGATCCATGCACACAGGTAGGATAAGCATATTCAGCAAATCATAACTTTTCTAATGACACCGCACATGACTCATCTTGTACAAAATGCCTCATGTCCTAATCATATAATCCTGCCACTATGCTGAATATGGGCTGTAGTGTGAGATAGGTCCTAATGTCAAAGCACAAGTGTAGAGAATGGAACTTCCCCTCTTTGTGGAACAGGAAATAACCCCCTAGCCAGGGCTGGGAAAACTTCCCAGACTCCCAGTGCTGGAGCCTGAACCTACTGACACTTCATTAGTTACCCCCACCCCCAGTCTTTGTGGCAACTGCAAACGTTATCAGTGATGATTTTATTTTCTCTTCCAGGGCATTGATAAGAATGTTAAATAGCACAAGGCCAAGATCCAATCCTTACGGGAACCCCCTAGAAAGAAATCCACTCAACCATGGTTCCCTATTTTAAATCCCAGTTTTTAATCTATTTAATGTATGCCGTGTGTATTTTGTACCTTTCTAGTCAAAATATTGTTCTGAAGCAACTCATATGCCTACGTATAATTACATCAATACTATTAGCTGCAACCAAACTTTTGATCTCATCCAATAAGGATATACAGTTAGTTTGATAGGATCTATTGTGTCTACACCTTTTTAATGGATACTAATTATATTACCCTCCTTTCTTTATTAATGAAATCCAGTATCGGCTGCTCCATTCTCTTGACGCAGCTAATGACAAGTGTGTCAGTCTGAAATCGATACTGGGCATCTCTTTTATACTTTTTAAATATTGGCACAGCATTAGCTTTATTCCAGTCTTCTGGAATTTCCCAAGTGTTCCAAGTCCTAATTAAAGTCAACATTAACAGTCCACCACGCTCCTCCAGCAGGTCTTTCAGAACTCTAGTTATCTGGACCCACTGATTTAAACACATCTAACTTTAGTAGCTGCTGTTTAACATCCTCATGAGTTACTTCTGGAATGGAAAGACTGTCAGCGTCAACATCTTATGATATGAGTTACATCATCTGTTTGTCTCCAAATCCAGGAGAGAAATATTTATTGAACACTTTTACCTCTTCTGCATGTTTGTTGATTATTCTGCCAGTTCCATCTAGTAATGTACCACTACCATTGTTAGGATTAATTTTGTACTTTTAAAAACTTCCTTCTTATTTTCATTGGTTGATCATTGATTTCTGTTAGCTTCCCTTGCCAACTTTCTACAATTCTGAACTTCGAACTTAGATTCTTTACTATTGACTTCCTTTTTCTTCCATATATTTTATTTGGAGAGTGTTGGGATTCCTACCAGGGAGCCACCAGCAGGGTCCAGAGACAGCCCCATCTCCTATATCTATCTCTGGCTAGTAGGTATATGATAAATGTGATGACCCTGCCTCCGCCTGTCAGCTGGGAGACACAAAGGTTCTCTCTTTCTACCCTCTGATGCCACCTGGCTGTTCTAGGCAAGGTGAGGTGGGACTCTGTTAACATGTGCCTCCCGGAGCTTCCATTTACCTGGGGCTACTGTTCTGTGAGTAGTGGGGCTGTGAGTGGGGCAACAGGTACTGAGTGTTGGACTCTTGCTCTTTCAGGGGCCGGTGACCTTCGAGGAGGTGGCTGTGTATTTCACCAGGGAGGAATGGGCTCTGCTGGACCCCACTCAGAGAGCCCTCTACAGGGATGTCATGCAGGAGAACTATGAGACGGTGGTCCTGCTGGGTAAGAAGTCCTGTCCCCTGGGTTATTAGAAGCTGTGGGGTCTCTAAATAACCTGAGCAGTATTAACTTTATACCTTTATTCATCATCCAAGTTTTGACAAGTTTCTTTGTCCCCCCTTTTTTTCCTTATCTCCAATACACTAGTAGGCAGCAGGGAGGGAGGAGGTTGTGAGAGACGAGGAGGGAACACAAGAAGCTCCCAAGGTGCCGGGAGGTGGTGCCAGCTGCCAGTATTGGGAAGAAGGGGAGGGGAGTGTGGAGGAAGGGCACCCAGGAAGTGGGCTGGGTGGGTCAGTGGGAGGGAGGAGAGGTTTGGGGATCTAGAGCTGTGGGGGATCCCAGACTTTTAACCCTGAATCCCTACCCAAACCTCAGGTAAATCGCATACTTCAGCATAAACACTCTCACAAAGCCTCAACTTAATATAAGGCCCTGAACTGTAGCAAGCTTAGGCCACGTTTACTAAATCGTATCACTAAATCGACCATGGCTAGATCGATCTCAGAGCGTCCATCCGGCTGTAGTGTTGACCTGCCCTTAATAACCCATTTATCTATGTTCACCTCCTTGCCCCTCCACGCATGGTCCAAGCTAATAAGCAATTCTCTGATCATGACATCTTACCTCTAGCGAGTATGAAATTGCCCACAAGACGTGAGACTAGGTCATAGATCGTAAAATCAGGTCGGGGTCAAGAAGAGTGAGAGTTTGGAGAGAGTCTTGTCCCCCCTCTCCACATCTGCAGCAGCCACAAGCTGTCTTCCCTCCCGGCTCCTTGGATCTCTGAGCCTGTCCCTCCTGAGGCTGCGTGGCCCAGTTCTTGTTTCTGACCTTCTCCTTTTCCGGAAGAATTAGAGGCTGTTGCTCCTGAATGTTAGTGTGTAATTTCCCAGCCTTCTCCTCCCACTGGGGGAGTTTAATTCTCCCTCCCATTACACCTGAGTCACTAGATTTCCTAATTCCCCAAAATGTGCTTTTGCGATGTCACAGTTCTGGGGTAGAGCTGACCTGCCTCCATGGTCTGCTCAAGGAATGGCCCCTCAGGTGTCAGGCCTGTAGCCAGCCCCTCTCTATGGGCAGGGACCCACCTGCCTCTCCTTTTTGACCATTGTGAGAGGATTGCAGCTTGTCCTCCACTGTGTTTGCTGGACTAACGTCCAGTTCCTGTGCTTTGCTTTCTCTCCAGGGGCTGTGAGCAGTGTGTGTGTGAAAGAGATAGTGGGGTCTATCCGTTCCCCCATTCTATGTCTGTCTTGTGTATTTAGATTATAAATTCTTCAGGGCATGGGCCAGCTACTATTCTGTGTTTGTACTCTGCCTAGCACAATGGGGACCCACTGTTAGTTGCTCCTTAGCACTAAGGTAATGAATATGATTTATAATCATAATAACTCTCCTGCCACTTTGAGCCAAGGAAGCTGGCCTTGGGATGTTACTGCTTAAAAATGAGCTGGGGGTTAAAACCATGGACTATTCTTTGTGACAAGTATCCCACAAATTCCACTGACCTCCCTTGTTTTCTTTGCCTGCAATAGGGTTTCCAGTTTCCAAACCTGATGTGATCTCACAGCTGGAACGAGGAAGAGCCGTGGGTCCCAGACCTCCAGGGCTCTGAGAAAGAAGTGCTTCAAGGGCTGTCTGCACAGGTGAGGAATTGGTTAAACCAACTCAACAACTGTGTGGGAATGCAGGAAACATTTGGGATGCCCTACAAAGACCCTGTGAGCTCTCCAAGTTCAGGATTGTTCCCTGCAGATGTGGAATCATTATGGCAGATGTCACTCATGGCTTCCCTCCTATTCTGACTGACAACTGGCAGCAGGTCGCTCCCTGATCTCTCTTTCCCCTGTGTATTCTCATGAGATTCAGACCAAAACTGATCCCTTCCTCTCTCCTCTGGGGAAGGGTTTTGGGAAAATCAGCTCCTGATAGGTTTGATCACTCCCCCACATATTTTGGATTGTTCATCCCTTTTTCCATTCCTCTCTCTGAGATTTTCTTTCTTTCCGGTGCAGATAGTGATCTATGTCCGGATTCTCTCTGTCTCCCATCAGGTGATGGGATGGTGAGTCAGAATGAGGAGGAGAAACCCCAGCAGGAAGATGCTGAGCAAAGAGAACCACATGGAACTTTATCAGGAAGATCCAAAGGGAATGTTTCCGGGAGTTATGCACTCCCAGAAAAAACAAAAGCCTGTGAGACTCAGGGGAGGCCAGAGGGAAACTTTAGTAGCCTCTCAGACCTTATAACAAGCAACAGAATCAACTTGGAAGAGACACGCTACACATGCCATGAATGTGGGAAAAGCTTCAATCGGAGCTCTGCCCTTATCAGACATCAGAGAATCCACACTGGGGAGACGCCCTACACATGCGCGGAGTGCGGGAAAAGCTTCAGTCTGCGCTCAAACCTTATCAGACATCAGAGAATCCACACAGGGGAGACGCCCTACACGTGCTCTGAGTGTGGGAAAAGCTTCAGTCGGAGCTCAGACCTTATCAGACATCAGAGAATCCACACAAGGGAGACGCCCCACGCATGCGCGGAGTGCGGGAAAAGCTTCAGTCAGAGCTCACACCTTATCACACATCAGAGAATCCACACAGGAGAGAAGCCCTACACATGCGCGGAGTGCGGGAAAAGCTTCAGTCTGCGCTCAAACCTTATCAGACATCAGAGAATCCACACAGGGGAGACGCCCTACACGTGCTCTGAGTGTGGGAAAAGCTTCAGTCGGAGCTCAGACCTTATCAGACATTGTAGAATCCACACAGGAGAGACGCCCTACACATGCGCGGAGTGCGGGAAAAGCTTCAGTCGGAGCTCACACCTTATCACACATCAGAGAATCCACACAGGGGAGACGCCCTACACGTGCTCTGAGTGTGGGAAAAGCTTCAGTCGGAGCTCAGACCTTATCAGACATTGTAGAATCCACACAGGAGAGACACCCTACACATGCGCTGCGTGTGGGAAAAGCTTTAGTCAGAGCTCAGACCTTATCAGACATAGGAAAATGCACATGGGTGAGAAACCTTATGAATGCACTGAGTGTGGGAAAAGCTTTAGTCAGAGCTCAGACCTTATCACACATCGGAGAATCCACACAGGAGAGAAGCCCTACACATGCTCTGAGTGCGGGAAAAGCTTCAGTCACCGCTCAAACCTTATCACACATCAGAGAATCCACACAGGAGAGAGGCCCTACACGTGCACTGAGTGCGGGAAAAGCTTCAATCAGTGCTCACACCTTATCACACATCAGAGAATCCACACCGGGGAGACGCCCTACACGTGCACTGAGTGCGGGAAAAGCTTCAATCAGCGCTCAAACCTTATCACACATCAGAGAATCCACACAGGGGAGAAGCCCTACACATGCTCTGAGAGCAGGAAAAGCTTCAATCAGAGCTCAAACCTTATCAAACGTAGGAAAATCCACATGGGTGAGAAATCTTATGGATGCTCTGTGTGGGAAATGTTTCTTTAATCATTCAGGCCTCATCTTACATCAGAGAATCCACACAGGAGAGAAGTCCTACACATGCTCTGAGTGCGGGAAAAGCTTCAAGCACAGCTTAAACGTTGTCTCACATAGGAGAATCACACTGAGTGCGGGAAAAGCTACAATCAGCGCTCAAGCCTCATTAGACATCAGAAAATCCCCATGAGAGAGAACTGTAATAAATCCCTTGACTAGGGTTGGCCAACATTTTTTTTTTTTAAATCACATTTGCTCATTCCCACATAGTGATTTTTGTACCATATTCACCGTGGTCTCTCAGCTCCACCAGATCAGTTGCCTGCTTCTGTCTTTTGCAGCTCATCCTTCTTCGGGGTCAGTCCTGTGATCTTTTCTATCAACTCCTTTCCTTTTGACTCGTAGGAGTGTGTGTTCCTCCAGCCAGGAATGTTCATCACCTCCAGGTGGGGGGAGAGAGGTTAGCTACACTGAGGCAAAAACTACCTGTGCCTGACATCCACTAGGGCTGCACATGTCGTTGGCTGCTCAAGTTAGTGATCTTAATGTGAAAAATTGTAGTGCAGATGCCGCCCAGGTGCAGGGGTTGGCATTAGCTTTCCCCTTGACCTGACCTAAACTCCATCACTTTCCCTAGTCTAAACAAACCCTGAGCATCACGGTTATACTGTTCCCCCATTTCACAGCAATTGTTAGTCATCGAGTTCTCCGTTGGGGAACAAATTGTTTCATTTCCAGTTGCTCTGATGTTGCTGCAGGTTGTGCTGGGGAGCAGATATTTTTATTATCATTTTCCGCACTTAAAATATATTGAACTATAAGAAAGAGCAGGAACAGGGCAGGGATAGGGGAAAATGTCATTTCACCCATTGCAACGACAGATGTAGTTAGGGTAAGTCAGAGGAATTCCCTTATTCCCCATCACCATCCTCCTTCAATCCATGCTAGAGCCTAAGAATCCTTTTCCTTTCCCCAGTTGTGGGATGGGAGACTTCCAAAAGTGCTCCCTGTGCTATAGCACATGGCTAAGCTCAGAGAATAAACCCCCAATAGCCCCTGAGCTTTGCTTTTTGAATTCTGTGTTTCCGATTACTTCAAGCCTGGGCATTGTGATTATTTACCAGTTTCTCTAGCACTGTTCCTACCACTGTTTCTGTAACATTTTTTGTTTTTTATGGGACAGGGTTGTTATTCCTTTGCCTAACCCCAACCTGGAAGGCCAGGGTGTCTGTTTTCTCTGGCCCCTCCCCACAGACAAATCTGACAGGGTTGAACCTGCCAGGAGCAAACAAAAAGCCCCATCAGTCACACACACAAAGCAGATAGACACACACACAAGACACAGAAGAAACTGAATTATTTGAGCTATCAACATTTCCACTTTCCCACAGCATGTTAGTTCTGAAGGTTGTTTTAATTTGTTTATTTTCTTGGAACCAGAACTGGGGAAAGAGACACTGGAGTCAGTGGTATTAGAGCAGGAAGGGATAAGTCTCATGATTTGTCACTAACCAAAGGCTTTGTGAACAGAGCGATAATGTTACTGAATGGTCTGGCTAACCCTGCAGTTAGAAACAATCAGCTCTATGGGTGGTAAATTTACAGAGGCTTTGCTGCTGATCATGAAATAGCAGCTTGTACACAAGTTCACCGGAGCTCGACCCTCTCTGGGGTGGAGGGGAGCCATACCGGCTCATTGCACACTGGTGGATCCAGGGAAATAGTCCAGCCGGGGTCTCCCTCGGCAGCCCTTGCAGCAGTCGCCTGCCCTGTGGGGCAAGAGGCTCAGGCCCTTTGGCAGGGCTGAGCTGTAACAACAGTTAAGGCCTGGCCTTAGGTTAGGACAGGGCAGCAAACATTGAGTCAGGAGGCTCAGGCCCTTCGGCAGGGCTGAGCAACAGTCACAGGCTTCGGCCTCCTCAGGCCAGGGAGAGGGGGAGTCTGCCCCGCAGGAATGGGGTGGCAGGGGGGACGCAGGCCCTCCCACTCCACTGCGTCCCAGCCCGGGGCCCTAGCAGCGGCTGACGATCCGTTGCTTAGTCAGTGGGGATCCTGGCCGCAACACACCGACATAGGCTCCGGTACTGCTGCAGCCAGACTGGGGTCGGCTGCCCCCCGGGCTACTTCTGTACGCCCTCTTGGGAGCTACCTGGATCCAGACGTCGGCCTCTGCAGGGCCCAGGAGCATGGGCTCGTCGCGGCCGGGGCTGGGCGGCAGGTCCGGCAACTCCTCCGGGTAGCAGGGGAGCTCTGGCCAGTCTGGGCGGCTGCCTGGGGCAGCTGGAGCCTCCCAGTCTCGAGCTCCCCTGGGGACGTCTGCTCTCTCTGGCCGCTGGGGCCTGACTGAGCTCTGAGGGCCGGCCTTTATAGTTCCGGGTCGCCGCCTGATGGTTTGGGGGCGGGTTCAGAACTCCCTAGCTCCGCCCACTCTGGCCTCCGGCTGGGCTCTTCCTCTGGGGAGGAGGGGAGCCACTCCACCTCACTACACAGCTGTTTAAAGGCAATGTGCTTCTATTTCAATGCCTCTGAAAGTACAGAAAACAATGATCTGTGTTAAAGGAAAGTTGCCATTTCTCAGAGCACCAATTTCTATTGTGTGTGTACAGAAGGTTTGAATGTGTAGCAGGTAGTTTAGTAAAACTTAACTATTTTATGTGTGTAACAGGCTCCTGCCCACGTCCAGCAGAGGTTTCAATCACATACGATGGCAACTTACCAAATGTCACACAATTAGTCCATCCCTCCCCCTAGTCAGTCTCTGACCGGAATGTTAGGATGAGACAGAGAACTGGGAAAGTATCACAGTAGGAATATATTAAAAAGTGGGGTTAATCAGAGCTGGGCTGCAGACAGAGCCTGTTCTACAGCTGGTGAAGTGACAGGGACACATTCCCAGTAGTGCTGGCTCTGAAGTAACAGCAGGAGCAGATCAAAGAGAATGAGCTCATGTGGGAGCTATGGGCAGCTGCCCTGTCAGTGCATCACTCACCTGGCAGGTGTTACACAAAACACAGCACGTCCCCCCACTGCCACCACTTCATTATACTGTCCATGGGGCTGTTTGTCCTGCAGGACTTTGATCTCTCCAGGTGGTCCATGGTGATTCATAACAGAGCCATTAGGGGAGGAGGAGTCATCCCAATGGAAATCTCTCCACTTCTTTCTCAGTGTTACCTTCTTAGCCCTGGCTTTGGAGATGACATTAGTCTTATCCTGTCTTGATTTTAGGTAGGATTTTGATCACCTTGTAGCCCTGAGGATTAATTTGTTGGTCTGTATGAAATGTCTTTTTGATAAATTTAAGTATGTAATAGGCTTATAGATTTATAGATTTGCAATAGCTGAAATGCAAGATACCTCCAGACATCCAGGTCAGACATCCTGTGACGTTGAAGGCAACCTTTAAGACCCTTACTCAGAAAAGTAATAGTAAGACAAATTACCTACGTAGATGTCTGAAGACCTTTAACTGAACCAATAAGAGTAAAGGGTGGAAATAGGGATTTTTGCCCACAAATCTAACAAGTACACCACAAATGCGTACATATCTGTCACTCATACGCACACACATGTTAGCCTATAATGTACCCTAACATTTCCGTGGGGGGAAAACAAAATTTGAGCATAGGAGGAAGGATTTCCAAATAATGCTCTATAAAAGGTAAAACAAATTACCATTAGGCAGGCAATACACCCATCTATCTGTTCCTGTTTACCCATCG
Source organism: Mauremys reevesii (assembly GCF_016161935.1). Classification (NCBI taxonomy): domain Eukaryota; kingdom Metazoa; phylum Chordata; order Testudines; family Geoemydidae; genus Mauremys; species Mauremys reevesii. Next base: position 26,541,254 of record NC_052636.1, on the reverse strand, counting down.
CCTCAACCCCATCTACGCATCGATGCTACCCATCTACGAAGGCTGTTAACTATTGATAGGCCATGGTATTATTTCTTTTCAAAGCTGTAAGTATAAAGGAATCTAGTTTCTGCTTTACCTTTTAAAAAGCACCTAGTTTATATAGGGTTAAAGTTAACTTCCTTTATCAAAAGTGTGAACAACACCCAAAGTGCTACTGCACAAAGTGAGTTTATAACAGTGTATTATCATAAATATATCTCTTAAAAAACTAATATTTTGTAACTTTGTAATCTCAAACTGTTTGAACATTTTTACATTTACTTATTGTTTCATTGATTTTAATAAAAGGTCTTGATGACTATTTCTGTCTCAGTGTAAGTTCCTGTCATATACCCCAAAGCTCCTTTTATAAACTCTGTAAAGCCTAATTCAGAACAAACTTTATCTTCTAATCATACACATTGGCAAGCCGTACCCATATTATTAATATCCATTAATTATTATTATTACTAATTAATTTTAAAATAATTATCAAATTAAATTAAGTGGATAAATTCCACCGACCCTACTAACCCACCCCAAATCAGGCTACAACCTGGGGCTTGGCAGCTTAGAACTTTTGAGGGCTTTTCTCTGCCTTTTTGGTCCCCGCTGCAGTCAGTACATTCTAGACATGGGCATGGTGACCTCCCTGGGGATCTTGACAGCTTTAGCCAGCTTCTTGGTGGCTATTTTCCTGCTCAGAGCCACTGTCTTCTTCTCATGCCGTGTCCTGGGGGCCCAGCTGCTGGTTGAATGGGAAGGAGACAAAGTGCTGGTGACTTTAGCCCGCACCAAGTGGCCTTTGCTCATCAGACTCCTGAACCCCAACTGGATGTGGTTCTTGTTCTTCTGCACAGCACAGCCCTGGAGAGGAGGGATCTGCAAATGTACATTCCTATGATCCCTTTGTTTAATTGATGAAAACATAAACTAGACACTTAGAGGCTTGGAACTGATTTCAGCTGATGGGCAGGTTTGCTAGGTTTTTATGCATTTGGACAGTGAAATGTTGAGTGTTACATTCATTTCAAGCATCCCCGTATAGTGGAGCTCCTGAACATAATGGAGAATAGTATCAGAGGGGGAGCCGTGTTAGTCTGGATCTGTAAAAGCAGCAAAGAATCCTGTGGCACCTTATAGACTATCAGACATTTTGGAGCATGAGCTTTCGTGGGTGAATCCCCACTTCGTCGGATGCAAGTAGTAATCCTGGAAATTTCCACTACTTGCCTCTGATGAAGTGGGTATTCACCCACGAAAGCTCATGCTCCAAAACGTCTGTTAGTCTATAAGGTGCCACAGGATTCTTTGCTATAATGGAGAATGGAAATCAAAATGTTTTCCCTTTTTTAAAAAAAATAAAAAAATAAAAGAATAAGGAGAGGCTTATTAGAGGGCACTTGGATTTGAAGCAAGGACCACTTGATCTGCAGTCAAACACTCTACCACTGAGCTATACCCCCATGAGAGCAGATGCTTTCCCCATTGTAGCTGAAGCACATCAGTGATTCCAATAGCAGGGGCAGGTTCTCTCTGGGGCACAGAGATTTTTCGGGGAGTTGGTGGCTCCTTTCTTTCCTCACCCTGGAGTAAATGCAGCTTTTTATTCCATGGTACATGTTTTATGGACTAACAACAGCAGCTTGAAGAAAGAGGAGAGTGAATATCTCACTCTCAGGGCTGAAGATGGCCACGTCCCCTCTGTCTGACCGTTGCCATTGCAGGAGAGAAGGTTTCAATGGAGTTGAATGCCCTGGCTCAGACTAGAGACACAGAAAGGTTTTTGCTGTTCATTGAACAGCAAAAGAAATTGTGTCTGTATGTGAAACTGAGGAGGGACATGAAATGCCCACAGGGTGGTGCAATGCCCTAAGCTAAGGCAGGAGGGTGAAGGAATGGGGCTGAGGAATGACTGAAGTGGACTCACCTGGGATTGAAATGACATTTGTTTGTGTCGGGCAGTGAGAAATGTGACATTAATTCAGCTGCAGGGTTGAGGCTTCTTTAGCTGCTTGTAGAACTTGAACTTGATTTCCCAGAAGGGAGAAGGGGAAAGTCTGGGGTGGCCTTTAGTCCCTGGCTGGAGAAGTGTATGAAAAAGGCTCCAGAGACGCAGCTGGCAATTACAGGCCACTAAGGCTAACGTCAGTACCAGGCACATTGGGTGGAATTGTAGAGCCCAATGATTAGACCCATCGGTGAACGGAATTTGCTGGGTGTAGCGGGTGGTTACCTGCTCCTGCCCTGCGGGGCCTGAAGCAGCCCAGGAGAGGGCTGGGGCTGGGGCAAGGAGCCTGGGCTGACTGGGGGAAGCAGGCTCAGCTGTGGCCATGCCCCAGTCAGGCCCAGCTGGCCCCTAGAAGATGCTGTGAGTCAGGAGCCCAGTCAGTCTCCCTCTGCTTGTAGCGAGAGAAGGGCCTGGCTGCAGGGACCTAAGCAAGACACCTAGAGTGGGAGTAGGGCTGGGGAAGGGCCAGAGGAGCTGGGAGCTCTGGCCTGGAAAGCCCCAGGCTGCAGGCCTGACTCTAGGCTGAATAGGTGCAGGGCTGCAATGGGGCAGCCCAGGGGGAAGCAGAGGCAGCAGGTCCAAACCCCTTTGCCTGTGATGAGTGGCTCACACTGCAGTCTGCCCCAGTGAACGGGGGCTGGATGGAGACTGGGCAGTAGCCAAGACTGAGGTGAAGTGGGAATAGTGGGTGGGGGTTCCCCTGGGAGGGGGAGACCCAGAACTGTGGGGGTACTGCCAGGGAGCAGCACCCAGTAAAAGGGTCCTGGAAGGGACCGGGGGCCAGCTGCGGTAAGGCGGATCACTGGCCTGCAGAGGGTGCTCTGAGGGCTGGAGAGCTAATTCCCAAGGCGACCAGCAGGAGGCGCCGTCGGGTGAGTCTGCCCCCGCTTACATTGGGGAAGAATGAACATGGTTTTTGTAAAGGAAAATCATGCCTCACAAATCTACTATAATTCTTTGAGGGAGTTGTGACGTTATTGATATAAATTGGGACCATATAGAACATGGGTTGCAACCAAGGTCCTGTAGTGGCACCAAATCTTAGGTAAAGGGGGTCATATAAGATGTCTAAGACCAGGTTATGGGTTGCTGGTTATGATTATGCTGTCTGTGTGCATGTATCATTTTTAGTTGAAGTTATGTATATTGGCTCTATACTGTCTGTATTTCAAGTTGGTGATGTGCTTCTGGGTGATATCCCAGACAAGCTGGTGTTAGATCTGCTTAGCCTGCTTGATGGCCCATTAAGGACCATCAGCTACACAATTGACCCATGGAGAGAAGGCAGACACGCCTTGTTACTCAGCAAGGTATGCAGAGACTTGTACATATGACTGCAGACTCCATTTTGCTGTGATTTTCCACAGTAAGAACAGAGAGGTTCTTACACCTGGAAAAGCCTATATAAGGCTGATGCATCATCTCCATCTTGTCTTCAATCCTGCTTCTTACCTCTGGAGGAACTTTGCTACAAACTGAAGCTCTACACAAGGGACTGAGGACCCATCCCAGCGGGGGATGTTCCAGAGACTTGGTTTGAACCTGCAGTTTACTCCATCACTGCTGCAAGCCTGAACTAAGAACTTTGCCATTACTGTATGTAATAGTGTACTTAGATTTCCAGAAAGCCTTTGACAAGGTCCCTCACCAAAGGCTCTTACGTAAATTAAGCTGTCATGGGATAAAAGGGAAGGTCCTTTCATGGATTGAGAACTGGTTAAAGGACAGGGAACAAAGGGTAGGAATTAATGGTAAATTCTCAGAATGGAGAGGGGTAACTAGTGGTGTTCCCCAAGGGTCAGTCCTAGGACCAATCCTATTCAATTTATTCATAAATGATCTGGAGAAAGGGGTAAACAGTGAGGTGGCAAAGTTTGCAGATGACACTAAACTACTCAAGATAGTTAAGACCAAAGCAGATTGTGAAGAACTTCAAAAAGATCTCACAAAACTAAGTGATTGGGCAACAAAATGGCAAATGAAATTTAATGTGGATAAATGTAAAGTAATGCACATTGGAAAAAATAACCCCAACTATACATACAACATGATGGGGGCTAATTTAGCTACAACGAGTCAGGAAAAAGATCTTGGAGTTATCGTGGATAGTTCTCTGAAGATGTCACGCAGTGTGCAGAGGCGGTCAAAAAGCAAACAGGATGTTAGGAATCATTAAAAGGGGATAGAGAATAAGACTGAGAATATATTATTGCCCTTATATAAATCCATGGTACGCCCACATCTCGAATACTGTGTACAGATGTGGTCTCCTCACCTCAAAAAAGATATTCTAGCACTAGAAAAGGTTCAGAAAAGAGCAACTAAAATGATTAGGGGTTTAGAGAGGGTCCCATATGAGGAAAGATTAAAGAGGCTAGGACTCTTCAGTTTGGAAAAGAGGAGACTAAGGGGGGACATGATAGAGGTATATAAAATCATGAGTGATGTTGAGAAAGTGGATAAGGAAAAGTTATTTACTTATTCCCATAATACAAGAACTAGGGGTCACCAAATGAAATTAATAGGCAGCAGGTTTAAAACAAATAAAAGGAAGTTCTTCTTCACGCAGCGCACAGTCAACTTGTGGAACTCCTTACCTGAGGAGGTTGTGAAGGCTAGGACTATAACAATGTTTAAAAGGGGACTGGATAAATTCATGGTGGCTAAGTCCATAAATGGCTATTAGCCAGGATGGGTAAGAATGGTGTCCCTAGCCTCTGTTCGTCAGAGGATGGAGATGGATGGCAGGAGAGAGATCACTTGATCATTGCCTGTTAGGTTCACTCCCTCAGGGGCACCTGGCATTGGCCACTGTCGGTAGACAGATACTGGGCTAGATGGACCTTTGGTCTGACCCGGTACGGCCTTTCTTATGTTCTTATGTTCTTATGTTCTTAACCAATTCTACCTCTCATCTCTACCTTTTTCCCTTTGTAAATAAACCTTTAGATTTTAGATTCTAAAGGATTGGCATCAGCGTGATTTGTGGGTAAGATCTGATGTGTATATTGACCTGGGTCTGGGGCTTGGTCCTTTGGGATCGAGAGAACCTTTTTTTTTTATTGGGGTGTTGGTTTTCATAACCATTCATCCCCAGGACGAGTGCACTGGTGGTGATACTGGGAGACTGGAGTGTCTAAGGAAATTGCTTGTGTAACTTGTGGTTAGCCAGTGGGGTGAGACCAGAGTCCTCTTTGGCTGGCTGGTTTGGTTTGCCTTAGAGGTGGAAAAACCCCAGCCTAGGGCTGTGACTGCCCTGTTTGAGAAAGTGGTCCTGAATTGGCACTCTCAGTTGGGTCCCGCCAGAACCGCATCGTCACAGGGGTCGGGTAGGAATTTTCCTCCAGGGAAGATTGGCAGAGGCCCTGGAGGTTTTTCACCTTCCTCTGCAGCATGGGGCATGGGTCACTTGCTGGAAGATTCTCTGCAGCTTGGGGTCTTTAAATCACGATTTGAGGACTTCAATAATTCAGACATAGGTTAGGGGTTTGTTACAGGAGTGGGTGGGTGAGATTCTGTGGCCTGCGTTGTGCAGGGGGTCAGACTAGATGATCATAATGGTCCCTTCTGACCTTAAAGTCTATGGGCTTGGCTACACTTGTGCTGGGATAGCTGCCCATAATGCAGCACTCCCAACAGCGCTGCAAATGCTGCAAATGTGGCCACACTGCAGCGCTCGTAGCTGTGAGTGTGGCCACACACCAGCGCTGTTCCTACACAGCTGCACGACCAGCGCTGCAAACTCCCAGCGCTGCAACTCTCAAGTGTAGCCAAGCCCTATGAGTCTGAGTAAAAGCAGAATTCGCTGACTCTCTGCTTTAACTGATCACTTAGATTGGTAAAAATGTCAGCTATTCTTCTCTGTACAGTCTTGTGTGATAGACTGACATTCTCAAATATTCCCCTCTTTTCTGGACATAACTCAGGTACAGCAAGCAAGAGACACTTTTTTTTAAAAAAAACCTCGCCTTCTGTGAAGTGTTTCCCAGCAGCAGCAATTTCCTTTGAAATTTGAAAGCTTCCTTTAGTAATTGTATCATTCTCAGTATGTAAGTATTTATTCATCCATTCAGTGTTGAAAACGCTGAGCTCTGATTCTCTTTTTCTTTTCATTCATGGTAGCCATTACACAGCTCAAGATTTTGTTGAATAAATTCACACACAAGGGAAACACTCAGCCACACACAAAGAGAAGAGATCTCTCACGGTGCATGGCACACTAGCAAGGCACTGATGGTATCTGGAGGCCTGTAGAGGGGGAAAGAAATGACGCACATAGGGTGACCATTTCACAGCAGTAAAATAGGACCCACCCCCTCCCTGCTCTGCCCCACCACCTTAGCCCCCCGCTGGCTTCCTGCATCCTCTCAGTCAGCCCCCTACCCACCACTCGCCTCTTTTCACGTCCTCCCTCCCCTGCCAGAAACCCCCATCCCTGCCCCTAGAATCTCTGCTAGCTCCCTGCTCGCCTCTTTGCCCACCCTCCCACCTCCGACTCGTGCCCCCGACCCGAAGTATAAACCCTCATTCGAAGACCCAGGGGTCACTATATTACTGCACACAGCAGTCAATCAATGCAGTTTTAGATAAATCTCTGCATTGTGCATTTGTGTATAACTTGTATATGACTTTGTATTGATCCTTGGTAATATGTTATAGCGAGCCCCTAAGGTAAAAGAAAAATGCCTTCTTGCTAGAAGTAGAATAAGATCTTCCCCCCACTTTGTAATCAATTGCCCTGTTGAATGAATGAGGTGTGACTGAGGAAGGCAGCACCTCCAGATAGCTGCAACCCTTGGAGAGGGGCTGGGAGCCAGATCAAGGATTCATATTACAACTAAGGCACAAATAGTCAACAACAAGGATGATTCACCACAGGAACAAGCTACCAAGGAAAGTGGTGGATTCGCCATCTCCTGATGTCATTCAGTGAAGACTAGATGCCTTTCTGGAATGTGTTTGCCCCAAAAGTAGCTCTTGTGTCATACAGGAGGCCTGTGATATTCAGGGGGTCAGATTAGATGCTCTAATGGTCTCATCTGGCCATAAAGTCGACTAATTTCTGAAAAACTGAGTGTAGCATTGGGAGCAGCATCTGATGCTTCCCTGTCTAGCCAGCTTGCTGCCTAGAACGAACGCTCCTTGAGTGGGGTGATCCCCAGGGAGTAGCTCAAACCTCCAAAGTGCCTGGCCAGGGGCAGGACATTAGCCCAGCAAGGGAGGCATGTGGCAGTGACATCACAAAGGCCTTTTGCAGGAACTCAGACTATTGGTCAAAGACTATTGGTGGGAGGTGGTGACCTCACAGAGATGTAAATCAGAGGATTCCCAACGAGAGGCGTACAGCTTTCTGAGCCGGGGCTACAGCGCCACGGTACCAGTGTAGACACCTAGTCGATGACAGTGCTGTGATTGGCCTCCGGGAGGTGTCCCACAATCCCTGTTCTCGCCTCTCTGGCCTTTGGTTTGAACTCTACTGCACTCCCTCAGGTGACCAACTATGAACCCCACCCCTTAAATTCCTTGGGAATTTTGAAAGTCCCAGTTCAACAGAGACTAATTATGGTTATAGACCCATCCTGAAATTAGAGCAGGATATTGTAAAGCCTTATCTCACAGTAAAGTAACACAATTCAAACCTGTCGGCACAGAGGAGAAAGCACTCCTTCAGTTCACATTTATTGCTACTGATCTCACTGACAAACTTCCTTTTCTCAGTGCTGCTCCAGGTGTTTTCCCTCTGTTCCCTTCCAGCTGTGGTTACGGGACTGCAGCAGCTCCCCAGGGCCAGCTTTGCTCTTTCACTTACATCCTTCACTTGTTTGGACAGAGCTGTGTCTGCCCCCAGTTTAATTCACATCTGAGAGCTCAGGTACCAACAGATCATTACAAAGGCTAAATTCCCATCACCATCAGTGGGAGGTTATCCTGGGCTGCCAGGGCTGCAGGATTTAGCCCATGGTCAGTCAAGATGCTACAGCAGCTGCACTCTTACATTGTGAGTCCTGCAGCTTCATACCAAACTGCTCTGCCATAGTCTGCAGGGGGCCTGACTTGCTGAGAATCTGGCAGAAGAGAGACTCTGGAGTAGAGAAGGAAAATGTCCTCAGCAGTCACAGCCGGCAGGAGCAGGGAAGGTTCGGTTTGTTTTTAAACTTCTCTGCCTGCTCAAGCCTTTAATCATTCCTGTGGCTCTTCTGTGAACCCTCTGCAATTTATCAGGGAAAACAACCAACCAACCAAACCAGGCTGTTCTGCCCAATGTAACAATCTATTGCCTTTCAAGGTTGACTATAAATCAGCTCATTCTATTCACCCAAGAGTTCCACTTTAAGGGCTTTTGTTTTCTAATTCCAATCAAACCCTGTGCAACAGCATCATTGTTAACTCATCATCTGCTCACTTCACATTCACAGGGTCACAAAGTTGGCAGGTCTAAGTCTTTCCTCCCACACCAACATGAAAAAAATCAGTGACAGAAAATGCCGTAAAGCGCCTCTGCTGCCTTGCACAACAGCCTGGGGAAATACACGAGGGGAAGTGCTTTCCTCTCTCCTCCTGACACCGGCTAACATTTCTGTCTGTCCTTGAGATCCTGCCACAGGAACAAGGCTTGAGGATGCAAATGACATGTTAAGGCTGCATTGGTTTGCACGTTCCTTTACTCCTTCAATAGTGATAAGGGTGCGTGAGCGTGAAATAATCCAGCTCTGACTTTCACACCGGAGGCAATTTTCAGGCTCACAATAAAAAAAACCCAACTTTCTTTCTAACCTGAGCAAGTTGAATCGAGTCGTTGCGAGATGATAAATCCAGAGCCCCAGGCTGACTTTCCTTCATCACATGTGTTTAGAGTAGATCACATTCACGGGGTGGGGCTCCTGCTGGGAAGTGTCTGTCCAGTGGCAGCACCCAGTGCACATTCCCCACTCACAAACTCATCTTCAGTATATCGGCCACTGAACCTAGCGAGGGGGGAGGGTCCCAGTGGTCGGGCTCCAGCCCCAGATCCCGAGCCTGGCAAGCCCGAGTCAGCCGGCCTGGGCCAGCTGTGGGGTTTAATTGTGCTGCAGACATACACGGGTGTCACAATCCCAGCTTTCTCCTCAGGGAATCAAGCCCTCGTCCCCCCCGTGACAGGCAGGGAGAGTCACCACTGTACTCGTGAGGTCGGAACTGACACTGCCCCTGCACAGGGACCCAGGGGAGCGGCTCGGGCAGCTCCTTGGCCAGCTGTGGCTGGCAGGAGACCCAGCGAGGCAGGAGCTGCTCTGGGTTCTGTGCAGGGGAGAGTAACTGGGAGAAGGGGGGAGTTTGTCTCTGATTTACAGGGAGCTTTGCCAGAGTGGAGCCTGTAGGTCACATGCTGGGGGGCTGTGACGGGCACACAGGCTCCGTGCTCTGGAACAGCTCGGAGTCAAACCCAGGCAGGAGCCTCCTCAGTGTGACACCCCCAGGGGACGCTCTCACTGGGGGAAGCCTCCTTGGCTTCAGCCCCTCCTGGGACTGACCTTGGACCTTTCAGCCCCCCTGTTCCACACCAGGAGCTTCCTGCAGTGAGTCCACCTGAGTCGGACACCTGGGAAAGCCTCACCCGCCCCGAAGGGGAGTCCTGCACCCCAACTTCCACAGTCACCAGTGACTCTCAGCCAGCGCTGTACAACAGAAGGTTCGTTAGGGGTCTGGGATCCAGCCTGGGAAAGTTCTGTGTTCGCACAGGAAGCAGGAAGATTCAGCAACGTCCATCTTGGGGAGACCCCGAACTCAGAGCCTGGGCTCTCCCCTCGAGTCCCAACCCAGCAGACTCCTTGCTCCCAACAGCCCGACTCAGCCAGGCCCTTTGCCCCTCGTCTGTCCTTTGTCCTGTTTCCCTGGCAACCTGCTCACCTGGCCTCCAGCTCGTTCTTTGTTCTCCGACTCCTCCCGGCCAGCTGACCTCTTGCAGCAGGTGCGCCCCGGCCATCGGTTGCTAGGAGACAGAATTTGTGGCCATTGTCTGGGCCCAGGCAGCTCGACAGCAGCCACACCTGCCCTTTGGGGGTCTCTGCCAAGATTTAACCCCCTTGTCCCACCACCGAGATCCGTGGTCCCAAAACACTTCAGGGTCATGCCCCCCACCCCTGTCCATGCTCCCCCCGGGTCGTGGCTGGGAGTGGGGCCGCAGCTAAGGGGGAAGGGACACAGACAGGGGTAAGGGGGCTGAGGCAGGGGCCAGAGCTGGGGCTGGAGCCAAGAGTGGAGCTGGGTGGCTCCCCTCCCCATCCCCATGGGGCTGGCCTGGGCCCAGCTGCATCCCCCTGAATGTTACTCCATTCCCCCTGGCAGGGGGCACCCCACATTTTGGACCTTTAACCTAGATAATCGTGCAACAAATAGGGGAAACTGAGGTACACCCAAGATGCAAACAAAACATCCAGAAAATTCCAACTTCGTCAAAGGGGTGTCAGTGGGGTCGGAGCTGGGCAGCAGCACAGGAAAGTGGGGAGGTTAAACTGCAAAACATCCCCTATGTTCCATAAAAGCCTCTCGTTTATCCCTAACCCCTCCCCATGAAAATCTCCACCCCTGCCCTGGCCACACAGACCCCTCACTCCAACGCAGATTTTTAACTTTTCTTACTTGTCCTTGGCCTTCCACAAACATTGTTCCCATCAAAATGACCCAGGGCTTTTACAACGAGAATGAGAAAACAAACTAAATCAAACCCAAAGAAACCGCTATCGACCTCCCCCACACACACTTTGGGTCTGAATTTTTCTACTGAAATGTTGAGGCAATAAAACTCTCACTGCTCTTGTCCAGAAACAAACCTAAGCCCCCCCATGCAGTACCTGGGGCATCTATGTCTGACCCACCAAGGCTTCAGCTCCTTTGGGGAGATTTCCAGCTGCCCAGTCCTGCTGCTATTCCAGGGGAGCAATTCCTGGCTCCTGTCAGCATTTATCTCAGCCCCGTTCTGGGCATCACAGGTTTCTCTGGGAAAGGGCAGTGACTGGTTCTAGGGTCCAGTGATCCTCCTCCAAATCGAGCTAGAACCTGGGGCTCCTTCCCCTTCCCCAGGCTGTGGGCGGGGAGGCATTTCACAGAGCTCTTGGAGCTATAGCCCGTGGCTAAGGAGAGAGAAAAAGCCTCCCATCCCCCTCTGTTCTGGGGGCTGGGTTTCCTCCTGAAGCCTCTGCCCCCCACTTTGTGCCCATGGCTCATCCCTGACCCTTGCTGCTGCTCCTTGCTATAGACTGTGAAAGGAGCAGAGGCAGCGCAGGAGCCTTCTGGGGACGCAGATCTGAGGCTTTGGGAGAGACACATTGTCTGAGACATCAGAGTGCTGCAAACCCTGCAGCCACCCCCTCAATCCGGGGCCTGTTCCAGCCCTGAGTCTGGGCTGCCGCGATCCCTCCCCCAGAGCAGGGCACCCACAGATTACAGCCTGGAAATAGGCGTGTGAGACTAACTCCTGCTTTGCCTGACAGGGCCTCCCCTAGACCAAGTAGCGTCCCAGGCAAGACGTGTCTTCGGAACCCCCCAGCCCCGCTCCATATGTTAAACCATTGAATACCTTATTTTTATTGCATTTGTAGCTCATTTCATTATTTTGATGCACAATCTGGATGCATGATTTTCTCTATCATATAAGACAATAAATGTTCATGCTAGGATGTGTAAATCTGTATTTATTCATGCCGTATATAAGCAAATGAAAAAATCATTTCTTCTAAGCATATAGAAACTTTTAATTTTGACAGTAACTGAAATGTACTAACATCTAGAAATGGAGCCCTCACCAGCACAGGGTGGGCCGGTATTAAATAGTGTTACAGTCGGAGACAGACAGCGTTAGGATATTAACCCCAGGCCCTTTGTTCAAAGGTCACTTCTCTAGCCTTTCCCCCATGAACTGAAGCACAACAGTTGAGAGATCCAGAGACTAGTTGATGACGTTTCCAAGGGCTAAAATAGCAAGCAATGTCCATCTTGCATTGGCCATTGTTGACTGGAGAGATGGTTTATGGAGAATAAACTTCAAGGTGAGAAGCAGCAGCCCAAAAAGGGCCCCTGCAAGTGCTGAAGTAGCTCAGTTGGGAGAGCGTTAGACTGAAGATCTGAAGGTCCCTGGTTCAATCCCAGGCTTCAGCAGACTGTTTCATCCCTCTTCATGCAGCAGTGGGCTCTTTCCTGGAAGCACAGCACTACCTCTACTCAATGCAAGTCCCTCATTTTGGGCTTCACTGCAGGAAAAGGCAGCATTGGCTTCTGCACCCAGTTGACTCACCAGACCTTTCTTTCTTCTCTTGCTGCTTCTCAGCAAGGGGAAGAAAAAGATGCTCCCCTTCAAGCTAGAGTCACAAAGGTGATGTAAGGACGACTTCCTGATCCCTGGCTCCAGTCCTCTGCTCTTCCAGCTGACCCATCAAGGAGCTGCTGCCAGTTTCTCCAGGTTCGCCTATCAGTGTGTGCCAGGGTGAGCACCACCAAAGTGCAGGGAATTTGAGGGCAGGGCAGGGCAGTGCACTGTAATGGAGTTTCTGTAGTGTAGTCGTTCTCACATTTGCCTAACCTGCATTAAGCCGGCTAGGCAGAACTGACATCAGCTTGTCTGGGATGTTCCCCAGAAGCAGAGCACAAGTTTGAAATACGGGCAGCATAGAACCAATATTCATAATGTCAACTACAAAAATGATACACATATAGAGATAGCATCATTATCAGCCAATCAGAACCTCTCCATAGACCCCTTACACAACAGCCTTTATACAATATTGGCTGCAAATATAGAACAGTGGTCGCAACGGTGATCTATAAAGTTACAGATTATGTCAATAACGTCACAGGAGGTGACACGGCATCAGTGAGACTGATACTGGAATACTGCCTCCAGTTTTGGTGTCCTCATTTGAAAAAGATGTTGTGAAATTAGAGTTTGGGGCAGCAAAGAGCCACCAAATGTTCTGAGGGCTGGAGAAAAATGCCTTCTAGTGAGCTATTGAAAGAGCTCAACCTGTTTAGCTTATCAAAAGAAGCTTGAAAGGTGACTTCATTGAAGTGCTGAAGTGCCTTAATGGAGAGAAAAGATTGGATATTAAAGGACTCTTTAAAATAGCAGAGAAAGGAATAACAAGACCCAACGGCTGGAAGGTGAAAAGAGACAAATTCATATTACAACTAAGGCACAAATATTCAACAGCGAGGATGATTCACTACAGGAACATGCTACCAGGGAAAGTGGCTGATTCTCCATCTCCTGATGTTATTTCATGAAGACTAGATGCTTTTCTGGAATGTGTTTGCCCCCAAAGTAGCTCTTGTGTTTACAGGAGGCCTGTGATATGCAGGGGGTCAGATTAGATTCTCTAATGGTCTCATCTGGCCATAAAGTCGACTAATTTCTGAAAAACTGAGTGTAGCATTGGGAGCAGCGTCTGATGTTTCCCTGTCTAGCCGGCTTGCTGCCTAGAACGAACGCTCCTGGAGTGGGGTGATCCATAGGGAGTAGCTCAAACCTCCAAAGGGCCTGGCCAGGGGCAGGACATTAGCACAGCAAGGGAGGGGTGCGGCAGTGACATCACAAAGGCCTTTGGCAGGATCTCAGATTATTGGTCCAAGGTGGTGGGGAGGTGGTGACCTCACAGAGAGATGCTGACATCAGCCAGGCAGGACAGGGGCGAGGGGCCAGGGAAACCTCAGAGACCCCTGTGGCTTTGCTGCAGCAAGTCTCCTTCTCCAGGTCTCTCTTTGAGGACTGAGAGAGTATTCGGGTTCACGGACGTGAGCGCCAGGAGGAACCTCTTTCGAGTTTTCTCCTTCCCTTTTAGTGATTTTACTGGAAAACAGCCGTCCCTGTTTAGAAGGTAAGAGCCTCCTGGAGGTTTGAAACCTGTTCAGTCTGATCCATGTGGTGACAGTTGAATTCCAGGCATGGAAAACACGAGCTTAAGGAGGCAGAATTTTATTGCGCACCTGGGATTTTGTCCCTTAGAATCACTGGGGACATTAGGGTTTGTCCTTTTTGTTTCACCTTTTCCTCCTTCCCTCCCTCCCTCCTTTCTCTTTGTGTCTTGCTTCTTTTGTCCTTTCTCCTGTTCTTCCAATACTGGGAGAGAGGGGGGGGGTGTTGCGGGGGAGGGCTCTGCAGCTCCCACTGTGGGAGGTCCACCCAAAAATATGGGGCTGAAATAGTGCTCGGGCAGTGATCCCCACCAGTGACCTGAGCCATCCTTTGGGCTCTCTGGTGAGAACCCTCAGCCTCCCGTCCTCAGTCTCTACCCTGATTGACTGAGCAGGGGGTTATTGATAAGGAGGAGACTCAGGTCCTTGTTCTCTTTTAAGACCAAGTAAATAAGTCAGAACCAGTTCTATGTTTGATGAATTTTGCTGCTTCTGGGCCAAAGCTTTCTATTCCTTGGGCACACTTGTTCCCCATTCACAGCGCCACCCCCCTCTCCATTTACAGCAAGGTGCAGCATGAGGTTTCAGCTACCATACTCCCTCCCCCTCCCTTTCCTGTTGATAGCAGCCAAGGGAATGCTGGGAAATGTAGTTCTTTCCCTGCTCCAGGGCTGGCTCTATAGGCAGGGAGCTAACCAAGGAACTACAGCTCCCAGGGCTCCCTGTTGGTTATCAGCTCCCAGGCTGGATCCCTGCCAGCTGCTGCCCGTGCAAATGGGCTGCTCCAAGCACCTGCTTGCTTTGCTGGTGCCTATAGCTGCCCTTGCATCCACCCATCCTGCACCCCCACCCTGTGCCCCAGCCCGGAGCCTGCACCCAGTACCCAAGCTCCATTCCAGAGCCTGTACCCAACTCCATCCCAGACCCCGATCTCTCAACCATCTTATACCTCAAACCACTGCCCCAACCAGGGCCTGCACCCCAGACCTCCTCCCCCCACCCAAACTCCCTTGCAGAGCCTTAGGCAGGTGGGGGGCAGAGTTCGCGGGGGGGGGCAGGCTCTGAGTGTTCTGGGCACCACCAAAATTTCTACAAACCTGCTGACCCAGATACTTGGAGGAGGGGTGAGGAGGCGAATGGCGAGTTGGATGGAGGGGAGCATCCATTTTCAGTATTTTAATTTTTGGTACTGCAGTGATTGACTGCTGTGTGCATTAATATAGTGACCCCTGGGTCTTTGAATGAGGCTTTATACCGGGGGAGGAGGGAGTGAGGAGGTAAGTGGCGAGTCGGTGGATGGAGAGGGGCAAATCTCCCAGATTCAAAATCTGGGACGGTGTCTGTTGGTCCTTTTTGCTGCTTTTCTCTGGGCTGGGGGTTGTCCCAGTGCTGCACAGAGGGGTTCCCACAGGAAGGTGCTTGCTCCTAACCCCCGAGGCCGTCAGTGTGTCGGCTCTTCTCTAGCCAGCCCACTTGCCAAGTCTGATTGTCCCTGGTCTGGCTCCCAGCCCCTCTCCAAGGGTTGCAGCTGTCTGGAGGTGCTGCCTTCCTCAGTCCCACCTCATTCAGGGGGTTGGACTAGATACCTCCTGAGGTCCCTTCCAACCCTGAGATTCTATGATTCTATGATTCACTCAACAGGGCGATGGATTACCAAGTGGGAGGAAGATCTTATTCTACTTCTAGCAAAAAGACATTTTTCTGTTACCTTAATTACACTACCTTAGGGGCCCCCTATAACATATTACCAAGGTTCAATACAAAGTCATAGACAAGTTATACAAAAATGCGTAATGCAGAGATTTATCTACAATCGCATTGAGTGACTGCTGTGTGCAGTGATATAGTGACCCCTGGGTCTCTGAATGAGGCTTTATACTGGGGGTGGGGGTGAGGGGGCAAGTGGGGAGCAGGTGGGCAAGCGGGTGGGCAAATGGCAGGTGGGCACAGAGGTGAGTAGTGAGCCAGCAGGGGCTCTCGGTGCGCGCATGGGGGTTTCTGGCTGGGGTGGTAGGTGGTGAAAGGAGGCGTGTGGTGGGTGGGGGACTGACTAGCAGGAGATGCAGCAGGCCAGTGGGGGCTAGGGGTGAAGGGGGTGGGACGGGGAGATCTGGTCACCCTATGGGGGCCGTTTCTTCTCCCTCCCCCAAACCTTCCTTTTCGGCCCACAGCTGTTTTGGTGGCGCGGTGCTGGGGAATGGCGGTTTGATTCTGCAGAGTGGGCGGCGCTGCTGGGGTTGTTTCCACAGGGATGGGTGGCGCTGGGGGTGTTTTGGCACAGCAGGGGCACAATTTTATATTCTTGCCTTGGGTGTAAAAATAGCTAGTTATGGCTCTGGGACCCCATATTGCGCTAGGTGCTGTACAATCCCTGGCCAACACTGGGACACCCAGGGGTTCCCTCAATTTCCCTGAGCCTCTGCTGCCCAACTGCTTCTGACTCCATCTGGATCACCCCTCCCCGCAAAAAAAACCACCTTTCCAAACAGTCCTTCTTTCCCTGCCCCTGATTCCGCTTTCACACCTGGGCCCATCTCCTCTCTTCATCCCTCCCCTCCCCAGGTGAGCAGAGATGGAGGCAACTTCAGCCACTGGAGCCAGCCCCAGCGGCGCTGCAGCCCGCCCGGGGTGTTTGCAGACACAGGAAGGGACCAGCTGGGAGCGGTGGGTGCTGGGAAGAAGGAGGCAGGAGAACAAATCCCAGAGACCCAACATGGGGCAGCTCCTGGGGCAGGGCTCTGGCACAGCCTGGGGGCAGCTCCTGGGGCGGGGCTCTGGCACAGCCCAGGGCAGGGCAGCTCCTGGGGCGGGGCTCTGGCACAGGCCGGGGCGGGGCGGGCAGCTCCTGGGGCAGGGCTCTGGCACAGCCCAGGGCGGGCAGCTCCTGGGGCAGGGCTCTGGCACAGCCCGGGGCAGGGGCTGCTCCTGGGGCGGGGCTCTGGCACAGCCCGGGGCAGGGCAGCTCCTGGGGCGGGGCTCTGGCACAGCCCGGGGCAGGGCAGCTCCTGGGGCGGGGCTCTGGCACAGCCCGGGCAGGGCAGCTCCTGGGGCGGGGCTCTGGCACATTGTGACGCAGGAGCCCGGGCTCAGCAGCTGCTCCTGGTGGCCACGTGCTGCCAGCAGCGCTGGAGCCGCCCGGGCCGGAGCGGAGCCGCTGTTCTCAGCTGCAGCAGGAGCTGCCCCGGCCCGCTGGGCTCCAGGTGGGGACAGAGCCTGGGCCCGGGGCTCCCCTGGGGGCGGCTGGCGGGGCGGGAGGGGAGGGGAGAGGCCGGAGCTGCAGGGGGGAAGGGCGGGGGGGCAGGCGGGGGGTTGATCGGTCTCTGGGCCCCAGGGGAGCCCCGGGGCACAGTGTGTGTGTGAGTGTCCCGGGCCCAGGCGTGCGCATGGGGGGAGCCCCGGCACCCCAATGCCCTGAGCCCCGGCTGGGGAGGCTGCTCCCCCCCCGCCCGTGGGGGCTCCGGGGGGGAGGAGGCTGCGGCGGCTGCTCGGCCCCCCCCAGGACTGACCCGCTGCCGGTGTGACAACACATTGTGCAACCCTCCCGTTTTGCAGCTAGGTGCAGTTTCTGCCGCACAACGTAACCATCTGTGCTCCTGCTCAGGACTTGCTGCCACCTGGTACATGGGGTGCGAATCAGGAGGGACAGGGTGTGTGGTCGAAAACACTCACATTCTGCTTCCTCCTGCCTAATGTGCCACATTGACCTATTGCAGGGGTCTGGGGGGTTCTGCGTTTTCATTTAATTTTAAATGAAGCTTCTTAAGCGTTTTAAAAACCTTATTTACTTTATATACAACAATAGTTTAGTTATATGTTATAGACTTATAGAAAGAGACCGTATAAAAATATTAAAATGTATTACTGGCATGCGAAACCTTAAATCAGAGAGACTAAATGAAAACTCATCACAGCACTTCTGAAAGGTTGCCGAACCCTGATCTTTTGGATGAGTGAGGTGTGCTCTTTCACTTGTTTGTGTGTGACTACGTGAAAAGGGAGGTAAGGTTTGGGGGTACAGAGCACACCCCTGACCCCAAGGTGATATCAGAGCGGCCCCTTTCATTTTTTCCACTGGCTTCCTCCTTGCTTATTTCCAATGACTTGGTTGCCTATGCACCTGTCACTGGTCCGGGGATGGTTGTGCACCTGTCACTGGTCCAGGGATGGTTGTGCACCTGTCACTGGTCCAGGGATGGTTGCAAATCGGGAGGGATGGAGTTTGCGGTCGAAAACACTCACGATCTGCTTCCTCCTGTCTAATGTGCCAAATTGATCTACTGGATGATTGAGGCACACGCTTTCACTTGTTTGTGTGTGAATACGTGTTTGGATACAGAAGGGTTTCATTGCATCTTCTCTCTTGGCCCAGCTACTGTTCTCCCTTCTTGTTGCATTGATAGTGGATGGGTGTGTCTCACCTTTTTTTTTATTTGTATAAGCTAGGGACAGTCTTGTCCTCTTCTCCTGTCCTGATGTTAGATGGAGGCAGTGCAAAATGCACTACAGTCATATAGTATTTCAAATGCACAGCTGCATTTCAATGATCTGAGGTTTGAAGAACAATGTGGAACTAGCTATTCTTCTTTGAGTGATTGCTCCTGTGTATTCCACAGTAGGTGTGTGTGCTCGCCATGTGCACCGGTGCCAGAAGTTTTTCCCTTAGCAGTACCCATAGCGGGGGAGCACCGCTGCGACCCCTGGAGTGGCGCCTCTATAGCACGCTATAAGGGGAGCTGTGCACTCCCCCCACCCTCACTTCCTTCTTGCCGCCAGTGAAGGTAGTCAGAACTTTGTGCTCCAGCCTTGCAATAGGCCTTCTAGTAGCCTTAGTAGTACTCATCTTCTCCTTAGTTGGATAACTTCTTTAGTTTGTTGTGTGGTGCGGGGCATGCCCCATGCCCCAGGCTTCAAGTCGTGCAACTCCTGTCCCAGTTCTATGCCAAGAAGCGACCCGCACACTCAGTGTCTTCGCTCCTTGCGTGAGACTCATGTAACTGATCACTGTAAGATCTGTCGGTCGTTCAAGCCTCGAATGAAATGTGAGAGATCCAGCTCCAGGTCCCGCTGGATGGAATCTGCATTGGCCCCGGCACCGGCACACCGATTGGACTCAGCACCGGGTGCCTCATCCTCGGTGCAGAGCGAGGCGCCCTCCACCAGTCGGCACTGCTCACCTGCTAAGAAGCAAGGGAAGACTCAGCGGCGCCGACAAAAGGACAGAGGTGAGGCCGGACCCAAGTTGGGCAGCCCACGATCCCCCCCGGGACCCAGACCTCCGACTTACACCGAGCAGAGTAGTCTGTTCCCGTCTGCGCGTGCCTCTACCGCGGTGAGAATGCTGTTGATGCTGGAGGCTGCACAGGTCACGCGTGACACCCTTTCCCTCCCAGTGCCGGGTGTGCCGCCTGAGATGGGTCCCCGGTCCCGAGGAAGCCACTGTTGGGAGCACACCAACCCTCCCGACAAGAGACAGCCCATGCTCCGAGGACCATACGCCCTTGTAAGAGGAATTGCTCGTGAGGGGGTCCCTGAAGAGGATGAGGAGGGGGTGGGAAGGTGGGGTGAAACAAACTGAAGGTGGTATCCCAATTCCACCGTGCGCAGGACCCAACAATCCGATGTTAGCTGGGACCATGCAGGGAGGAAATGAGAGAGGTGGTTGTAGAAGGTGGGGAAGGATCCAGGGAAACAACTGGTGCGCCGTCCTCGGGCGTCCCTTCAAAAGTTCTGTTTGGGCCCCACCGCTGGTTTAGGGGGGCCCTGATTTTGACCCCCTTGGGGCCCAGACTGTCTTCTGCGATTCCCCCGGCCATGTCTTCTGCCGAAGTCCTGCCGTGGCCTAGGTGGGGGGTAAGTGTGGTGAGGCTGAGGGCGGAGGGACCTGTGCTGGGTCACTGGGGTGTGCATCCCCCGCAAGCGCATGATTATTCTGCTGTCCTTTAGGCTTTGCAGCCTAGGGTCAGTCTTTTCCGAAAATAGCCCCTGGCCTTCAAAGGGCAAGTCTTGTATAGTTTGCTGTAATTCAGGTGGAAGGCCTGACACCTGAAGCCAGGAAATTCGTCTCATCGACACTCCTGTAGCCAGAGTCCTGGCTGCAGAGTCGGCTACGTCCAATGAAGCTTGGAGGGAGGTTCTCGCTACCTTCTTTCCCTCTTCCAATAGGGCTGTAAACTCATGGCCGGGAGTCTTGGGGAACCAGTTCCGTGAATTTCCCCATAGACGCCCAGGTGTTGTAATTGTAGCGACTGAGTAGAGCTTGCTGGTTTGCCACCCTAAGTTGGAGGCCCAACAAGTCCATGCGCCTAGCCTCTTTGGACTTGGGAGCAGGAGCTTGCTGGCCATGGCGTTCCCTCTCGTTGACCGATTGCATT
This sequence comes from Mauremys reevesii, assembly GCF_016161935.1. Lineage (NCBI taxonomy): Eukaryota > Metazoa > Chordata > Testudines > Geoemydidae > Mauremys > Mauremys reevesii. Next base: position 26,520,968 of record NC_052636.1, on the reverse strand, counting down.
ACTAGGGAGCAAGGAGGAGGGTGCACGTACAGATATTCGTACCCTTTAGAGGGCACCATGTACTTCCGCTCCACTCCCCTGGCTGAGGGGGGGATAGAGGCTGGGGATTGCCAGATGGTATCAGCGTTCGCCTGTAGAGGCGAATAAAAGGCAGGGCCACTCTTGTAGGGGTGTCTGCCGATAAGATGTCCACCACTGGATCCTCTATTTCCGGGCCCTCATCCACCTGCAGATGCATATTCTGAGCCACCCGTCTCAAAAGGTCTTGATGAGCCCTCAGATCCATTGGAGGAGGGCCGGAGGAGGATGTCCCCGCCACCACCTCATCTGGTGAGGAGGAAGAGGAGAGACCAGGGACAAGAGGGTCCTGTGGGGGCTCCTGTTCTTGAGGGGCGGCGTCAGGCTCAGGTGGGGCCTGGGTGTCTGCCGGTGGAACCGAAGCCTCATCCGTACCCATGGAGGGGGGGGGCGGCTTATGGTCGCCTCTGGCACCCGGTGTTCCGATGGGGCAGACCGTGGTGCATCTGGGGGAGCACCTTGGGCTTGGTGGTAGCCAAAGGTGTCCAGAAAGACCACAGATGGGGGCCTTGCTCGTGGCCTTGGGTCTCCGGGAACACGTGGCTGGGCACGTCCAAGTCACGGTCCTGTGCATAGGAAGCGCTACCAGCATGAGATGACACCGAGGTGTGTCTCGACGGCCAAGGGGGTGCTGAGAGACCTTGAGAAGGAGCCACATCTCGGGTTGGTCTTTCTCGGGTCAGCACCAGGGAGCGGTACCAGGAGCTGTTATGGTACCGCGAACGAGACCGGGACCTACGACCGTATCGGTGTCGGGAGGTCGACCAGGATCTCGATCCCCTTCTCCTAGAATGGCTGCGAGATGAGCGGTGCCGTGAACAGTGCCGGGAGCCTGATCGGTACTGGGTGTACCGGGCAGGCGAATGGGAGGCTGAGTGGTGCCGCGAGTGCGACCAGTATCGCGATGGAGAGTGGTGCTGGGACTGCGAGCGGTGTCAGGACCGGGATCGGCGACGGGACCAAGAACGCCGGCAGGACCGAGATCTTGATTGGCACGTCTCAGCGGTTCCCATGGAGGGTGGCCTCAGCAGGGCAGGCTTGCCAATGGAATGAATGACCCACACTGGCGGTGCCGGGGGCTGAGGCAGCGCGGTCTCCATCATCGTGATCAATTCCCTCCGTGGAGAAGGTCTACGGGGTCGATGGGATAGCGAGCTCGACCACAGCGTGAGCCGGGGAGCTTTCGGGCACCGGACTCGATGGCCCTTGCAGAACCGAAATCGACGGTGCCGTGGCGGGTCTTGGTGCTGGGTGATCCATCTTAGATAGGTGCTCCGTCTGTGGTGCAGACGGTGCCGAAGAAGCAGGAGCCTTATGTTGCTTCCTGGGCCGCGGGGACAGGAAGTGGTGCCGAGCCGACATCGGTGCCGGTGAAGGTCGGCACCACTCTCCATCGCGATACTGGTCACACTCGCGGCACCACCCTGAAGAGCTATGAGACCTTTGCTCACCAATTCTCATAAAACTTGTATTTGTTATGCCTTTTTGGTGACTTTAGTATTATGATCTATTATAAATAAAGTGCATTTCACTGATTTGATTTTAAAATGAAATTAGTAACTGGAAAAAATGGCCAGTTTTTTTTTAAACCTGTGACAATTATAAGCTACTGTATTCTGTCATTTAGTTTCTAGAATCAAAAGTATATCTAAGTATAATCTAAAATTCTCCTGCAAAATGCCGGCTGTGCAAATCCTTCTGTGGCTGGATCATTCTTGGGTTTTTATTTTAAGTACAAAATAAACACGTATAACAAATTTAAAAGTATGTAATTAGTAATTTGATATGTTGGGCGGTGCCTCTTTTTATGTGTTTGCTCCCCTGATGTTAGAGCCTGGCTATGCCACTGCTGTAGAGGGCTCATCACCCAGCAGCTGGGGGCCACCATGCGGGCTCAGCAGGGCTGCTGGCCACAGGGCCAATGGGTGTGGGTGGGCTGGGTGGGATCTCGGGAGTCATGGCTCAGGGATCTGCCCCGCTCCCCAGCTCTGCTCCAGCTCTGAGCTGTCTCCACTGCCTGGGACCTGTGGGCCCCACCTGCCTCCCCGGGGGAAGAGCCACCTGGGACTGGTGCAGAGGCTGGGCCAGTCTCAGCCACTCACAGGGAACAGTCGGGGAGGGGGGAGGCTCAGCTGGGTCCTGAGGGAGCCTGGCCCCGGTAGGCTCTGCTCCTGCTCCAGCCTGGCTGCTTCCACCACTCCCAAGGGGCCGGAGTTCTCCTGCCCCAGGACCAGCTCTGGCTGCGCTGCCAGCTCAGCCTGGCAGACACAGTCACCTCCCATCAGGGCCGGCTACTGTGGCTGGGGGTTAGGGTGTGGGAGAGTAGGTCTCTAGTGGGTCTGGGGGGTGCTGGGCAGTGGGGGGTGGGGAGATCTGTGTGTGTCGGGGGGCTGTCAGTGGGGGAGATCTGTGTGTGTGTGGGGGGGGTCTGTGCGGGGCACTATGCAGTTGTGGTGGTGGGGGGCACTGGGCAGTGAGGGGATCTGTAGGGGGACTCTGGGTGGGGAGGTGCAGAGCACTGTGCAGTTGTGGGAGGGCTGTGGGGGGTCTTCAGCTGGAGGGCACTGGGCAGTGAGAGGATCTGTGGGGGGGTTCTGAGTGGGTGGGGGAGTGATCTGGGAGGGCGCCGGGCAGGAGGGTTGTGGGGGTCTCTGGGTGGTGCGGCACTGGGTGTAGCGAGTCAGAGGGGCACCAGGCAGGGGTTTGTGGGGTCTCTGGGTGGTGTGGCACTGGGCGAAGGAGTCGGAGGGGCCGGGCAGGGGTTTGTGGAGGTCTCTTGGTGGTGCGGCACTGGGCGTAGGGAGTCAGAGGGTGCCGGGCAGGGGTTTGCGGGGTCTCTGGGTGGTGCGGCGCTGGGTGTAGGGAGCCGGAGGGGTGCTGGGCAGGGGGTTGGTGGGGGTCTCTGGGTGGTGCGGCGCTGGGCGTAGGGAGACGGAGGGGGCGGGCAGGGGTTGGTGGGGTCTCTGGGTGGTACAGCGCTGGGCGTAGGGAGCCGGAGGGGGCCGGGCAGGGGTTGGTGGGGTCTCTGGGTGGTACAGCGCTGGGCGTAGGGAGCCGGAGGGGTGCTGGGCAGGGGGTAGCATGGTGCAGCATGAGCCCGCCCCCCAGGGGAAGAAGCACGATGGCAGTGCAGGGCTGGGCTGGACAGCGTGGGTCTGGCAGCTCCCGGTTTGTAAACAGGGCCCTTGTACTGGGCTGGGTGGAGTGGGGCTGTCCCTGCCGTGCCATGACCCATCTGCCGTTGCCCCAGGCCAGCCCCTTGCTCTGAGGACTCTGCCCCCCTGCCCCATGTCCCCCATGGGGACCCACAAATATGTTTAGCGCTGGGCCCACAAAAAGTTAATCCGGCCCTGTTTGGGGTGCAGGCTGTGGGAGGGAGTTGGGGGGCAGGAGGGTTGCAGGCTATGGGGAGGTTGAGTGAGGGGTGCAGGCTCTGAGCTGGGGCAGGGGATTGGGGTACAGGAGGGGGTGCGGACACATGGACTCGGGAGAGAGTTGGGGCGGGAGGGTTGCAGGAAATGGGGAGGTTGAGTGAGGGGTGCAGGCTCTGACCTGGGGCAGGGATGGGGTGCAGGGGATTGGGGTGCACGGGGGTGCGGACACGCGGGCTCGGGGAAGTTGGGGGCAGGAGGGTTGCAGGAAATGGGGAGGTGGAATGAGGGGTGCAGGCTCTGACCTGGGGCAGGGGATGGGGTGCAGGGATTGGGGTGCAGGGGGTGCGGACACGCGGGCTCGGGAGGAGTTGGGGGTGGGAGGGTTGCAGGCTATGGGGAGGTTGAGTGAGGGGGCAGGCTCTGACCTGGGCAGGGGATGGGGTGCAGGGGTGCGGACACGTGGGCTCGGGGAGGGAGTTGGGGGGCGGGGGGGTTGCAGGCTATGGGGAGGTTGAGTGAGGGGGGCAGGCTCTGACCTGGGGCAGGGGCGGGAGGGTTGCAGGCTATGGGAGGTTGAGTGAGGGTGCAGGCTCTGAGCTGGGGCAGGGGATGGGGTACGGGGTGCGGACATGCAGGCTCGGGGGTAGTTGGGGACGGGAGGGTGCAGGCTATGGGGAGGTTGAGTGAGGGGTGCAGGCTCTGAGCTGGGGCAGGGGATGGGAGTGCAGGGGTGCGGACATGCAGGCTCGGGGGTAGTTGGGGACGGGAGGGTGCAGGCTATGGGGAGGTTGAGTGAGGGTGCAGGCTCTGAGCTGGGGCAGGGATGGGGTGCAGGGGTGCAGACACGCGGGCTCGGGAGGAGTTGGGGCGGGAGGTTGCAGGCTATGGGGAGGTTGAGTGGAGGGCAGGCTCTGAGCTGGGGCAGGGATGGGGTGCAGGGGTGCGGACACGCGGGCTTGGGGGAGTTGGGGGTGGGAGGGTTGCAGGCTATGGGGAGGTTGAGTGAGGGGGCAGGCTCTGAGCTGGGGCAGGGGATGGGGTGCAGGGGGTGCAGACACGCGGGCTTGGGGGAGTTGGGGCGGGAGGGTTGCAGGCTATGGGGAGGTTGAGTGAGGGGTGCAGGCTCTGAGCTGGGGCAGGCTCTGGGAGGGAGTTGGGGCGGGAGGGTTGCAGGCTATGGGGAGGTTGAGTGAGGGTGCAGGCTCTGAGCTGGGGCAGGGGATGGGGTGCAGGGGTGCAGACACGCAGGCTCTGGGAGGGAGTTGGGGGCAGGAGGGGTGCAGGCTATGGGGAGTTTGAGTGAGGGGCAGGCTCTGAGCTGGGGCAGGGGATGGGGGCAGGGGTGCGGACACACAGGCTCGGGGAGTTGGGGGCGGGAGGGTTGCAGGCTATGGGGAGGTTGAGTGAGGGGGCAGGCTCTGAGCTGGGGCAGGGATGGGGTGCAGGGGGTGCGGACACGCGGGCTGGGGAGTTGGGGTGGGGTTGCAGGCTATGGGGAGGTTGAGTGAGGGGTGCAGGCTCTGAGCTGGGGCAGGGATGGGGTGCAGGGGGTGCGGACACACAGGCTCGGGAGTTGGGGGCAGGAGGGTTGCAGGCTATGGGGAGGTTGAGTGAGGGTGCAGGCTCTGAGCTGGGGCAGGGGATGGGGTGCAGGGGTGCAGACATGCAGGCTCGGGGGTAGTTGGGGACGGGAGGGTGCAGGCTGTGGGGAGGTTGAGTGAGGGTGCAGGCTCTGAGCTGGGGCAGGCTCTGGGAGGGAGTTGGGGGCGGGAGGGTTGCAGGCTATGGGGAGGTTGAGTGAGGGGCAGGCTCTGAGCTGGGGCAGGGATGGGGTGCAGGGGTGCGGACACGCGGGCTCGGGGAGTTGGGGGTGGGGGTTGCAGGCTATGGGAGGTTGAGTGAGGGGTGCAGGCTCTGAGCTGGGGCAGGGTATGGGGTGCAGGGGGTGCGGACACACGGGCTCGGGAGGGAGTTGGGGCGGGAGGGTTGCAGGCTATGGGGAGGTTGAGTGAGGTGCAGGCTCTGAGCTGGGGCAGGGGATGGGGGTGCAGGGGTGCGGACACGCGGGCTGGGGAGTTGGGGGCAGGAGGGTTGCAGGCTATGGGGAGGGTGAGTGAGGGGGCAGGCTCTGAGCTGGGGCAGGGATGGGGTGCAGGGGTGCAGACACGCGGGCTTGGGGGAGTTGGGGCGGGAGGGTTGCAGGCTATGGGGAGGTTGAGTGAGGGGTGCAGGCTCTGAGCTGGGGCAGGCTCTGGGAGGGAGTTGGGGCGGGAGGGTTGCAGGCTATGGGGAGGTTGAGTGAGGGGTGCAGGCTCTGAGCTGGGGCAGGGATGGGGTGCAGGGGTGCAGACACGCAGGCTCTGGGAGGGAGTTGGGGCGGGAGGGGTGCAGGCTATGGGGAGTTTGAGTGAGGGGCAGGCTCTGAGCTGGGGCAGGGGATGGGGGCAGGGGTGCGGACACACAGGCTCGGGGAGTTGGGGGCGGGAGGTTGCAGGCTATGGGGAGGTTGAGTGGGGGCAGGCTCTGAGCTGGGGCAGGGGATGGGGTGCAGGGGGTGCGGACACGCGGGCTCGGGGGAGTTGGGGGTGGGGGTTGCAGGCTATGGGGAGGTTGAGTGAGGGTGCAGGCTCTGAGCTGGGGCAGGGGATGGGGTGCAGGGGTGCGGACACACAGGCTCGGGGAGTTGGGGGCAGGAGGTTGCAGGCTATGGGGAGGTTGAGTGAGGGTGCAGGCTCTGAGCTGGGGCAGGGATGGGGTGCAGGGGGTGCAGACATGCAGGCTCGGGGGTAGTTGGGGACGGAGGGGTGCAGGCTGTGGGGAGGTTGAGTGAGGGGTGCAGGCTCTGAGCTGGGGCAGGCTCTGGGAGGGAGTTGGGGCGGGAGGGTTGCAGGCTATGGGGAGGTTGAGTGAGGGGGCAGGCTCTGAGCTGGGGCAGGGGATGGGGTGCAGGGGTGCGGACACGCGGGCTCGGGGGAGTTGGGGGTGGGGTTGCAGGCTATGGGGAGGTTGAGTGAGGGGTGCAGGCTCTGAGCTGGGGCAGGGTATGGGGTGCAGGGGGTGCGGACACACGGGCTCGGGAGGAGTTGGGGCGGGAGGGTTGCAGGCTATGGGGAGGTTGAGTGAGGGTGCAGGCTCTGAGCTGGGGCAGGGGATGGGGTGCAGGGGGTGCGGACACGCGGGCTGGGGAGTTGGGGGCAGGAGGGTTGCAGGCTATGGGGAGGGTGAGTGAGGGGGCAGGCTCTGAGCTGGGGCAGGGATGGGGTGCAGGGGTGCGGACACGCGGCTCTGGGAGGAGTTGGGGGCGGAGGTGCAGGCTATGGGGAGGGTGAGTGAGGGGGCAGGCTCTGAGCTGGGGCAGGGATGGGGTGCAGGGGCAGACTCGGGGAGTTGGCAGCTCGGCGCTGCACCAGGAAGGGGCTGCGGGGTTTCACACGGACACAGACACTTTCCCACAGTCCCGGGCGGGAGGCAGAGCCGGGGGCGGGGGTCTGGCCGGTGTGTCCCGCACTCGGGCTCCCGGCCGGAGCAGGGGCCGCCCGCAGCGCTGGCACAGACCGAGCGGCGCTGCGGGGTCGGGGCTCGGACAGGCGGGGGCGGTGCCTGGAGCCCCGGGAACCCGCCCCCCCCGGCTGACACGCGGCAGAACCGAGACAGCCGGTGCCCCCCCCCGCCCGGCCCCCCCGGATCTGCGCGCGCAGCGGGGGGCGCGGCCCGAGGGGCCCCTGTTCCCCCCCCCAACGGGGGTTTGTCCCGCACAGGGTCTGGCAGCGGCTCCCCATTTCCCCGGCCCTCCCCGCCGCCCCTGCAGCAGCTCAACCCCCCACCCCCGCCCGTGAATTTCTGCCCCTGGCAGCCCCTCCCCCCGCTGCGATTTGCCCCCCGGGGCTTTTCACCCCCCGCGGAGCGGGCAGCGAAGCGCCGGGAGCGGTGAGGGCAGAGAGCGGGCAGCGGCCACAGCGGCGGTTACTGCGCATGCGCCGTTCAGCTGCGCATGCTCCGTGCAGCCCAAGCAGCGAATCCGGGCCGGGCCGGGAGCTGCGGCGGGGCGGGGGGTCCCGGTGCGGCCTCCGTAGCGGGGTGGGGGGAGGTGAGTGTGTGTCCGTGTCTCGCCCCTCCCCCTCCCCCACTACCTTTTGTAACACCATGTTTTATTTATTTATAGTGCTGAAGGCTGGGAGGAACTGTTAGCAGTAGGCTGAGAATGGCCATGTGGAGGTGGGGGAGGGGATGGCAGACAGTGGGGAGGCAGGAGGATCCGGCATTGGAGGTGTATGTGGGATTGTGTTTTGTAGGAGTCCATGTCTCTGCTCCCTGTGGCCGTGGCTCGTTCCGTACCAAAGCAGTATGTCAGCAGAGCAGACCCACACACCGTAGCTCTGCCTAGAACACGCAGCGTTCACTGCCAGACGGGCTGGGCGATTTTTCAGGGACCCAGCTTGATATGCCTGGCTGGGGTGGGTTCAGTTGGGCGGGGGTCTGGGGCTCTGATAGTTTGCGATGTTCCTTTTTGCATAGTCAGTTCTTTCCATTTATTGTTTTACCCCCACCTATGCCAGATGCCGCTCTCTTCGTAACTTGCTTCAGTTATTTCACTTCCAGTTTTTAAATGGGATCTAAGAATTGCAAAGCTGAATGAAAGATAAACAAACAGAACCATTTGACTGTTGGCCCAGAGCTGGTAGAATGGTACCTAGTGACGGTCGGCTGTAATGACCGGGTTCCCTACAGCGTTTTCTGGTGGGGCGGATAAAGCAACGTCAAAGAGCCAAATGCGCGTTTTAGGGCGAAAGGGCTAAACGCATGGGAAATGAACTGACACCTACTTACCATTTCTTAATGCCTAAAATGTTGACACTCCCTCACAGCATCTTTTTTTTCAAAGCGATGCACAGCACACAGTCAAGTTAATGAATGGAAGCACACCCATTATTGACTGCTTTGTGCTGCATGAGCATCTGATTAAGCACCTAATTACAACTGTACCACTGTAAGTGGAAAGGCATCAACCCAGCTTAGCTCCAAGGTGTTTAGATGGGAATGAAAAGTTTCTAAATTAAATACATGGCAGAATGGTTAATGGGGAAAATACACTGAAATGCCTCTACCCAGTCCTGTTGACTTCTTCTCCTAAACCTCCCATGAGTTCTGGCCTCTTGGTCAACTTGGCTCCCAGTCCCCCATCAGCTGTGCCCTCTCCCAGCCTAACCCATTTCTACTGCAATTCTTCACCTTCCTCATCCAGGCAGGGGGCTGGCGCTGCAGCCCCTAAGGTACCTGCGTTAATCACTGTCTCTCATACTGGGGCTATTTAGATTTCAGGGAATGATTTCTCAGAATTACTGACTCTGGGAGGTGGGAGAGAGGAGAGGCTGAGACGGTGTTTGCTCTTAGGGCCATGTTCAACTCTGGTAGGCTCCATGTTACCTCGTCCTCCACCCTCCCCCATGTGTGTCTGCTCATGTGTCAAGGTTTGGCTACACTTGCAAATTTGCAGCGCTGCAGTAGGGTGTGAAAACACACCCTCTCCAGCGCTGCAAATTGTGGCGCTGCAAAGCGCCAGTGTGGTCAAAGCCCCAGCGCTGGGAGCGCGGCACGTTATTCCCCACAGGCAGGTGGAGTACGGACAGCGCTGGGAGAGCTCTCTCCCAGCGCTGACGCTTTGACTACACTTAGCGCTTCAAAGCGCTGCCGTGGCAGCGCTTTGAAGTGCAAGTGTAGCCATGGAGTCAGTGTGTCACCTGATCATAATGCCACTGGCCTCAGCAGAGCTCCCAGACAGGAGCTACATCACAAGGGGGTTACAGTACTGAGAGTGAAATACATCACAGGGAGGGTGTAGTTATCCTGAAGTGAAACATTCCAGTCTAGGAAGTGAAAGACTTCAAGTACTTCATTACTTAAAATTACGCTTGAAAGAATTGGATTTTTATGAATAAATTGCAGTAAATGTTGATTTTACTGTACACACACAGATGAAAAAATATTTATATAGGTAATATACAGAAATGCTTCTGGAGAAAGTGGAGTTTGATTTAAGGATATTTACACTGTATATTTTGGGTGTGACATTGACAATTTCTCTTTGAACAGTTATATGATTTGGCTTTTGGAATCTCAACAGTTACTGTGTCATAAGTAGTTAGTTAAGGGTTAAGTTCTACCTGTAAAGGGTTAACACAGACCTGGTGAAACACCTGACCAAAGGACCAATCAGGGAAGACAATTTGAAAATCCCAGAGAGCGGGAACTTGGGTCTCTGTGTTCTTTGTTCTGTGTTCTTAGCCGTCTGGAACTACACCAGCCCAGACGCTTAATCAAGCCTGCTCAGCTTTCTGAACTAATTTCTTCTATTCAAGCTAGTGAGTATTAGAAGTACTGGGTAATTGCATATAACAATCCTGTGTTTGCAATTCTGTGTGTTTGTATTGATTATTCGTAATTTTGCCTGTATTGTTTGTACTGAGGAAAAGGGAGAAATTTCTCCAGGGATTAATAAGATTAGACCCTATGAATGTCTATCTTGGATTCATAGAGATTGTGTATTTTTTTCCTTTTTTTATTCTTTTAATAAACTCTTTTAGGTTCAGGACTTGGTTAAGTTCCTTACCTGTGGATTCAGGGGAAGGAAGCTAGGCGCCACTCTGTGGAGACAAGGGTTGTCTCCAAGCAGAGAAAGCAGGGAAGGGAGAGGGAAGTGAAAGGAATCTTTCTCCCTCTGTGATTTGATCTGTGCTTCCCCAGGAAAGTCTCTGGAAGGAGGAGGGGGGAACAGAGGGGTGTCTCGATTCACCGAATAATCGAGTGGTGGCAGCGAGAAGGAACCCTACCCTAAGGGTTAGGGTGGGGGGAGAATACCTGCGGGTCCCCATCTTTGAACTCACAAGCTCAAAGTGGGGGTAAGACCCTAGGACATACTGTTATTAAGTAATTGTTGTCTGACGACCCCCATAACTTCCCACAGCTCTGAACATAGAAATTGTAAACATTGAAAAAAGGGTTAAAATAAATATCGTTATCTATTGAAATTAAAAGAAAGAAATAGACACAATGAATTTTGTCAAACCCACTTAACAGCAATCGCAATATGCCAGGGGATGGAAATTCACAACTAAGGCACCAACCTTAATTCTGCCCTGTAGTGACACCAGGCAATTGCCGTAGGGCTACAAATTAGGCATTTTAGTGTATAAAGTTCCAGATTACGAATCGCTATGATCTAAAGACACATGAGATCTTTTCCTCAGGATATCACCGTCACTGGGTTGTTTCTCATTGGTAATTCCCAGATTAATAACGTTTTATCAGCTATGAACTGGGCATTTCAGATTTCTGGGGAGTGTGTGATTTTGCACTAGGGGCCAGGTCCTTGGAGAGACAGAACATTGGGGGGGTGCTCCCTAGCTCTGCCCACTCCGGCCGGGCTGTTCCCCCTCTGGGGCGGCGGGGAGCCACACGGCCTCACTACATTTCTGTATGGGGTTTTTTATCCCCTTCCTGCCATGTGATCTGAACTGCAAACTCAGCTAATGGGAAGTCAAGAGCACAACAACAGTCTTGTGTCTTCTTTAAAGGTAATGGAGATATACCAATCTCCTAGAACTGGAAGGGATCTTGAAAGGTCATTGAGTCCAGCCCCCTACCTTCACTAGCAGGACCAATTTTTGCCCCAGGTCCCTAAGTGGCCTCCTCAAGGATTGAACTCACAACCCTGGGTTTAGCAGGCCAATGCTCAAACCACTGAGCTATCCCTCCCTCCATAACATCCCATAATGGTCCATCTGGTGTTGATGGACTTTTCCTCCCAGGCAGAGTGTAATGGATTCTGTTGCCAATCAGCACTTCACATAGGTAAAGTCTCTCTCCTGTCTGGTGATTTACAGAGCCACAGAGGCTCACAATATAACTAGTCAGATATCCCAGGCAGCAACTCACGAGCATTCAATGAAGTCTAAACACATTCTCATAATTCTAATACCTGTTTTAACAATACTAACACAGGTGAGTCAGACTGATTCCAGCGATGTGTTTGTTCATATTCAATGAAGACATGGGGGCTTTTGCAAGAGCTAACACCTCATCTGCCAGTGTCACAGGCAGGCTGGACAGGGATGGTGTCTCTAGCCTCTGTTTCCGAGAAGCTGGGAATGGGTGACACAGGATGGATCAGTTGATGATTCCCTGTTCTGTTCATTCCCTCTGAAGCACCTGGCATTGACCACTAAGCTAGATGGACCATTGGTCTGAGGCAGTGGGCTCTTCTTATGTTCACAGTCTGTATGAGGCTGTGGGACTCGCTAGGGAGCCACAGAAAGGAACAAGATGTGCTGAGGCAAGAAGGCCCAGTCTCAGAGCCCCCGGGGTCACGCTTGTCAAAAGCTAAAACTAGGCCCAGCCCTTGAAAGGGGCACTCCCAGGAGAGACTGGATAAAGGCTGGAGCATCCAACAACTTTGTAAACCTGAGCGAGCTGCCTTGGGGACAGTGACAGGGAGAATCCCCAGAGTGACTCCTTGGATTCTGCTCTTCTCTGGCGTCTGATTGATAGAATCATAGAACTGGAAGGGACCTTGAGAGGTAGCTAGTCCAGTCCCCTGCCCTCAAGGGAGGACTAAGTATTATCTAGACCATCCCTGACAGGTGTTTGTCCAGCCTGCTCTTAAAAATCCCCAATGATGGAGATTCCAGAACCCCCCTAGGCAATTTATTCCAGTACTTAACCACTCTGACAGTTAGGAAGGTTTTTTTTCCTAATCTCCATCCTAAACCGCCCTTGCTGCAATTTAAGCCCATTGCTTCTTATCCTATCCTCAGAGGTTAAGAAGAACAATTTTTCTCCCGCATCTTTGTAATAACCTTTTCTGTACTTGAAAACTCTGATCATGTCCCTTCTCAGTCTTCTCTTCTCCAGACTAAACAAACACAATGTTTTCAATCTTCCCTCATAGGTCATGTTTTCTAGATCTTTGATCATTTTTTTTTGCTCTTCTCTGGACTTTCTCCAGTTTGTCCACATCTTTCCTGAAATGTGGCACCCGTAACTGGACGCAGTACTCCAGTTGTGGCCTAATTAGTGCGAAGTAGAGCAGAAGAATGACTTCTCGTGTCTTGCTCACAGTACTCCTGCTAATATATCCCAGAATGTTTTCTTTTTTTGCAACAGCGTTACACTGTTGACTCATATTTAGCTTGTGATCCACTATGACCCCCAGATCCCTTTCCGTAGCACTCCTTCCTAGGCAGTTATTTCCCATTTTGTATGTGTGCAACTGCTTGTTCCTTCCTAAGCGGTGCACTTTGCATTTGTCCTTATTGAATTTCATCCTATTTACTTCAGACCATTTCTCCAGTTTGTCCAGATCATTTTGAATTTTAATCTTATCCTCCAAAGCACTTGCAGCCCCTCCCATTTTGGTATCATCCGCAAACTTGATAAGTGTAACACAGAGACTCTGCTACTGGGAGGGTTTCAGAGGGTGTCAGAGGGTTACACCCTGGTAAGAGGGGGCTAGACCTGTACTGGAATAAGGTCACTTTGTGCTTCAGTGTGTGGCAGAACCTAGAATGTCCATTAGCAGGGAAATATCCTGGGGGGAATCGGCTTGTGGAATGGACAAAAGCCCCGTCTGAATTCTCTCACATTGCCCTTCTCGCCCTGACAGGCTACAAAATAACATCCACGTTTGTTCCAGATTATCCCATCATCCCGGGGGAAGGAAATGGCTGCAATGGAGCTGGCTCAGGTAAGAGATTCTCAGGGAGCTGGTGGTGGGCTCTGCTTGGAGGGAGAGGAGCAGTAAAGGCATAGGAAGGTGGTAGCTGCTACAGGTGGTGGGAGGCAGGAAATAACAGGATGTGACAAACCTGCTGGGACACTAGTGTAGTTTAGGGTGTGATGGGTTGTCACCCCGGGGTGCAGTCTGGGGAGCTTCTGGGAACCGCTGTGCCCTCTAACCCTCAAGCTGGGCTGGCCCTTCTCACACTGCTTTGCTGGAGATTCAGCCAGCCTCTCCAGGGCCTGTTATCACCCAACACGACAGCAGGTGGCGCCATACACCCAGCTAAGCTACCTGAGTGCTTTACCTAGGCCACTCAAGGAGAGAGAGAAGACAACAGCCAATTTCCCAGCTCCCCAACCTTGCACACCTGCTGTAGGATACATTCAGAATTGTATCGTCTTATAGTGCACAGGGAGCTCTATAATGTAATCTCATTAATATAATTTGCCTTCCCCTTGATACGGGAAAGATGTGCACAACAAGCTTGTGCACACCAAGCTCAGATTTTCCCCAGACACTTCACTCAAAATACTTAACACTGGTTAAGATAAAGCATAAAACGAGTTTATTAACTGCAGAAAGATAGATTAAGTGATTTTTGTTAGGAGAATAAAGGAGCAGGTTGACCCGGAAGCGGATATGAGTACAGGCATCTTTATTGCGATGCTTGTTCCCCTCGCCCTAATTGTGGAGTAAGCACTGGATTAGTTACATCACACTCCTTTTATCTAACTTAGTATGTACACGCCTACATCCATTACAACACCCCCAAAACCCTTATTAAGTAATAGAAACACCCATACTGTTAGTATACCCACCCCTATCTATTATTCACAGGATTACGCATGTTATACAGACATTTTTACCTTGAAAATACAGTACTTTGTATTAATGTGTTGCTACGAATTTCCTTAATCAGCAGTTCTCAGGGGACGGAGGAAGGGTCAATGAGCAGTTCTCAGGGGACGGAGGAAGAGGCCATAAACCAGGGCTTATTTATGTAGCTGGGAAAGGAAGGGAGGGGGAGGTAACATTTCTTTTATTTTCTTTCACACAAAGGACATTCATTCCGACAACTACATTTCTCATGCAGCTGCATCCTTATCAATTCTTACAAGCAACAGGGAAAGGAAAAATATGGCAACTTATTTATTAAGCAAAGAATTCCTGCCTGCTTATGCCTTTGTCCCCTAATCCCATGTCTGCACATTAGCAGTTCCCAGCTCTTTTACTGAACCATAACATGTCCCAACAATTCTAAGTGGTAGCAAACAGATCAAAGCAGATTACTTAGCAAATAACCAAAACCTCAAACTAAACCTAACATACTAGATGGATAGAATTAGAATGAGCAGTTTCTCACCCTGACTGATGGTACAAGCAGTCCCCCAAGTTTCCATACACAAGCTAGAAATCCTTTTATCATGGGACCAACACTTCCCCCAGTTCAGTCTTTGTTCCTCAGGTGTTTGCAGGAGTTCTCTTGTGTGGGGAATGAGGCCAAGAGATGATGTCACACCCACCGTATGTAGCTTTTCCATATGGCGGGAACCTTTTGTTCCAAACTCAGTTCCCAGTCCAGTTTGTTGAAAAATAGAGGTAACAGAATGGAGTTCAGTGTCATGTGGTCTGGTCATATGCTCTAGCATGCCCTGCTGAATCATAGTAGCCATGACACATAGGCTGGCTGACACATTCACAGGAAGGATAAGCTCTTTCACGGTCCATTGTCTTTGTTGATGAGCCATCAGCAGTGTCTAGCTTCTTCATTGTTGTACCTGAAAGGCTCGTTGTGGGTGTTACCCAGAGTAAGCACCATTTGAAATACAGATACAGAGTCAATATTCATAACTTCAGATACAAACATGTTCTGCGCACACAAATAGGATAATCCTATTCAGCAAATCGTAACTTTTCCAGTGACACTGCACATGACACATCTTGCACATAATGCATCATAATCATGACCTAATCCTATTATTATCATACCACTATGCTGAATATGGGGTGTAGTGTCAGATAGGGCCTAATTTCAAGGCACAAGAGTTGGGAATGAAACTTCCCCTCTTTGTGGAACAGGAAATAGCCCTCCAACAAGGACTGGGAAATCTTCCCAGACTTCCAGTGCTGGAGCCTGAATCTATTGACACTTCATTTGTTACTACCACCCCCAATCTTTGTGGCAACTGCAAACTTCATCAGTGACAATTTTATATTCTCTTCTAGGTCATTGATAAGAATGTTAAATAACAAAGGGCCAAGATCCAATCCTTGATGGAACCTGTTAGAAATAAATCCAGTCGACCATGGTTCCCCATTTACAATCCCAGTTTTTAATCTATTTAATGTATGCTGTGTTTATTTTGTATCATTCTAGTTTTTTAGTCAAAATATTGTGCCGAAACAAGTCATATGCCTTACAGAAGTCTAGGTATATTACATCAATACGATTAGCTGCAATCAAACTTCTGAACTCATCCAATAAGGATATCCAGTTAGTTTGATAGGATCTATTTTCTCTAAACCTTTGTTCATGGGTACTAATTATATTACCCTCCTTTCATTCTTTATCAGTAAAATCCAGTATCAGCTGCTCCATTATCTTGTCCAATATCGATGTCAGACTGACACTCTTGTAATTAGCTGGGTCATCTCTTTTACACTTTTTAAATATTGGGACTGCATTAGCTTTATTCCTGTCTTCTGGGATTTCCCCAGCGTTCCAAGTTCTAATTAAAATCAACATTAACAGTCCACCACGCTCCTCTACCAGGCCTTCTAAAACTCTTGGATACAAGTTATCTGGACCTGCTGATTTAAACACATCTAACTTTTAATAGCTGCTGTTTAATGTCCTCATGAGTTCTTGTTGGAATGGAAAGAGCGTTGTCATCAACATCTTATGATATGAGTACAACATCTTTTTTTCTCAAATCCAGGAGAGAAATATTTATTGAACACTTTTACGTCTTCTGCATTATTTTTGATAATTCTGCCATTTCCATCTAGTAATTTACCACTACCATTGTTAGGGATTAAGTTTGTACTTAATATACTTTTTAAAAACTTCCTTCTTATTTTCATTGATTTCTGATAGCCAGTTTTCTACAATTCTGACCTTCTCACTTATATTCTTTACTATTGACTTCCCCTTTCTTCCATATATTTTATTTGGAGGGTGTTGGGATTCCTACCAGGGAGCCACCAGCAGGGTCCAGAGACAGCCCCATCTCCTATATCAAGCTCTAGCTAGTAGGTATGTGATAAATGTGACGACCCTGCCTCCGTCTGTCAGCTGAGAGACACAAAGTTTCTCTCTTTCTACCCTCTGATACCTCCTGGCTGCTCTAAGCAAGGTGGGGTGGGACTCTGTTAACATGTGCCTCACGGAGCTTCCATTTACCTGGCACTGCTGTTCCGTGAATAGTGGGGCTGTGAGTGGGGCAGCAGGTACTGAGTGTTGGACTCTTGCTCTTTCAGGGGCCGGTGACCTTCGAGGAAGTGGCTGTGTATTTCACCAGGGAAGAGTGGGCTCTGCTGGACCCCACTCAGAGAGCCCTCTACAGGGATGTCATGCGGGAGAACTATGAGACGCTGACCTCGCTGGGTAAGGAGTCCTGTCCGCCCAGTTATTAGAAGCTGTGGGGTCTCTGAAGATCCTGAGTAGTAATAACTTTATACCTTTATTCATCATACAAGTTCTGGCAAGTTTCCTTGCCCCCATGTTTTTGCCTTATCTCCCATCCATCAGAATAATTTTTGGACATGTGCCTTTTTGGTGCCATCAGTCATTTTAAAATTGTATTTAATGTATCCTTATTGGAGACATTAATAACTACAGCTTTCATGCCTTTTCCTCATTTGAAGAGGAAAATATGCCACCCATAGAATTCTAAATTGAGTAAATGTGCTTTTACAATGCCACAGTTCTGGGGTAGCTAAGCCTTTGACCTTCCTCCATGGTCTGCTCTAGGAATGCCCTGTCAGGTATCAGGCCTCTAGCCAGCCCCTCTCTATGGGTAGGGACCCACATGCCTCTCCTTTTTGACCAGGGTTTGAGGATTGCAGCTTGTCCTCCACTGTGTTTGCTGGACTAACGCCCAGTTCCCGTGCTTTGCTTTCTCTCCAGGGGCTGTGAGCAGTATGTGTGTGATAGAGATGGGAATTTTGGTGATACTTGTATGATGCCAATACACATCTCAGTTTCCTTTTGATTGGTATTGCTATGATTATAAAGAGGAGGAGACATGAGGTGTTTTGTCACATAGCTGTCATGGGGTGATACGAATGGGTCATTAAGGACAGGCTGGGACCAACCTACATCAATGGAATACCCGACAGAGACAAGGGAATAATTCTCACCTGTCCATGGGAGGATCTCCGCTTGGCTGAGTGAAGCATACATGGACTCGTTATGTTTTTGGGAGCAGGAAGAAGTGGGTTAGCAGACGCACGGAGCTCTACCGGAGCTAAGACAAACGGACAGGCAAAGTGAAAGGAAACAAAACTGTTTTTAACAGCAGCATGTCCTCAAGGGCATTGGCCAGTATGGACTATATTGTCTTCTTTGCTTCTCTGTCCTAATCTAAAGCCTTTCTAATGCTGTGTTTCAGTTGACTAATAAACCCTGCTATATTTTAACAGTCTGCCCAGTGTCACAACAAAAACTTGCTGAGGTGCATTGAAGCATGAATGAGGAACAGTCACTGAACAGGAGTGTAGTTCAGCTGGACCTGCTGGCAGAGCTCACAGGTTGAAGTAGGAGTGTTGAAGCCAGAGGCTCAGTCTCAAGTGCTGAAGCTAAGTGGCCTGTCCTTGTGGAAGAGTGGGAGCCCTTGGGGGTCTAGCACACGCAAGGGTCACCTCCCAAGGACTGTTTAAAAGCCAGGGCATTGCACAGATCATATGGATCCATGACAGTGCCAGAGGTTAAGCCTTATGGGGAAAAGATATAAAAGAAGAAAAGGATCTAAATGCATGTTTACCATCTCCCCCGCATCAGTCCTTGTGGGAATCCCTGATCCGTTCCATAGTGTATTAAAACCTTCCTCTAAGGCTTACGTCTAGGTTATCAGATCATGTCCATTTGTTACAGGGCTTTCCCATCACCTTCCCACTTCCCTGGTTCTTGTCATGCAGACCGCAAGCAGCAAAAGACCAGAAGTCCAAAGTGTAGATAATGCGATGTTTATTGGGGTTAGTTTCCAAGCAAGCATATTCCGAAGCCCTTCACACCAGTAGGGTTTATCTCTGTGTGCCGATAGAGTCTGTTCCACGGTGTTCCATTCCCAGCTCTGATGCTGCAGAGCATTTACGCTGTGTCACCCTTCCAAGCTCTGACACTGCAGAGCCTTGCGTGTGTCTCTCTTCCCCATTCCCTATTCCCGTTTCGCCCTTAACAAACATGATTCCAATTTCCATTCCCCCTCCTGTTTAACACCAGTTTATGTAGTAATATTCTCAGCTGTACCTTAACCAATCATAGTACTGACATTTAACTAACCAATCCTAACATATTGTAACATAATTCTCTAACCAATTATATTCCAGTACCCTAATTAACTTGCACCTAGCAAAATTATTTATACAGCAGTCAGAAACAATTAGAGTACCAGACAGATTAACAATAGAAAAGTGGGGGACATGAAGATAAAGCAATACCGAAATGAGTGTTTCACAACCAGAACTGTTGATAAGTGATTCCTTGCCAGACAGGCTGCTGTCAAACTAAGTTTTCTTTAACCATCTTAAGATCTGTTTCTTTATCTGGTGGTGATGGGCCCTATCGACACATAATCGTATTCCTAACAGCCCAATACCACCTTGTTTTCTTTGCCTTTAGTAGGGTTTCCAGTTTCAAAACCTGATGTGATCTCGCAGCTAGAACGAGGGGAAGAGCCGTGGGTCCCAGACCTCCAGGGCTCTGAGAAAGAAGTGCTTCCAAGAGCTGCCTGCACAGGTGAGGAATTTGTTAAACCAACTAAAAAAACTGTCTTTGAATACAGGAAACAATTGGGATGCCCTACAAAAGATCTTGTGAGCTCTTCAAGTTCAGGATTGTTCCCTGCAGATATGGAATCTTTAGGCAGAGGTCACTCATGGCTTCCCACCTATACTGACTGACAACTGGCAGCAGGTCTCTCACCAATATAGCTTCCCCCGGAGTGTTCTGGTGAGATGTGGACCAAAACTGATCCCTTCCTCTCTCCTCTGGGGAAAGGTTTGGGGAAAATCAGCTCCTGATAGGTTTGATCTCCCCCACATGTATTTTGTTTTGTTCATCCCTTTTTCAATTCCGGTCTCTGAGATTTCATTTCTTTCCGGCACAGGGAGTGACCTATGTCTGGATTCTCTCTGTCTCCCATCAGGTGATGGGAAGGTGAATGAGAATGAGGAGGAACCCCAGCAGGAAGATGCTGAGCAAGTAGAACCACATGGGATGTTAAAAGGAAGATCCAAAGGGAATGTTTTAGGGAGTTGTGCACTCCCAGAAAAAGCAAACGCCTGCAAGACTCAGCAGAGGCCAGAGGAAAACTTCAATAGCCACTCAGACCTTATTGCACGCAAGGAAATCAACTTGGAAGAGACATGCTACACATGCCATAAGTGCAGGAAAAGCTTCAATGGGAGCTCAGACCTTTTCACACATCAGAGAATTCACAGGGGAGAGAATCCCTACAAGTGCTCTGAGTGCGGGAAACGCTTCAATCGAAGCTCTGCCCTTATCACACATAGGAGAATCCACACAGGTGAGAAACCTTATGGATGCTCTGAGTGTGGGAAATGCTTCATTGATAGTTCAACCCTCATCTCACATCGTCGAATCCACACAGGAGAGCGGCCCTACACATGCTCTGAGTGTGGGAAAAGCTTTTGTTGGCACTCACAGCTTATCACACATATTAGAATCCACACAGGAGAGAGACCCTACACATGCTCTGAGTGTGGGAAAAGCTTTTGTTGGCACTCACACCTTATCACTCATTGTAGAATCCACACAGGAGAGACGCCCTACACATGCTCTGAATGTGGGAAAAGCTTTAATCAGCACTCACAGCTTATCACACATATTAGAATCCACACAGGAGAGAGACCCTACACATGCTCTGAGTGCGGGAAAAGCTTCAGTCGGAGCTCACACCTTATCACGCATCAGACAATCCACACGGGTGAGAAACCTTATGGATGCGCTGAGTGCGGGAAACGCTTCAATCGGCACTCACACCTTATCACACATAGAAGAATCCACACTGGGGCGAAACCTTATGGATGCTCTGAGTGCGGGAAACGATTCACTGATAGTTCAGCCCTCATCTCACACCAGCGAATCCACACAGGAGAGACGCCCTACACATGCTCTGAGTGTGGGAAAAGCTTCAATCAGCGCTCACACCTTACCACACATCAGACAATCCACACAGGTGAGAAACCTTATGGATGCTCCGAGTGTGGAATACGCTTCAATCGGAGCTCACAGCTTATCACCCATCGAAGAATCCACACAGGAGAGAAACCCTACACGTGCTCTGAGTGTGGGAAATGCTTCAATCGGAGCTCAAACCTTATTAGACATCAGACAATCCACATGAGAGAGAACTGTAATAAATGCCTTGACTAGGGCTGGCCAAAAGATTTAAAAAAAAAAATCACATTTGCTAATTCCCACATAGTGATTTTTGCACCGTCTTCACTGTGGTCTCTCGGCTCCCCCAGATGAGTTTCCTGCTTCTGCCTTGTGCAGCTCACCCTTCTTTGGGGTCAGTCCTGTGATCTTTTCTATCAACTGTTTTCCTTCTGAGTCATAGGAGTGTGTGTTATAGACTCATAGAATATTAGGGTTGGAGGAGACCTCAGGAGGTCATCTAGTCCAATCCCCTGCTCAAAGCAGGACCCATACTAATTCAATCATCCCAGCCAAGGCTTTGCCAAGCTGTGCCTTGGAAACCTCTAAGTATGGAAATTCCACCACCTCCCTAGGTAACCCATTCCAGTGCTTCACCACCCTCCTAGTGAAATAGTGTTTCCTAATAGCCAACCTAGACCTCCCCCACTGCAACTTGAAACCATTGCCTCTTGTTCTGTCGTCTGCGACCACTGAGAACAACCAAGCTCCCTCCTCTTTGAACCCCCCCTTCAGGTAGTTGAAGGCTGCTATCAAATCCCCCCATCACTGTTGTTTTCTGCAGAATAAATAACTCCCGTTCCCTCAGCCTCTCTTCGAAAGTCATGTGCCCCAGCCCCCTAATCATTTTTGTTGCCCTCCGCTGGACTCTCTCCAATTTGTCCACATGCCTTCTGTAGTGGGAGGACCAAAACTGGATGCAATACTCCAGGTGTGGCCTCACCAGCGCTGAATAGACAGAAATAATCACTTCCCTTGATCTGCTGGAAATGCTCCTACTAATACAGCCCGATATGCCATTGGCCTCCTTGGCAACGAGGGCACACTGGTACTAAAAGGTAATAATTGGAGATATACCAATCTCCTAGAACTGGAAGGGACCTTGAAAGGTCATCAAGTCCAGCCCCCTGCCTTCACTAGCAGGACCAGTTTTTACCTCAGATCCCTAAGTGGCCCCCTCAAGGATTGAACTCACAATCCTGGGTTTAGCAGGCCAATGCTCAAACCACTGGGCTATCCCTCCTCCCTACATTGGATGAGAAGCTGATTCTCATCCAGCTTCTCATCCAATGTAATTCCCAGGTTCTTTTCTACAGAACTGCCGCTTAGCCAGTCAGTCCCCAGCCTTTAGCGGTGCATGGGATTCTTCCTTCCTAAGTGTAGGACTCTGCACTTGTCCTTCTTGAACCTCATTAGAGTTCTTTTGACCCAATCCTCTAATTTGTCTAGGTCACTCTGGACCCTATCCCTGCCCTCCAGTGTAAATACCTCTTCCCCCCATCTTAGTGTCATCTGCAAACTTGCTGAGGGTGCAATTAATCCCATCATCCAGATCATTAATAAAGATGTTGAACATAACCGGGACCAGGACTGACCCCTGGGGCACTCCACTTAATACCTGCTGCCAACTTGACATCAAGCCATTGATCACTACCCATTGAGCCCAACAATGTAGCCAGCTTTCTATCCTCCTTATAGTCCATTCATCCAATCCATACTTTCTTAACTTGCTGATAAGAATACTGTGGGAGACTGTAGCAAAAACTTTGCTAAAGTCAAGATATATCACCTCCACCACTTTCCACATATCCACAGAGCCCGTTTTCTCATCCTAGAAGGCCCTCCAGCCCGGAATGTTCATCAGCTCCAGCTGGGAGAGAGGTTTGATCCCAACAAGCTACACTGAGGCAAAAACTACCTGTGCCTGACATCCACTAGGGCTGTACATGGCATTGGCTGCTCAAGTTAGTGATCTTGGGGTAAAAAGACAAGTATAGTTGTAGAGGAGATGCGCCCAGGTGCAGGGGTTGGCATTAGCTTCCCCCTTGACCTGACCTAAACTCCATCACTTTTCCTAGTCTAAACAAACCCTGAGCATCACGGTTATACTGTTCTCCCATTTCAAAGCAATTGTTAATCATTGAGTTCTCCCTTGGGGAACCAATTGTTTCATTCCCAGTTGCTCTGATGTTGCTTCAGGTTGTGCTGCAGAGCAGATATTTTTACTACCATTTTCCTCACTTAAAATATATTGAACTATAACAAAGAGCAGGAACAGGGCAGGGATAGGGGAAAATGTCATTTCACCTTTTGTAACAACAGAAGCAGATAGGGTAAGTCAGAGGGATTCTGTTATTCCCCATCACCATCCCAACCCCCCCGTTGTTCAATTGGGTAGGTCAATATTTTCTCTGAAGGGCTGAGAAGAGGATTCCCTAGTAAGTGACTTGGAACTAAGCAAAATACCCATGCATTGGACTCCGAAAGCAGTTGTGACCCAGGCCCTGCAGGAGCTCGCTCCTGAAGATATCTCCTTCCTAATCAGATGCATGTTGCCTATTATTTGGGAAATGCAATTCCTGTCTAGGTTGAGATGGGAAAAATGGAAGTGACATTTCTGTTCACCTTGGGAGATGCTGCAAATGTGTAGAAAATGAAATTTGTGTTGAATGTGATATAGCTGCAGAAAGATATCTACTTTTAAAACATACCTGATATTTGGTGTCTTATAGAGATTCTAAAATGCACCTGAATTTAATCCCTATTTTAAATCTGTGCCATGAGATTAAAGAACTATGTGTATAGTGGGTATATGTGGGGAAGTTATACCCCACTATTGCTACTGATACGTTGTATGGTTGGTGAAGAATTCTATGCCAGAGAAGTGTGAAATTATTCCAAGGAAGATTTGACAAGAACTAGTGGTTGATTTTTGCCCCAGAGATGGAAGCTATGGTGACCTGTGGCCCAGGTAAACTACTTTTAGAATGCTGCTCCCTAGTTAAGTGGCATTGATCACACTCCTAAAAGATGCCATGATTAAATTGAGAAAACTGACTTTTACCATTTGGAACCAAAGTTTTATGAAGCACAGAGAGAAACAGCTGATTCCTTCAGAGCCATTCCATGCCTACGGGTCCCAATCTGGCTGCCTTGTTGGACAAGAAGCACTTCCCTGCTGGGGAGATGATTGTACCTAATGAGGGAATGTATCAAATTCCAAGTTCAGACTGCAGGATACATGAATGCTGAGTCCAGAGTCTGTGGTTTGGTCTCTTAGGTTTGCTACTTAGTCTTACGCATTTTTATCACTTCTCCACCTCCTGCTACTCTGAAAGATTAGAAAGTGTGAAAATAGAGCACAGGTGATTTTTCTCATAATGCAGCCTTCCCACATAGCGTGAGACGCCTTCCACCCACACTCATGGGAGAAGTCCCAGGGAGAAATGAACTCACAGAAATGGAAGGCTCCTCTGTTGTTGTAGAATGTGACTTCACACAAAGCTGACTGGATGGAAATGGGAATTAAGAGAAAACTGCCCTATAGGTTTATATTTTGTAATCTTTGAATAAGTTATTACCAGCGACAATGAAATTAAACATGAAGTTAATTAGTGTAACATAAGAGGCTGATTAAATGATAACTTTCAGAGTTACAATATAATTCAGGTTTTCTTCTAGTTTTCTCCCTCCGTCCTCCTACTAAATCGGAAATGGTGACTAATCCTGAAATTAAAACCTCACTCCAAAGGAATTAGAGTGGGGGAATATGTGAGAGAAATAGGCTGTACGAGAATAGAGACCCAGTATAGACTAATTATTTCTATTTAAAATGGAATTTTATTGTGACAAATTTTAAAATGAACCTTCTGTTAAGAGGAAGATTACTCGAGACAAGATGTGTAACCTTTTACCCAGTTCGAGGGTAACAGCCACAGAGATCCCCAGGTCTCTTGTTTGCAAAGCAAAGATGTCACATCAGGCAGGAGATGTCAAAATCTAAAATGGTGATGGATGTGTGATAGGAACTTTTCTGGGTGGTGTTTTCTTTGTTTTTTTTTTTTTTGGTTTGGTTTTTTAATTTAATTTTTGGTTTGGTTTTTGCAACCAGTTATTTGTATAGGAGCTGAAGCCACTTTTCCTGTTGAGCACAACTACCCGGTATGTAGGGCTGCCACATGGTCATCTGTCCACACTTTTTCCTCGCACTATGCGATCGTCTCCCAAGCACAGGATGACGCCGGGTTTGGTAGGGTGGTACTCCGTCCCGATAACCTTTAAACTCCTACCCACCTCCATCAGATATAGCTTGGAGTCACCTACTGTGGAATACACAGGAGCAGTCACTCGAAGAAGAAAGGACAGTTACCTCTTCCGTAACTGGCGTTCTTCGAGATGTGTTGCTCTTGTTTAGTCCACATCCCAGCCTCCTTCCCCTCTGTCGGAGTTGTCTGCCAAGAAGGAACTGAGGGTGGGGGGAGTGCACAGCTCCCCTTATAGCGCTATAGAGGCGCCACTCCAGGGGTCGCAGCAGTGCTCTAAAAACTTCCGGCACCGGTGCACGTGGCGCGCATGCACACCTACTGTGGAATAGGCCGGAGCAACACATCTCAAAGAACACCAGTTATAGAACAGGTAACTGTCCTTTTTAAAGGATGTCTAGATTTCATTCCTGTAGTAACAGAACTGGTGATAGGAAAGCAGGAAGGGGGGGGGGGGTTGTGTGTGTACAGCTTAAATTGGTTAAATAGTCTCACTTTCAGTACTCAGTGTTTCAAAAACGTTAGACTGCCAACCTGTGTCATAGAGATATCTTCTGTTTTTTTTTAAAAACCCCATGAATAAAGCTACTTTAAGGGAAATTACTGCTTTGTCCAACCCTGAAGAGCTATTAGATCTTTGCTCACCAATTCTCAAAAACTTGTATTTGCTATGCCTTTTTGGTGACTTTAGTATTATGATCTATTATAAATAAAGTGCATTTCATTGATTGATTTTAAAATGAAATTAGTAACTGGAAAAAATGGCCGGTATTTTTTTTTAAACTTGTGACAATTATAAGCTACTGTATTCTGTCGTTTACTTTCTAGAATCAAAAGTATATCTAAGTATAATCTAAAGTTCTCCTGCAAAATGCCGGCTGTGCAAATCCTTCTGTGGCTGGATCATTCTTGGGTTTTTATTTTAAGTACAAAATAAATACGTATAACAAATTTAAACGTATGTAATTAGTAATTTGATATGTTGGGTGGTGCCTCTTTTTATGTGTTTGCTCCCCTGATGTTAGAACCTGGCTATGCCACTGCTGTAGAGGGCTCATCACCCAGCAGCTGGGGGCCACCATGCGGGCTCAGCAGGGCTGCTGGCCACAGGGCCAATGGGTGTGGGTGGGCTGGGTGGGATCTCGGGAGTCACGTCTCAGGGATCTGCCCCGCTCCCCAGCACTGCTCCAGCTCTGAGCTGTCTCCACTGCCTGGGACCTGCGGGGCCCCACCTGCCTCCCCGGGGGAAGAGCCACCTGGGACTGGTGCAGAGGCTGGGCCAGTCTCAGCCACTCACAGGGGACAGTCGGGGAGGGGGGAGGCTCAGCTGGGTCCTGAGGGAGCCTGGCCCGGGTAGGCTCTGCTCCTGCTCCAGCCTGGCTGCTTCCACCACTCCCAAGGGGCCGGAGTTCTCCTGCCCCAGGACCAGCTCTGGCTGCGCTGCCATCTCAGCCTGGCAGACACAGTCACCTCCCATCAGGGCCGGCTACTGTGGCTGGGGGTTAGGGTGTGGGAGAGTAGGTCTCTAGTGGGTCTGCGGGGTGCTGGGCAGTGGGGGTGGGGAGATATCTGTGTGTTGGGGGCTGTCAGTGGGGAGGGTGCTGGGAAGTGTGGGAGGTCTGTGTGGGGCACTGTGCAGTTGTGGCGGGGGCACTGGACAGTGAGGGGATCTGTAGGGGGCTCTGGGTGGGAAGGGGGCACTGTGCAGTTGTGGGAGGGCTATGGGGGTCTTCAGCTGAGAGGCACTGGTCAGTGAGAGGATCTGTGGGGGTTCTGAGTGGGTGGGGAGTGATCTGGGAGGGCACCGGACAGGGGGGTTTGTGGGGGTCTCTGGGTGGTGCGGCGCTGGGCGTAGGGAGCCAGAGGGGTGCCAGGCAGGGGGTTGGTGGGGGTCTCTGGGTGGTGCGGCGCTGGGGGTAGGGAGCCGGAGGGGTGGAGGGCAGGGGGTTTGTGGGGGTCTCTGGGTGGTGCGGCACTGGGCATAGGGAGTCAGAGGGGTGCTGGGCAGGGGGTTGTGGGGTCTGTGGGTGGTGCGGCACTGGGCGTAGGGAGCCGGAGGGGTGCCAGGCGGGGGGCTGGTGGGGGTCGCAGGGTGGTGCGGCACTGGGCAAAGGGAGCTGGAGCGGTGCAGGGCAGGGGTTTGTGGGGTCTCTGGGTGGTGTGGCACTGGGCATAGGGAGCCGGAGGTGCTGGGCAGGGGTTTGTGGGGTCTCTGGGTGGTGTGGCACTGGGCGTAGGGAGTCAGAGGGTGCTGGGCAGGGGTTTGTGGGGGTCTCTGGGTGGTGTGGCGCTGGGCGTAGGGAGCCGGAGGGGTGCCGGGCAGGGGGTTTGTGGGGGTCTCTGGGTGGTGCGGCACTGGGCATAGGGAGCCGGAGGGGTGCCGGGCAGGGGGTAGCATGGTGCAGCATAGACCTGCCCCCAAGGGGAAGAAGCACGATGGCAGTGCAGGGCTGGGCTGGACAGTGTGGGTCTGGCAGCTCCCGGTTTGTAAACAGGGCCCTTGTACTGGGCTGGGTGGAGTGGGGCTGTCCCTGCCGTGCCATGACCCATCTCCCATTGCCCCCAGCCAGCCCCTCGCTCTGAGGACTCTGCCCCCCTGTCCTCTGCCCCCATTTCCCCCATGGGGGCCCACAGATATGTTTAGCACCAGGCCCACAAAAGGTTAATCCGGCCCTGTTTGGGGTGCAGGCTCTGGGAGGGAGTTGGGGGGCGGGAGGGTTGCAGGCTATGGGGAGGTGGAGCTGGGGCAGGGGATGGGGGTGCAGGGGGGTGCAGACACGCGGGCTCTGGGAGGGAGTTGGGGGGCAGGAGAGTTGCAGGCTACGGAGAGGTTGAGTGAGGGAGGCAGGCTCGGACGTGGGGCTGGGGATGGGAGTGCAGGGGGGTGCGGACACGCGGGCTCGGGGGAGTTGGGGGCGGGAGGGTTGCAGGCTATGGGGAGGTTGAGTGAGGGGTGCAGGCTCTGAGCTGGGGCAGGGTGGGGGTGCAGGGGTGTGGACACGTGGGCTCTGGGAGGGAGTTGGGGCGGGAGGGTTGCAGGCTATGGGGAGGTTGAGTGAGGGGAGCAGGCTCTGAGCTGGGGCAGGGGATGGGGGCAGGGGTGCAGACACGCAGGCTCGGGAGGGAGTTGGGGGTGGGAGGTGCAGGCTATGGGGAGGTTGAGTGAGGGGGCAGGCTCTGAGCTGGGGCAGGGATGGAGTGCAGGGGTGCAGACACGCGGGCTCTGGGAGGGAGTTGGGGGCAGGAGAGTTGCAGGCTACGGGAGGTTGAGTGAGGGAGGCAGGCTCTGACCTGGGGCAGGGGATGGGAGTGCAGGGGGGTGCGGACACGCGGGCTCAGGGGAGTTGGGGGCAGGAGGGTTGCAGGCTATGGGGAGGGTGAGTGAGGGGGCAGGCTCTGAGCTGGGGCAGGGGATGGGGTGCAGGGGCGGACACGCAGGCTGGGGAGGGAGTTGGGGCGGGAGGGGTGCAGGCTGTGGGAGGTTGAGTGAGGGGGCAGGCTCTGAGCTGGGGCAGGGGTTGGGGTGCAGGGGTGCGGACACGCGGGCTGGGGGAGTTGGGGGCGGGAGGTGCAGGCTATGGGGAGGTTGAGTGAGGGGGCAGGCTCTGACCTGGGGCAGGGGATGGAGGTGCAGGGGGGGTGCGGACACGCGGGCTCGGGGAGGGAGTTGGGGGGCAGGAGGGGTGCAAGCTATGGGGAGGTTGAGTGAGGGGGCAGGCTCTGAGCTGGGGCAGGGATGGGGTGCAGGGGTGCGGACACGCGGGCTCGGGAGGAGTTGGGGACGGGAGGGTGCAGGCTATGGGGAGGTTGAGTGAGGGGGCAGGCTCTGAGCTGGGGCAGGGGATGGGGTGCAGGGGGCGGACACGCGGGCTGGGGGAGTTGGGGGTGGGAGGGTGCAGGCTATGGGGAGGGTGAGTGAGGGGGCAGGCTCTGAGCTGGGGCAGGGATGGGGTGCAGGGGCGGACACACGGGCTGGGGAGTTGGGGGTGGGAGGGGTGCAGGCTATGGGGAGGGTGAGTGAGGGGGCAGGCCTGGAGCTGGGGCAGGGGTGGGGTGCAGGGGACACGCGGGCTGGGGAGTTGGGGGCAGGAGGGGTGCAAGCTATGGGGAGGTTGAGTGACGGGGCAGGCTCTGAGCTGGGGCAGGGGATGGGGTGCAGGGGGTGCAGAAGTGCGGGCCTGGGGGAGGAGTTGGGGGCGGGAGGGTGCAGGCTATGGGGAGGTTGAGTGAGGGGCAGGCTCTGAGCTGGGGCAGGGATGGGGTGCAGGGGCGGACACGCGGGCTCGGGGAGTTGGGGGCGGGGGTTGCAGGCTCTGGGGAGGTTGAGGAGGGGGCAGGCTCTGAGCTGGGGCAGGGGATGGGGTGCAGGGGGACACGCGGGCTGGGGGAGTTGGGGGGCGGGAGGGTTGCAGGCTGTGGGGAGGGTGAGTGAGGGGGGCAGGCTCTGAGCTGGGGCAGGGGATGGGGGTGCAGGGGCGGCCTCCGTAGCGGGGGGGGCGGGAAACCCCCGTGGGGGGGGGAGGTGAGTGTGTGTCCGTGTCTCGCCCCTGCCCCTCCCCCACTGCCGCCCCCTCCCCCCCGGGCTCCCTGCGGCCCGTGTGAGGGGGAACCGTCACTGCCCGCGCGCTGGAGCGCCCCGTAAATCCCCCGGGCCCTCACCCCGCCCCGCGCTGGGGGCTTGTCTCCCCACTGCCGGGGGCGGAGTCTGTGACCCGTTTTCCCTCCAACTCTCAGACACGGATATAAACCATCCCAACCCCCCCACCCCCGCCCCGGTCTCCCGCCTTCGCTGCTGCCGCCGGACTGCCGCGCTGGGCCCCGCCGGATCGACCCTGTGCCCGGGTCCCCGCGGAC
Organism: Mauremys reevesii; assembly: GCF_016161935.1. Taxonomy (NCBI): domain Eukaryota; kingdom Metazoa; phylum Chordata; order Testudines; family Geoemydidae; genus Mauremys; species Mauremys reevesii. The sequence continues at coordinate 26,491,223 of NC_052636.1, read as the reverse complement.
GGGCCTTGGGGCCAACGGCGCCGCTTTTCCCCCCGCTCCTCGGTCAGACCCTGGTGGGAACCGCTCAGCTCTTATCCCTGATCGACACCTGCCCCCCCCCGTGTGTGTGTGGGGGGGGGGGGTTGGTTTTCCCTGAATTGCCTGACGTTATGTTGTGGTGGGTTTTATTCTGTGTGATTTGTTTTCATACGTATCTATTGTAGGGCAGCCTAGTGCCTTCAGCTGCCATGTCTCTGTCCAGCTCCCCCTGCTGAGGCAGGATCCGGTCTCTGTAGATTATCTCTGTCCTACCTGTTCCTAAAAACTTCCAGGGAAAGAGACTCCCCAGCCCCCCTTGTAAGACTATTCCCGAGCTGACCTGCCTCAGCTCTGGGGACACCCACACAGACTGTAGTGGTGAGCAGCTCTGGAGAGAGGAGACCCCAGTGAGTGGCAGCTGGGTAAAGAGACTGAAGTTGGGAGGAGAAACATTGACGTGTCCAAGGTCACCCAGGCTGTCTGTGACCGAGCTAGAAATAGGTTCTAGTGCCACCGTACTGCTGTTTCTGAAGGTCTCTGCCACCCTGGTGTTTTAGGCACTGGTGCAAACCCTTAGTACAGACACAATTTACACTAGTGCACTCTGATTGGTACTGGTGCACCATGTCCCTCTTTGAAGGTTTGAGGTGGGGGTGGGGGGAAGTGACCTGACAGAGGCCTGGGGCTGGCTGACCAGTGCAGCTGGTAAGGGAGGGGCAGCAGTGAGTGCTGGAGGTATGAGCCAGGAGCACAGCCCCACAGGGCTGGACACTGACTTCTCCTGACCCATGACCCACACACCCAGCTGTGTGCAGGGACCGCAGCTGAGCTGCCCTGCCAAGACAGCCTGTGCATCCATGGACAAACCACCTCTTCCTGCAGCCTAATACAATGGGGTCTGGGGACCTTTCCAAGCTGCGGGTGACGGGGCTCTGGCGTTAACAGGGTCTGTTCCTGGCTCTGTCCCTGACCTGCTTGGTGACCTTGGGGAAGTCACAGCCCCTCTGTGTTTTCCTCCTCCCCATTGTCTGCTTGGATTGTGATCTCTTTGGGGCAAGGACTGTCCCTCTCTGTGCAGAGCCCAGCAGAATGGGGCTGCTGATCTGTCAGGGTCTCTGCCATGTGCTGCACGATGGGGCCCTGATCTCCATCAGTGTCTGTGCAACACAAAGCACAGCTTATAGACTCACAGACTTTAAGGGCAAAAGGTAGAGGTGTATTTCAGATGAGGTCTCATCGGTGCCTTTTATAACAGTAGTAACCCTTTCATGTCTAGCTCAGTGGTTTTAGCATTGGCCTGCTAAACCCAGGGTTGTGAGTTCAATCCTTGAGGGGACCATTTAGGGATCTGGGGCAAAAATCTGTCAGGGGATTGGACTAGATGATCTACTGAGGTCCCTTCGAACCCTAATAATCTATGATTCTATGTGTCTGCTGGAAATCCCTCACCTGATGTATCCTAGGACTGCATTAACCTATTTCACGGCTGCAGCTCATAATTATCCTGTGATCAACCAGTCTCCTCCTCTGTCACTTCCAATTGGCAAATCCCCATCTTATTGCAAAATTATGCACTTGGGGACTAAGAACTAGAATTTGTGCACTATTGATTTTCATCCCATTTCTATTACTCCAGCTTTCAAGGACATGCAGATTTTCTTGTATGATTTTCCTGTCCTCCTCCATATTGGCAATCCCTCCCGGCTCTGTGTCCCACTCCCACATCTTGTGCCAAGATCACTAATAAAAGTGTTGAGTAAGACTGGTCCCAAGACTGATCTGAGAAACTGCACTAGTAACTCCCTCCAGCCTGACAACTCACCGTTCAATATGACCCCCTTGTAGACTGCCCTTTAACCAATTCTTTTTTGACCTTTCGGTTCTCATATTAATCCCCATCGTCTCCAATTTAACGAATAGTTTCCCATGTGGAACTGTATCAAAAGCCTCACTGACATCCAGATCAGGTTTCTCTGCACAATCTACCTTTTGTAACACCATGTTTTATTTATTTATAGCGCTGAAGGCTGGGAGGAAGTGTTAGCAGTAGGCTGAGAATGGCCATGTGGAGGTGGGGGAGGGGATGGCAGACAGTGGGGAGGCAGGGGGATGCGGCATTGGATGTGTATGTGGGATTGTGTTTTGTAGGAGTCCATGTCTCTGCTCCCTTCCTTCTTGTAGTGTGGGGCCCAAAACTGGACACAGTACTCCAGATGAGGCTTCACCAATGTTGAATAGAGGGGAACGATCACGTCTCTCGATCCGCTGGCAATGCCTCTATTTATACAGCCCAAAATGCCGTTAGCCTTCTTGGCAACAAGGGCACACTGTTGACTCAGCCAGCTTCTCATCCACTGTAACCCCTAGGTCCTTTTCTGCAGAACTGCTTCCTAGCCATTCGGTCCCTAGTCTGTAACAGTGCATGGGATTCTTCTGCCCTAAGTGCTGGACTCTGCACTTGTCCTTGTTGAACCTCATCAGGTTTCTTTTGGCCCAATCCTCTAATTTGTCTAGGTCCCTCTGTATCCTATCCCTACCCTCCAGCATATCTACCACTCTTCCCAGTTTAGTGTCATCTGCAAACTTGCTGAGAGTGCAGTCCACGCCATCCTCCAGATCATTAATGATTGTGGCACAGGAGTGGAGTGCAAGGGCTGGGGTGAAGGGGGCACAGGGCTGGGGTTAGGGGCTCAGGAGAGGGCAGGTGTTGTGGTGCACGAGGGGGGCAGAGGTTAGGAATGAATGGGTGTAGAGATTAGGGGTGCAGGGGGGGGAGCAGGCATTTGGGGCAAAGGGACACAGTGCAGAGGTTGGGGGGAGGGGAACGTGGGTTGCCTAGGGAGCCCATGGGAGCCAGGGGCACCAAAATGCAAGTTCGCCCCAGGTGCCATTTCCCCAAGGCCGGCCCTGCCCACATCCCATCCAAACACTCAGTAGGAAGGGAGGGAGCTCCAGCCGAGGTGTCAATCATCATCTGTAGGAAGCCAGGAGTGAGATCTGCTGGGGACTGTCCTGAGCTCACAGGGTCTGTGTGGGGAATCCCAGCGGGTTCTCTCAGGCACTTACAGTTCTTGGGTTGGTTTGATGGTTCCTCACCTGTGCAGGGACTTCCCAGGATCTCGCTTTCCACTGAACCAGGGAGATCCAGGACCCACGGCTCTTCCCCTCCTTCCAGCTGGAAGATCACAGAGGGTTGGGAAACTGGAAACCCTGCTCAAGGGAAAGAAAACAAAGGAGATCAGGGGAATTCATAGGCCATCTATTATCATAAAAAACATTCTATTAGTTTAACCCCAGTCCATTTTAAACAATAAAATCGCAGGGCCAGCTCCCCAGGTACTCAAAGGTGCAGAACACTCTGCTTAGGAGGGATTTAACTATCCCCATCTTTGCTGGGAACACACACAGCCAGACACTCATTATCAAAGAGGCTCCTAAAAAACAGAGACTGGAACTGCATTTCCCAGAAAGTGAAGACTCCAGACAGAGGGCAAGTGTCCCTGGCACTGCTTCTTGCTGACAGACAGGTCCAGAGCCAAAGAGAGAGTCCAGGGGAAGCTGGGAACAGGAAGCGTGGGCTTGGGGGGTTCAGTGGAGTAAGGACCAGGAAGGGCAGGGATATCACTGAAGGCAGGATCTCAGCAGCATTAGATGTCAGGAAAGCACATCCTGCGGCATTAGGGAACCTAGCGAGTCAGGTATAAAGGGAGGGAGCATAAAAAACACTGTGTGTGGAGAAAGCTGGCAAATTAGATGGTGTAGTTCAAGAGCCACAGACCAATTCTTCTGCCAAAGGAGAATGTGAAAAATAAGAATCAGGCCATGTGACTTCAGGAGGGACAAATTGAAGATCCAAAGAACATGCAGAGAAGAGAGACGGCGGCTCTTGCAGGTGGGGATGGAAAAGGAAGAGTCTCTGTGGTTCATGGAGCCAATTAGTTCGTTTTATCATTCATTGATCATTGTTATGGTGATCTCATATGTTATTTCAGATGTAGTCACTGTGTACGAAATAGATTTAAGTTGTAGGTATAGACAGAAGTAAGACAGGTAGAGCCCTGCATGGATACAAAATTTATATCCGCATCCGATCTGCGATCCGCAAAAATGGTCCATGGAGATCTGCAGATTTTCAGGGCTCTAGGAACAAAATTTGTACCTGCAGCCGATCCACAAAAGAGGTCCGAATTCTCCACCAGGAGACGTGATCAAAGCGAAGGGCTAAGGCAATGAATCCTAAAATCTTCTAATATAGGCTGGAAGGGACCTCAAGAAGTCATCTACTCCATTCCCATCGCCCTGCGGCAGGATCAGGTGTAAATATGCCAGAAGTTTGTCTGACCTGTTCTTAAAACCCTCCTGGGACAAGAATTCCACAACCTCTCTTTGTAATCCATTCCAGCACTTCCCTATCCTTATCGTTGGAAAGGTTTTGGTTACCCACCCTCAACCTCCCTTGCAGCAGATCAAGCCAATTACTTCTCCTCCTACCTTCAGTGGACGTGACGAACAATTAATCACTGCTCTCTTATAACCACTCTTGACATATTTGAAGACTGTTCTCAGTTCCTCACTCACTCTTTCTCAAAATTAAACCTGCCCAGTTCTTTCAACCTTCCCTCATAAGTCATGTTCGAGGACCAGGAGGGCGCTTTTCCCTTCTGAATGGAGATGCGCAAGGTGAGGTCAGAGAAAAGGATGTTGGAGTAACTGAGACAGGAGAGGATGACTAAGAGCTCTAGCTGTGCGGATGGATATGAAAGGCCAATTGTTAAGGATGTTACGCAAAGAGAAAATGCCAGGTGTAGGCACAGCCTGGATAGGAGGCCCCAGAGGGAGCTCCGTGTGCACAGTTATGGGCCTGAGTGACAGGCAGCACAATGGTGCTGTCTGCGGTGTAGAGAAAGAAGGTGGGGAGGGCTTGGGGAATATTACGAGCTTTGCTTCAGCTGTTGATCTTTAGCTGATGGCTGGACATCAGCAAGGAGATGAGAGAGAGAGAAGGGCAGAGATTTCAGTTGCGACAGAAGGAGACAGGCCAGGAGCAAAGAGGCAGAACTGGGAGTTAGGAGCACAGAGATGGTAGTTGAATGTGTGTGTGCGGATGAGATTCCCAGAAATAAGGTGCAGAGGAAGAAAAGAAAAGGCCCAAGGACAGAGCCCCGTGGAACCCAAACAGAAGGCTGGAACGGGGGTCAGCCGGCTCATTCTAAAGACACTCTAATGCAGCGACTGGAGGAGGAGAAGGATGTGACTCATCATGGACCTCTTGATGCCACCCGGTAGAGGGCACAGGGTGCCTAATGTTTTACTGGGATCCCACAGACCAGGTACACGCATATTCGTTCACCCAAAGGGGGCGTGTCAGGTGTCTGTCGAAGAACTAGTTAGGTAGGTCTTAGGTAGCTCTTAAAAGCTTTGCCCGTCCAGCTCTATTGTTTAAAGCTGTGAAAAAGTGCCCACACGCATGCGCACACACGCACACCATCCAACATGGCTCTGCTGGCCAAAGCTCAATTACAGACACAGCTATAGCGGCAAAAGCACCCATTTTTTAAAACAGGAAACTAAATGCTCATAAGCTACATTAATGCAGCGTTAAGGTTGCCCAGTGCTGTCTCCTGCCTTGCACCATATGGACGGTGAGTAAAATTAAACCTCTGCAGACCAGGAAATGAAAAGTTAATGTAAACTTTCCCCCAACCCTTAACCCTGTAGCTGGCCAGAACCAGTGAGAATGGTTCTGTGTGGGCTGCAAAGGTTAACCAACTACCACAGGGACTCAGGTATTCAGCTCAATGCAGCAGTAACGGGATGAATTCTATGGTCTGTGGTATGAAGGACGTCAGAGTAGACGACCTAATAGTCACATCTGGCCTTAAAATCTATGAACCTATAATCGACCCGAGGAAAGACTAAGACAAAGACATTGTCTGTGCTGTGCTCACAGGTGGGAATCGCAGCATTTATCCGCATGCCTCCAGCTGTGTGCACTGGGCCAGCTGTAGCTGTGACTGGCTGATGGAGGGATGGGTTGGAGCAGCTGGGCAGAGCTGTGCCTGTGCTATGCAGAGAGGTGCATGTGAAACTTGGGGGGCAATTCTGCCTCATTTCCATGCTGAGTGTTGTAGGCTTGGTCAGCAAAGGTGTCCAAGGGCGTGTTCTTGCCATGGGGGTTGTCAGCACCCTGGGGGCGTATGTTCGAGTGATCTGTGGGGCTTAGTGAGGGGTAAGTGAAGGCAGTGACTCAAAAGGAAAACTCAGGTTGAGGGCAAGGGGGTAGTAACACTGTGCAAGTCTCAGATGGCCTGGGTGCAGGAGGTTCAGTACTGGAGAGCAGGCCAGGGGGAGGAAGCTTCTGTTTGCCATGATGGAGTTGAACCCAAATATTATCTTAGCAAAGAGAAGAACATGTTAGACATTCTGCTGTACTGCTCTGTTCCCAGAGCGCTCTGTAACAGGGGAGGGGAGAGGGCTAGTGTGGGTGTCTCTGGCATGTCAGGGTGATGCTGAAACAGGGCAGAGCAGAGGTGGCATTGGGGGAAGGGCATGAACCTTAACTCTGCATTTCTCCTTCTAAAAACCGAGGGGACAGGAACCCTTACCCAGCGAGGTCACATTCTCACAGTTCTCCTGCATGACATCCCAGTAGAGGGCTCTCTGAGTGGGGTCCAGCAGAGCCCCCTGTTTCCTGGTGAAATGCACAGCCACCTCCTCGAAGGTCACCGGCCCCTGAAAGAGCAAGAGTCCACCACTCGGTAACTGCTGCTCCACTTACAGCCCCACTATTCAGGGAGGAAAGGAGCCAATCAAATGGAAGCTCTGAGAGAGTCAGCAGAGTCCTATCCCCACACTGCTGAGAGCAGCCAGGAGACATCTGGGTGAGGGGACGAAGTGAGAGCCCCTTGTCTCTCCCAGCAGATCCACCACAGACCTACTAGCCAGAGGCTGATACAGGAGATGGAGCCCCCAGTAGGGTCCAGGCACAGCCCCATGGCAGGGAACCCAACACCCTCCCCACTGCCAGCAGCTGGATGTGAGGGGCCGGGACATCTTCCCTACACCTCCCTGCTGGGTGCCCCCTTTCCATGTCACACCAGCCTCTGGCTAGCAGGCTGAGGGGTCAGCACTGGAAACCTGGTCAGCTTTCCCAGCCCCGCCCAGGGAGTTGCTTTGTCTGTTTCCTGTTTCACAAATTAGGGAATTTTCTCCCCCAACACCCAAGTGTTTCTTCTGAGGATCTAGGCCCATGTTAACATAAGAACGGCCGTACCGGATCAGACCAAAGGTCCATCTAGCCCAGTATCTGTCTACCGACAGTGGCCAATGCCAGGTGCCCCAGAGGGAGTGAACCTAACAGGCAATGATCAAGTGATCTCTCTCCTGCCATCCATCTCCATCCTCTGACAAACAGAGGCTAGGGACACCATTCTTACCCATCCTGGCTAATAGCCATTTATGGACTTAGCCACCATGAATTTATCCAGTCCCCTTTTAAACATTGTTATAGTCCTAGCCTTCACAACCTCCTCAGGTAAGGAGTTCCACAAGTTGACTGTGCGCTGCATGAAGAAGAACTTGCTTTTATTTGTTTTAAACCTGCTGCCTATTAATTTCATTTGGTGACCCCTAGTTCTTGTATTATGGGAATAAGTAAATAACTTTTCCTTATCCACTTTCTCAACATCACTCATAATTTTATATACCTCTATCATATCCCTCCTTAGTCTTCTCTTTTCCAAGATGAAGAGTCCTAGCCTCTTTAATCTTTCCTCATATGGGACCCTCTCCAACCCCCTAATCATTTTAGTTGCCTTTTTCTGAACCTTTTCTAGTGCTAGAATATCTTTTTGAGATGAGGAGACCACATCTGTATACAGTATTCGAGATGTGGGCGTACCATGGATTTATATAAGGGCAATAATATATTCTCAGTCTTATTTTCTATCCCCTTTTTAATGATTCCTAACATCCTGTTTGCTTTTTTGACCGCCTCTGCACACTGCGTGGACGTCTTCAGAGAACTATCCACGATGACTCCAAGATCTTTTTCCTGACTCGTTGTAGCTAAATTAGCCCCCATCATGTTGTATGTATAGTTGGGGTTATTTTTTCCCATGTGTATTACTTTACATTTATCCACATTAAATTTCATTTGCCATTTTGTTGCCCAATCACTTAGTTTTGTGAGATCTTTTTGAAGTTCTTCACAATCTGCTTTAGTCTTAACTTTCTTGAGCAGTTTAGTATCATCTGCAAACTTTGCCACCTCACTGTTTACCCCTTTCTCCAGATCATTTATGAATAAATTGAATAGGATTGGTCCTAGGACAAGTCCCAGCAGGTGTGTCACACTCTGTCCCCACTCCCTATCCTCACCCAGACCTAACTCCCCAGAAGTTGCCACCTCTTCAGTATTTCCTGCCCCTCCCCCTCCAGCAGGAACCCACCAGCAACCCCCCAATAACCCCTACCTGAGGTGGCTCCACTGCAGCCATTTCTCCTGTCCCATGGGAGGCTGGGACGAGCTGGAGCGAGAGGTGGGCGTCATTCTGCAGCCTGGCAGGGCGAGAAGGGCAGTTGTGGAGGTTTCAGAACAGGCTTCAGTTCATTTCACATCACGATTCCCCCAGGCCCTTTCCCTGCAGACAGAGATTGTAGATTCTGCCAGGCTGGGAACATGCTCAGTCCCCACAGTGCAGCACAGACCTGGCCCCTGGCCCCTCCTTTCCCCCTTGTGCTCCCCCCAGCAGCAGTAACAAACCAAGACATTTTGAAGCCCTCCCAGCAACAGGGTGTGAATCAAATCCTGGACCAGACCAGACCCAAAGGAGCCCCTTGGGGGGGTCCCCCTGACCCTGCCCCCAGGGCAGCGCACTCCTGCCGCAGGGGGAACAGGGAGAGTCCGGGGCTGGTTCTTCCTCTCTCTGCTCCTCACCTCGGTCACAGGGAAGTGACCCTGGGCAGGGACGCTGCAGTGAGTGTGCGGGGGGGGGCAGAGATCTGGGAACCTGCCCCCCCCTCTAATTCCCCCTCCCCCCCTTCCCTAGCGCCCTGCCCCGGGCTGGGAGCCGGGGTCACCGCCCCGTTCCCGGGGTCTCTCCCCGCGGCTGCCCCGCTCCGCCCGTGCGGGGAAGGGGGCACCAGGCGGGGGGACCCGCTTCACGCCCCCGGTACCGGGCACAGCAGAGCCGGGGGGGGGGGCGGCTCAGACTCGCTGCGGGAAGGATCCTCCCGGCCTCAGCGCGGCAGCAGCTCCGGCCCCCGGGGGCAGCGATGGGGGGGGGGCACCGCGCAGAGCCGGGACCTGCCCCGCCCCCCGGGCTCCGTCACCGGGAGCCTCAGCAGAGCCCGGGGCGGGGCCCGGCTGGAGAAAGCTCCGCCCCCCCCGGCCGGGCCCCCCCGCACAGACCCCCCCGGGCCCGGCTCACGCAGAGGCGGAGGTAGCGGCAGCAGCAGCTTTGCGCAGTAACAGATCCCGCCCCACCACTGTACTGGGCACTGCACAGACCCTGACAGAGATCCTGCTCCCACATTTTGCCAGTTGCTGCAGCGGCCCTAAATAAAATCCGGGATCCTGTAATGCTGGGAGTTGCAGAGCCCCCGACTGAGATCAGGCCCCCTGTTGTGGAGGGCTCTGCACAGACACTGACCAAGATCAGGGTCCCCATTGTGACAGGTGCTGCACAGACACCAAGGGTATCTTTACCCTGCCATTAAAACCCCCCAGCTGGCCCATGCCAGGTGACTCAGGCTCACGGGCTCAGACGAGGGGGCTGTTTAATTGCAGTGTAGATGTCTGGGCTCGGGCTGGAGCCAGGCTGTAGGACCCTGTGAGGTGGGAGGGTGCCAGAGCTTGGGCTGCAGCCCCAGCCGGAACATGGACACCACAATTAAACAGCCCCACAGCCTGAGCCGTGTGAGCCCAAGTCAGTGGCACGGGCCAGCCGCCGGTGTCTGACTGCAGTGTGGACATGCCCACAGGGACAGAGGCCTTGCCACAAAAAGCTCAAAGGCTAAATAGGCCAATGGTGGGAGGCGACTCTCCATTTTACAGATGGGGAAACTGAAGCTCAGAGAGCTGAAGTAATTTGCTCAAGTTTTCATGGAGAATTTGGGGCAAAACTGGGAACTTAACCCAGATTGTTTCAGTTCTTGCCTCTCCCCTTAACCCCAAGCCCAGCTTGTGTGTGTGTACAGCGTTCTTTTGGTCTGTGTTTGCATTGAATTGACTTCCAAGGAGGCTGTGGAATTTCCTTCATTGGAGGTTTTTAAGACCAGGTTAGAGATACACCAGTGTGGGAATGTCTAGGGGAACTTGATGTTAGGGGGATTATTCCTTCACCCTCTCACTTCCCTGGTCCTTCTCGCATGAACAGAGAGCAGCATTACCTGTAGTCCAAAGGCGCAAACAATTCGATGTTCATTGGGGTGAAGTTCCAGCAAGCACGATTCCAGTATCCTTCCTTAGTGTCCCCCTTCCCAGCTCTGACACCCTGTCCCTGTTCCCATTCCCCCCTTTAGCAAAACATGATCCCAATTCCCCCAGTCCCTGTTCCCATCCCCACCCTTTACTTCCTGATTGACTGCAGACTATATAGTAAAACCTGAGTTTTGCTTAGCTATTTCTTAACCAGTCATTTTACTGAAATTTAACTATCCAATCCTAACATATTGTAACATGGTTATTTAACCAATTACTGTATATTCCACCACCTTCATTGGTTTACACCCAACAAAATTAATTGTACAGCAGACAGAAACAATCACAGAACCAGACAGAGACCATACAAATAAACATACAAAACAATACAGAAGTGAGGATTTCACAACTACATTTATACAGACATAAGGGTTTTCCAGCTGTGTCTACTGATAAGTGAGTTCTTGCCAGACAGGACGCTATCAAACCAGGTTTCCTTTTACATCTTCTAGGCTCTTCTCTTTCTCTGGAGGTGATAGAAATATCAGGGCAGGATTGTATTCCTAATAGCCCAATAGCACCTTATTTCAATGTGACTAGTTTGGAATGTGAGGATGTGACCAGACACTTCCCAGCGTATGGCTGCCTAACTACATCTTGGCTGAAGGCCTTAGCCTGTCGCAGTAAGAGAAGGCCATTCCACAGACAGTGATCTTTGATTCCTTCTTTTATACCTTTATAACTAGCTAAGTGATAAGAATACACCTACATTCTTAAAGTACAGGCCTTTGCAGACAGGCCTGAATATCTATATCCTAACACTTGGTTCTGCCTCAGCATAGGGGGCTGGAGTAGACGACCTCTCAGGATCCCTTCCAGGCCTACACTGAAATAATTCTCTTTTGTGCTGTGTCCTGTTCTACGTTGAGCTGTTTTGCATGGTGCCATTTGGAACTGTGATTGCCCCATGTTGTGTTGCATAGTTTTATGGTGCATTGTTTTGCCTCAGCGTGTTTGGTGTCTGTGTTGTGTTGATTTGAGTTGACCTATTTTGCATTGTGTACTTTTGTCCTAAGGTGTGTTAGTTTGCATTGTGTTGCTTTCTTCTCCTTAGTATTGTGTCATTTTATGCTGTGCAATGTAGGTTTTTGTTTTATTGTTGTTGTTTTTTGAATGGCCTGACATCATGTTGTCGTTTTATTCTGTATGTTGTTTTATACGTATATATTGCATAGCATCCTAGACATGTAGGGCTAGATAGGACCTCAAGATGTCATCAAGTCCAGCTCTCTCTGCCGAGGCAGGACCAAGTATATGTAGATTATCTCTGACAGAGCTTTGTCCTCCTTGTTCTTAAAAACTTCCAGGGACAGAGACTCCCCAGCTCCCCTTGTAAGACTATTCCAGAGCTGACCTGCCTTAGCTCTGGGGACACCCACACAGATTGTAGTGGTGAGCAGCTCTGGAAAGAGAGGAGACCCCGGTGAGTGGGCAGGCTGGGTAAAGAGACTAAAGTTGGGAGGAGAAACATTGACGTGTCCAAGGTCACCCAGGCTGTCTGTGACCGAGCTAGAAATAGATCCCAGTTCTAGTGCCACCGTACTGCTGTTTTGAGCACTGAAGGTCTCTGCCACCCTGGTGTTTTAGGCACTTGTGCAAACCCTTAGTACAGACAGAATTTACACTAGTGCACTCTGATTGGCACTAGTGCACCATGTCCCTGTTTGAAAGCTTGCAGAGGATGGGGGGCAGTGACCTCCCTGAGTCCTGGGGCTGGCTGAACAGTGCAGCTGGTAAGGGAGGGGCAGCAGTGAGTGCTGGAGGTATGAGCCAGGAGCACAGCCCCACAGGGCTGGACACTGACTTCTCCTGACCCAGGGGACACCCCCCAGCTGTGTGCAGGGACTGCCGCTGAGCTGCCCTGCCAAGACAGCCTGTGCATCCATGGACAAACCACCTCTTCCTGAAGCCTAATACAATGGGGTCTGGGGACCTTTCCAAGCTGCGGGTGACGGGGCTCTGGCATTACCGGGGTCTGTTCCTGGCTCTGTCCCTGACCTGCTTGGTGACCTGGGGGAAGTCACAGCCCCTCTCTGTTTTCCTCCTCCCTGTTGTCTACTTGGATCGTGATCTCTTTGGGGCAAGGACTGTCCCGCTCTGTCTGTGCCGTGCCCAGCAGAATGGGGCTGCTGATCTCAGTCAGGTTCTCTGCCATGTGCTGCACGATGGGGCCCTGATCTCCATCAGTGTCTGTGCAACGCAAGGCACAGCTTATAGACTCACAGACTTTAAGGGCAGAAGGTAGAGGTGTATTTCAGATGAGGTCTCATCGGTGCCTTGTATAACAGCACTAACCCTTTCATGTGTCTGCTGGAAATACCTCACCTGATGTATCCTAGGACTGCATTAACCTATTTCACGGCTGCATCACATTGGCAGCTCATAATTATCCTGTGATCAACCAATACACCCAGGTCTTTCTCCTCCTCTGTCACTTCCAATTGATAAATCCCCAGCTTATTGCAAAATTATGCATTTGGAGACTAACAACTAGAATTTGTGCACTATTGATTTTCATCCCATTTCTATTACTCCAGCTTTCAAGGACATGCTGATTTTCTTGTATGATTTTCCTGTCCTCCTCCATATTGGCAATCCCTCCCGGCTCTGTGTCCCACTCCCACTTCTTGTGCCAAGATCACTAATAAAAGTGTTGAGTAAGATTGGTCCCAAGACTGATCCGAGGAACTGCACTAGTAACTCCCTCCAGCCTGACAACTCACCGTTCAATATGAGCCCCTTGTAGACTGCCCTTTAACCAATTCTTTCTTGACCTTTCAGTTCTCATATTAATCCCCATCGTCTCCAATTTAATGAATAGTTTCCCATGTGGAACTGTATCAAAAGCCTCACTGACATCCAGATCAGGTTTCTGTGGCACAATCTACCTTTTGTAACACCATGTTTTATTTATTTATAGTGCTGAAGGCTGGGAGGAACTGTTAGCAGTAGGCTGAGAATGGCCATGTGGAGGTGGGGGCGGGGATGGCAGACAGTGGGGGGAGTTGGAGGGATGCGGCATTGGAGGTGTATCTGGGATTGTGTTTTGTAGGAGTCCATGTCTCTGCTCCCTGTGGCCGTGGCACGTTCCGTACCAAAGCAGCATGTCAGCAGAGCAGACGCACACACCGTAGCTCTGCCTAGAACACGCAGCGTTCACTGCCAGACGGGCTGGGCGATTTTTCAGGGACCCAGCTTGATATGCCTGGCTGGGGTGGGTTCAGTTGGACGGGGGTCTGGGGCTCTGATAGTTTGCGATGTTCCTTTTTGCATAGTCAGTTCTTTCCAGTTATTGTTTTACCCCCACCTATGCCAGGTGCCGTTCTCTTCGTAACTTGCTTCAGTTATTTCACTTCCAGTTTTTAAATGGGATCTAAGAATTGCAAAGCTGAATGAAAGATAAACAAACAGAACCATTTGAATGTTGGCCCAGAGCTGGTAGAACGGTACCTAGTGACGGTCGGCTGTAATGACCGGGTTCCCTACAGCGTTTTCTGGTGGGGCGGATAAAGCAACGTCAAAGGGCCAGATGCACGTTTGAGGGCGAAAGGGATCGTCAGGTGTTTGCTCTCTAAGGAACATGTCACCGGCCAGGGCCTGCAGTCTGTCAGGAGAGGTGCGCTGGGGTGTATTTAGGAATCTGAAAATAAAAGGTGAAGACGGCTGGGTCACAATATCCAATGAAATCTTGCAAACAATTATACAAATGGACCCTACTGCTGTTAAAACAACATGGTATTAATACTGATTCAAAACTGACATTAAAATTAGGAGAGAAACGCATGAGAAATGAACTGACACCTACTTACCATTTCTTACTGCCTAAAATTTTGACACTCCCTCACAGCATCTTTTTTTCAAAGCGATGCACAGCACACAGTCAAGTTAATGAATGGAAGCACACCCATTATTGACTGCTTTGTGCTGCATGAGCATCTGATTAAGCACCTAATTACAACTGTACCACTGTAAGTGGAAATGTATCAACCCAGCTTAGCTCCAAGGTGTTTAGATGGGAATGAAAAGTTTCTAAATTAAATACATGGCAGAATGGTTAATGGGAAAATACACTGAAGTGCCTCTACCCGTCCTGTTGACTTCTTCTCCCAAACCCCCCATGAGTTCTGGCCTCTTGGTCAACTCAGCTCCCAGTCCCATATCAGCTGTGCCCTCTCCCAGCCTAACCCATTTCTACTGCAATTCTTCACCCTCCTCATCCAGGCAGGGGGCTGGCGCTGCAGCCCCTAAGGTACCTGCGTTAATCACTGTCTCTCATACTGGGGCTATTTAGATTTCAGGGAACGATTTCTCAGAATTACTGACTCTGGGAGATGGGAGAGAGGAGAGGCTGAGAGAGCGTTTGCTCTAACGGCCACGTTCAACTCTGGTAGCCTCCATGTTGCCTCATCCTCCACCCTCCCCCATGTGTCTCTGCTCTTGTGTCAGTGTGTCACCTGATCATAATGCCACTGGCTTCAGCAGAGCTCCTAGACAGGAGCTACATCACGAGGGGGTTACAGTACTGAGAGTGAAATACATCACAGAGAGGGTGTAATTATCCTGAAGTGAAACATTCCAGTCTAGGAAGCGAAAGAATTCAAGTACTTCATTACTTAAAATTATGCTTGAAAGGATTGGATTTTTATGAATAAATTGCAGTAAATGTTAATTTCACTGTACACACACAAATGAAAAAATATTTATATAGGTAATATACAGAAATGCTTCTAGAGAAAGTGGAGTTTGATTTAAGGATATTTACACTGTATATTTTAGGTGTGACAGACAATTTCTCTTTGAACAGTTATATGATTTGGCTTTTGGACTCTCAACAGTTACTGTTATTAAATAATTGTCTGATGACCCCCATAACTTCCCACAGCTCTGAACACTGAAATTGTAAACATTGAAAAAAGGGCTTAAAAATAAATATCTCTATCTGTTGAAATTAAAAGAAAGAAATAGACACAATGAATTTTGTCAAACCCACTTAACAGCAATTGCAATATGCTAGGGGATGGGAATTCACAACTAAGGCACCAACCTTAATTCTGCCCTGTAGTGACACCAGGCAATTGCCGTAGGGCTACGAATTAGGCATTTTAGTGTATATCGTTCCAGATTACAAATCGGTATGATCCAAAGACACATGAGATCTTTTCCTAAGGATATCACTGTCACTGGGTTGTTTCTCTTAGTGGTAATTCCCAGAAGTGAACAGATTAATAACATTTTATCAGCTATGAAGTGGCCATTTCAGATTTTTGGGAGTGTTTGTTATTTTGCACTAGGGGCCAGGTCCTTGGAGAGACGGAACCTTGGTTGCATTTTAACTTCTCCATGCTCAGCAGCTTCTGGAATTTGGTTCAAAGTATTTACATGTTTCCCTGCCCTGTTCTTAAAAGTGCTGTTTTAGAAAGTGGGGAAGGGCAGGAACTGACTGCAGGATCAGTAGATGACTCCCTTAGATATTTATAGCTCATCGGAAGGAGGACGGGGATTGGTGGGCGTTTGGGGATTTAATAATAAACACACAAATATCATTGTTCTTAGTGAATTTTCATCTTCTAATTCCCATAACCCACTAATTATCCCTGGCTGCCCCCGGCAGTCTGGGGATGGAGAACTAGTAAACTCCTGTGGCCAGTGAGGAACCGAAGGCACAAGGATCTTTCAGTGGCTGACTCAAAGTCACCCAGAGTGAAATTCACTTCACTGGATAAATCCCTAGTTGCTGAGCTCTGCAGAGGGGTGGGGAGGTGAATTCCATCCCCCATTCTTGGGCATAGACCCCCCTCCAATTCTCACCCTGATCTCAGACACTACCCCACCTTCCCCTGCAGTGATGGACCCACTTGATGCTGCCAGAGCCATCTGCCATGCGAGCTAGAGAGGACAGAGGCCCAGCTCCAGAACTGCTCCCCCTGCCCACAGCCTCCAAGCTGTGCTAGAATTGCCCTGACTTTCCAATCTGCAGATCAGTCCGGCTGTCCCCAGCCCGTGCACCCACCACACACAGTCTTTGTCACAACAAACATCCCAGGATTGGGAAAGACCATCTGGGGCTGGCTGCAGTCTCCCGTTGCTGCTGTGAGGGGAATGGGGTGGTCCTCATAGAGGATACAAACATACCCAGGGGCAGAAGGAAATGTAGTTTCTTCCAGGGGTTTGAAATGTTTGGTTTAGAGTCCTGAGCTCTGTCTTCCTGTTTGTCTCCTCCTGCCACTTTCAGATCTCTTGGAGAGACAAGGTGGGTGAGGTAATTGTTTTAGAACCAATTAAAAATACCTCTTTGCTGTCCTGGGACCAACATGGGTACAACAACTTTCCCCTTTGTACCCCCTCCCCATCTCACCTCCCCCTCAGCTGAGACTGTCCCATGTGATAGGAAAATAAGGGTTCAGTCCTGTCGCTGGATTGGGTCTTGCCAGCACTAACGGGAGGGAAAGCCTGTGTGCATTAATGACAGCAGCAGCTCTGGGACTCGACACATAGGGAGAAGAGATGGGAGTGAGCAGGCTGTGTTTGTGCCAGGTGTGAGTTACTCATGTGGGAATTCTGCACCGCTGTGTATGCACAGAATTCACGTCCAGCGCAGAATTTCTTTTTTTTGGCTTGAAGAAGATATGTTCTGCCTGAGAAGTGCTACAGTTCTGCCTTTCACCCCCAGAGGCCCGTGTTGCACCAGAACTGGCAGCAGCCAGCTGGGTTCATCTTGGTGGTAATTTGTTGCCCCGAGCTATACCCCAAATGGGAGGAGAGTTAGTGGGTGCAACTGGGGAGAGTCCTGAGACACGGCTGCCGCTGGAGGTGGGGACAGGGTGGTCATTCTCGACTCGCAAGAGGGTGTGGAAAGGGCACAGGAGGAGCCAGTGTCCCCTATGGCGAGTGCCCAGCCCCAGGTTATCCAGTCCCAGACGCTTCTTCCCCCACCATACCCCAAACCTCTTCATCCCTCCAACCATCAGTTGCCAGGCTTCCCTTGCTGCGAGTCCTTCCTGACTGCAGAGACCCTCTGAGCCAGTCGTGTGTCAGGGCTCAACCCTCTGGCTGCGTCCTCAGGGCACTTTCTTCCTCTCTCGGGGCACCATGCCACAGGGCCCCACAAATCTACATTGCTCAGGCTTTGGCTTCAGCCCTGGGTGGTGGGGCTCAGGGCCCTGGACTTCAGCCCCATGCGCTGGGACTGGAGCTTTCTGCCCTGGGCCTCAGTGAGTCTAATGCTGCCCTTGCTTGGCCCCTGCCATGAAACCTGCTAGTGGCCCCCAGGGGGCCCAGGACCCCTAGTTGAGAACCACTGCCTTACCCCACGAATCACAGCAATGTTCAGGTTACTGCCAGTCATAGAATCATAGAATATCAGGGCTGGAAGGAACCTCAGGAGGTATCTAGTCCAACTCCCTGCTCAAAGCAGGACAATCAGGAGTATCTACTCATTTGGACTCACTGGGGAGCCACAGAAAGAAACAAGATGTGCTGAGGCAAGAAGGCCCAGTCTCAGAGCCCTTTTTGGAGTCACGCTTCCCAAAGGCTAAAACTAGGCCCAGCCCATGAAAGGAGCACTCCCAGGAGAGACTGGATAAAGGCTGGAGCATCAAACAGCTTTGTAAACCTGAGAGAGCTGCCTTGGGGACAGTGACAGGGAGAATCGCCAGAGTGACTCCTTGGATTCTGCTCTTCTCTGGCCTTTGGTTCTTAGAATCATAGAACTGGAAGGGACCTCGAGAGGTCATCTAGGCCAGTCCTCTGCACTCAAGGCAGGACTCAGTATTATCTAGACAATCCCTGACAGGTGTTTGTCCAGCCTGCTCTTAAATATCCCCAGTGATGGAGATTCCACAACCTCCCGAGACAATTTATTCCAGTGCTTAACCACTCTGACAGTTAGGAAGTTGTTTTCCTAATCTCCATCCTAAACCGCCCTTGCTGCAATTTAAGTCCGTTGCTTCTTGTCGTATCCTCAGAGGTTAAGAAGAACAATTTTTCTCCGGCATGTTTGTAACAACTGTGGCAGAGCTCTGACCCTGCTCCGGTGGATCCTGCGCTTCATGCTGCCTCAGTGACTCACTGTGACCCTCCACGTAGCCCTTCTCTCTCTAGGGCCAGGGTTACAGTCTACTGAGCCCTTTTCATCACAGGCTGCAAGGAGGTTGGTGAGAGAACTCCCACAGTCTCTGTTCAGCCTCCTGTCCTGACATGGACCTGACTCCCCTTCCAGGAGCTGTTCCTGTAGTGGTGGGTTGGGGAGAACCCGGGCCCGCCCTCTACTCCGGGTTCCAGCCCAGGGACCCTAATGGTAGCAGTTGTTGGCAGCCAACCTTTCACTGCCAGAGTTGCTACATTTCCCTGGGCCACTTCCCGACAGCTCTCCTGCTTCTCCCTTCTTCACCCTTACCTTAGGGCTCCCTTAACGATGGTTTGAGGGTGTCTTCAGTAACCAGCCCTTAAGCCGCACTTCCTCTCCTCTGGCTCCCCGGCTCTCCTCTGCCTGACTGGAGTGAGCCCTTTTATAGTATCAGCAGGGCCTTAATTAGAGTCAGGTGGTCACATTAACTGAATGGCCTCACCTGACTCTTTACAGGTTAATTAGTCAGGTGTTCTCATTAGCCTGGAGCAGCCCCTGCTCTGGTCAGTCAGGGAACAGAAGACTCTTTCTCCAGTGGCCAGAAGACCTTCCTTCTGCTACTCTGCTGTAGAGGGTAGGAGGGAGAGGGCTGCTGTTGCTGTTCCTGCTGGGCCCTCGCTGCTGCTACTGCTGCTGCTACTGCTCCGGCTGCTTCCCTGGCTGGGCTGGACACCACCACCCACCCCCTTTCTCTGCTATCTGCTTGCTGGCTGGCTAGTAGATTCCCCCCCCCACCCAGTTGCTGCTGTTACTCCACCTACAGCCCCTGGGAGGCTGCTAACCTGCTCCCGGAGGAGGGTGAGGACCCCAGCTCCAGCCCTTGTTGTTGAGGGCTCCACCACCACCATCTTCTGAGTGGGGTCCCTCCTGCCTGGCCACCAGACCACCGCCTGGAGCTGCTGGAGCTGCTGTGTTTGCTGGGGAGCTGCTGGAGCCCCGAGGAGGAGGAGGAGAGAGCTGCCTGCTGCTGGAGGACCTCATGGAGACTCTGCAGACCGCCGTGGAGGGGGCACTAAAGGACTGAGTATTTTTCAGACTGTGCTCTTGTGGTGGGGGTTTGGACTGTGTCTGTTGGGACGCCGGGGGTGTGGCGTGGAGCCTGCCCCAGGTCCATCCGTGTCCCCCTTCACCCCCACCACCATCGTTGCCCCCTCCACCACCCCTGCTGGTTGTTTTCCATCTACCTCGATCTCCTGCCTCTGGGACTGAGCTGCTCACCTGGCTTGCCACGCCCACTTCCACCATTTGGGCCTGCAACAGCAGCAGCCACCATTGACTTTTTTGCACAAGTGCCCGTGGGCGCACCCCCCACTCCCACCCCCTTGGCCTGGCCCCCTCTCCTTTGCCGCATTTGTCTGCCCCACCCATTTCCTCTGTGGCCCTGACTGTCCTGCCCCAGCCCTGCAGCTAGCCCCGTGGTCCCTCTGCCCTGTTCCTAGCTCGACTTTCCCCCCCCAGCCCTGTGATCCCCCAGCCCTGATTGGCCCCTCCCCTCGTGCGCCCATGCCCCCTCCCATGCGCTTGTGCCCTTCCCCCATTTGAGTTTGCCCTTGTTCACTGCACCCCCCCCATGCTGTTAGCCTCCCTGGTCCCCTAGTGCAACTAGAGGAGCCGGAATTCCCCTCTGGGTCGGTGGCCTGCCACCCTCCCGCCCCTGGGTCCTTGCTTGCTCCCCTCGGTCCTTTAGCCTTCCCTTTCTGGCACCCTCCTCCCCTGCCTGCAGCCTAGCGGGGAGGGGTGGTCGCCTCCTTTCCCTCCCCTCCCCTCGCTGTTTGTCCCCCTCCCCGCTCTCGTTATGGCGGGGGACACGGTGGGGGAGACCCCTCGCGCTGCTCCCACCACCCCTCCTCCGGAAACCCCCATGTCCGTTCCCCGAGCCTCTACCTCGACCGCCGCTGCCGGTCTACCTGCCACTGCCCCCGCTGGGGCACCGGCAACGGCGAGTACCGGGGAAGCGTCCGCTGCTGCCACGTCCTTCGCCCCTTCCGTTTCGGGGGGAGCCCCCCCAGCCGGTGGGAAAGGTCGGGGTGGGAAGAAGGGTAAGGGCCCCGCTAAAAAGACCAAGCCCTCCATGGCAGGGACTACCCCCGCTGCCACGGCCCCACTACCGGCCGCGGCATCCCTCCCCGCTGTTCCCTCCACCAGCTCCGCGGGTGTCCCTCCCCCGGCCCCCAGGGCGTATGCCCAGGTGGCGGCAGCCCCCCCGCCTGCCGCTGCTCCTCCAACCGCCGCTTCCGCTTCCATCTATAGCGGCCGGGGCCCCTTCCCCACCTTGACCCGGAAGCACGGCGTCCGTTGCCTCCTGGTGCCCGCCTCGCCCCACGTGGAGACCTACGTGCGGGCGTTGGCGAGGGTGGTGGGGCCCACGGCCATCGTGGCGGCCTCCAAGATGTACGGGAAGGTAGTCTTCTTCCTGGCGTCGGAGGCCGCCGCCCAGGAGGCGGTAGAGACGGGTCTGGCGGTGGGGGGCGTGTTCGTGCCCCTTGAGCCATTGGAAGACCTGGGAGTCCGCTTGATCCTGACTTCCGTCCCTCCCTTCCTGCCCAATGCCGCCCTGCTGCCCGCCCTTTCTGCCCTGGGGCGCCCTATCTCCGTCATCAGCCCTCTCCCGTTGGGCTGCAAGGACCCCGCCCTCCGTCACGTCCTCTCGTTCCGCCGGCAAGTGCAGCTTCATCTGCCGCCGGCGGAGCGGCGCGTGAGAGGCGCTCGAGGGGTCCTTGTGGTCCCCTACCAGGAGCCCGCTACGGTGCATTATTCAATGGGGAGGCCCGGTGCTACCTCTGCCGGGCGATGGGGCACGTCCGGAGGGACTGCCCCTTGGCCCGGCATGGAGGAGCGTCCGAGACCCCCGAGCCCCAGCAAAGCACCGGCCCTATCACCGCCAGTGCCCCTGGCTGCCCGGCACCTGAAGCGGCACCTGAAGCTGCCCCTCCTCCTTCTCGTTCCGCCGCTGTGGAGGAGGGTGTGGCAGAATTAACGCCGGGCTTGGGAGAGGGCCCGCCCCAGGGAGACACCTCCCTTGTTCCTGTTGCCCCTCCATTGCTTCCCCGAGTCTCTGAGCCATCGTCCTTGCCCCCAGACCCGACCCCTGTTAGCCAGCCCCCGGATGAGGCCATGGAGGGCTGGTCCTTAGTACAGGGGAAGCGGGGCAAGCGGAAGGCTCAGGCCCCATTACATCTTTCGGATTTGGAGACCCCCTGGAAGAGCAGGAAGGGGGTCTCTGATGACGAGCCTTCCGCCTTGCCCCCTGACGACGCCCGTTTTGTGGTGCTGGCTGGGCACGACGTGGCAGCACCGGACGGTGACGCTGCCCCTCCTCCGGGGTCCCTTCCCGAAGAAGCCACCGAGGGAGCCCCTCTTGCCCCCTTGCCATCCGCAGCCCCTGCGAGTGCTGCGGTGGGCGTCGCTTCGGGTGTTGGCGGGGAGGGCCCCGGTGTGGCGGACGGCGATCTCCCCTCCATCTATGAGGAGATCGAGGCCCTGGGTCTGACCCCAGTTGCGCAGGGGGAGGACGACCCTTTGCTAGCGGGCCTCGATCTGAGCGACCTCACCTCGGTCCCCCTGTCCCCGGGTTCCCTACCCCTGACTGATGCTTCTGCTCCCACTTCTGAGGGTCCCCTGGGGTCTTCCATCAGCCCATCTGCAGGTGGCACCTCACTGACGGCCGCCGTGCCCACTGAGGCGACGGCCGGTGCCCCGCTACCCAGACCCGATTCCCAGGGGGTGTCCCTCTTGGGTGTGGGCCACCCGACCCCTGGCCCCACCCTTGTCCCCTCCACCTCCCGTGATGCCATTGCCGCCCCTGGGGATACTCCCCAGGGCACGACCTTAGTTGTTTTTCCCTGCCCTGACCCATCAGGGGCTGCTGTTCTCCTTCCGCCGCCCCCTCTTGAACTGGGGAGCGGGGCGGGCCGCGTAGCGTCGGCCCATCAGGCGCCACGTCGAGGGTCTCCCCCTGCCTGCCCGCCTCGGTGGGCCACGGGGCTGTGACGGGGGCCCTGCTGGGGGACGGTCGTCGATCCGTTATCCCACCCCCCCATGCGCTGAGGGAGGAGCTGCGGGAGTTCCTTGAGGACATCCGTGGCTCCCGCAACAAAGTCCATCTTGTGCTCCAGCGGTGGGGGGATTTCCACCTGATCCTCCGGGCCGCAAGGGCCCTCATGGGGGAGGGTAAGGGGACCGGGAAGCAGGCCGCCGCGGCCTACCGGCGGGTCTGCTTTTTCCGTGACTCTCTGCTCACCTACGGGTTTGGTCACGGATTGCTGCGCGGCCCAACAGAGGCTGCCGGCGAGGATCCCCCCCAACACTCCTCATGGCGCCGATCGTCTTTGCCACTTTGAACGCCCGGGGCTGTAGGATGGGTCTCCGCAGGAGCCAGGTGCTCTCCTTCCTTCGGGACGGGGGGTACTCTGTGGTTTTCCTGCAGGAGACCCATACGGATCCGGCCGCTGAAGCTAGCTGGCGGCTGGAGTGGGGGGACACGATCTACTTTAGCCACCTCTCGGTTCGCTCGGCAGGAGTGGCGACCCTGTTCTCCCCCGACCTACGGCCCGAGGTGCTGGGGGTCGCCGAGGCTGTGCCGGGCCGCCTGCTGCACCTCCGGGTCCGCATGGAGGGGCTTGTGGTTAATCTCGTCAATGTCTACGCCCCGACATTGGGCCCGGAGAGGTTGCGTTTTTACCAGCAGGCATCCGCCTTCCTCGGCTCCCTGGATCCTCATGAGTGCCTGGTCCTGGGCGGGGACTTTAACACCACCCTCGAGGAACGGGACCGCTCGGGGACCGAGCAGTGCCCGGCCGCCGCGGACGTCCTCCAGGAGATCGTCGAACGACACTTCCTGGTGGGCGTCTGGCGCGACCACCACCGGACGACGTCTCGACGTTCACCTTCGTCCGGGTGGAGGCCCATCGGTCGCGCCACTCCCGGTTGGACCGCATTTACCTGTCACGTTTCCACCTTTCACGAGCCCTCTCCTCCAGCGTCCGGCCGGCCCCTTTTTCGGATCAACACCTTGCCACCGTGACGGCCTCTCTCTGCGCGGAGAGGCCGGGGCCGGCCTATTGGCACTTTAATAATAGTTTGCTGGAGGACATGGGCTTCGTAGCGTCCTTCCGGGAGTTCTGGCTCGCCTGGCGAGGGCAGAGGCATGCCTTTCCCTCGGCGCGGCGATGGTGGCACCTGGGGAAGGTGCGCGCCCGGCTCTTCTGCCGCGACTACACCCGGGGCGCCAGCCGACGGAGGGATGCGGCGATAGGGCAGTTGGAGCGGGAGGTCTTAGAGCTGGAGAGGCATCTGGCCGCCAGCCCCGAGGATCCATCCCTCTGCGAGGCATGCCGGGAGAAGCAGGAGGAGCTCCGGGCCCTCGAGGATCATCGAGCCCGGGGTGCCTTTGTTCGATCCCGCATCCACCTCCTTCGGGAGATGGATCAAGGCTCCCGCTTCTTCTACGCCCTGGAGAAAAGGAGGGGGGCCAAAAAGCACGTCACCTGCCTCCTGGCGGAGGATGGCACCCCCCTCACGGATCCGGTGGAGATATGCGGGAGGGCCAGGGCCTTCTACGCGGCTCTTTTCTCCCCAGATCCGACCGATCCTGCCGCTTGCAAAGTGCTCTGGGACGGACTCCCGACGGTCAGCGCGGGCGACCGGGACCGGCTAGAGCTGCCTCTCACTCTGGCCGAGTTCTCAGAAGCCCTCCGTCGCATGCCCACCAATAAATCTCCGGGCATGGACGGGCTGACCGTGGAGTTCTACCGCGTGTTCTGGGACGTCCTTGGCCCAGACCTAGTCACTGTCTGGGCCGAGTCTTTGCGGGGCGGGGTCCTCCCTCTCTCGTGCAGGCGAGCCGTGCTCGCCTTATTGCCGAAGAGGGGACCTCCGCGATTCTGGAACTGGCGTCCCATCTCGCTCCTCAGCACGGACTACAAAATCGTTGCGAAGGCCATCTCGATGCGGCTAGGGTCCGTGCTGGCGGACGTGGTCCACCCGGACCAGACCTACACCGTCCCGGGCCGCACAATTTTTGATAACTTGTATCTGGTCCGGGACCTTCTGGAATTAGGGTGTAGGGATGGTCTGTCGTTCGCCCTCTTGTCCCTGGATCAGGAGAAGGCGTTCGACAGGGTGGACCACGGGTATCTCCTGGGCACTCTGCAAGCGTTCGGCTTCGGACCCCAGTTTGTGGGTTTTCTCCAGGTGCTGTACGCTTCCGCGGAGTGTCTGGTCAGGCTCAACTGGACCCTGACCGAGCCGGTCAGCCGGGCGAGGAGTGCGGCAGGGGTGTCCCCTCTCGGGTCAGCTGTACGCTCTGGCGATCGAGCCCTTCGTCTGTCTCCTCCGTCGGAGGCTGACGGGGTTGGTGCTCCGGGGCGGAGCTGCGGCTGGTCCTGTCGGCGTACGCCGACGATGTGCTCCTCGTGGTCCAGGACCCGGGCGACTTGGCGCGGGTGGAGGCTTGCCAGGCCATTTATTCGGCGGCCTCCTCCGCCCGGGTCAACTGGGTCAAGAGCTCTGGCCTGGTGGTCGGGGACGGGTGGCAGGCGAGCTCCCTCCCACCCACGCTTCAGGCCATCCGGTGGAGCGCGGGTCCGCTGCTCTATCTTGGCGTTTACCTTTCTGCCACGCATCCGTCTCCGCCGGAGAACTGGCATGGTTTAGAGGGCGGGGTGAGGGCGCGGCTCCGGAAATGGACAGGACTACTCCGGTGCCTCTCTCTCCGGGGGAGGGCGCTGGTGCTGAATCAATTAGTCCTGTCCATGCTCTGGTACCGGCTCAACACCCTGGTCCCGGCCCCGGATTTCCTGGCCAACCTCCGGACGGCGGTTCTGGAGTTCTTCTGGCCAGGAACGCACTGGGTCTCTGCAGGGGTCCTTCATCTGCCCCTGGAGGAGGGGGGGCAGGGCCTGAAGTGCCTGCGCACTCAGGTCCGCGTCTTCCGCCTCCAGGCCCTGCAGAGACTCCTGTATGGTGCGGGTAGTCCGGCGTGGAGCGTATTGGCGCACGCCTTCCTCCGCCGCTTCCGAGGGCTCCGATACGACCGGCAGCTCCTTTATCTCGATCCGAGGGGCCTTCCGCGAGACCTCTCCGGGCTGCCGGTCTTCTACCAAGACCTCCTCCGGACCTGGAAGCTCTTTTCAACGACCAGGTCCGTGGCGGCCACCGTGGGGGTCGATCTCCTCGCGGAGCCCCTGCTACACAACCCCCAGCTCCGTGTGCAGGTGGCGGAGTCCCCCGCGGTGCGCCAGAGGCTGGTCTTGGTAGGAGTCACCAGGGTCGGAGACCTCCTGGACTACGACCGGGGAGACTGGCTGGATCCCCTGACGCTCGCTCAGCGCATGGGGCTCTCCAGCCCTCGTACCCCCCGGCGCGTACTTCAGGAGGTGAAGGCCGCTTTACTGCCCGCTGCTCGAGTTTACCTCGACCGGGTCCTGCGAGAGGGCACGCCCCGCCCACCTTCCACCCCGGGCCCTGTGGACCTTTTTATCGGGCCCCTGCCCCGTGGACCCAATCACCCCCCTTGCCCTTTCACAGCGAGCCGGCTGCCCGATCTGCAGCCGGTTCTGTTCCAGACCGCGCCACGAAAACATCTGTACACGCTCGTGCTCCACACGCTTCACTACCTCACCCTCGCATCCCGCCCCGATACGAAATGTCGGGACCTCATGCCACCTCTCGAGGGTGAGGAGCCCCGGTGGGCCAGCCTGTATTCTGCCCTAGTCCCGAGGCCTGCCGGGGATGTCAGTTGGCGGCTCCTTCACGGGGCCGTGAGCACGGGCGTGTACTTGGCGCGGTTTATCCCTGTCCCCAACACCTGCCCCTTTTGCGGCGTGAAGGAGACCCTGGCACATGTTTATTTAGAGTGTGCCAGGTTGCAGCCCCTGTTCCGGCTCCTCTTGGATCTCCTATTGCGTTTTTGGTTGCACTTTTCTCCTCACCTGTTTATCTATGCACTCCCCATTCGTGGCCCCACGAAGTCGCGGGATCTCCTTGTCAACCTCCTCTTGGCCCTGGCCAAACTGGCCATCTATAAAACCAGGGAGAGGAGGTTGGCCGACGGGATTTCCTGCGACTGTGGGGCCTATTTCCGCTCCTCCGTCCGTTCACGCATCCGGGTGGAGTTCCTCTGGGCGGCGTCCACTGGCTCCCTTGACGCCTTCGAGGAGCAGTGGGCGTTGTCCGGGGTTCTCTGCTCGGTGTCCCCATCTGGTTCCCTTCGTTTAGCCCTATGACCTCACTCCCGCTCCTGTTTTTTTTCATTGGTTGTCCCACGCAATTAGTTAGTGTCCCGGACCTGTGGATCCTCCCCTTAGGCTGGGGGGAGGTCCTTTAAGAAGCCCGCCCACTTCCTGGATGCTAATAGGGCTATTCTGCTGTACCCACCTGGCCTGGGTCTATCACACAATCTTTTATGTACTTGAAAACTGTGATCATGTCCCCTCTGAGTCTTCCCCAGTTTTTTTCAATCTTCCCTCATAGGTCATGTTTTCTAGATCTTTAATAATTTTTGTTGCTCTTCTCTGGACTGTCTCTAATTTGTCCACATCTTTCTTGAAATGTGGCCCCCAGAACTGGACACACTACTCCAGTTGAGGCCTAATCAGTGCGGAGTAGAGCGGAAGAATTTCTTCTCGTGTCTTGCTTACAATACTCCTGCTAATACATCCCAGAATGATACTTGCTTTTTTGCAACACTGTTGACTCCTATTTAGCTTGTGATCCACTAGGACCCCCAGATCCCTTTCCACAGCGCTCCTTCCTAGGCAGTTATTTCCCATTTTGTATGTGTGCAACTGATTGATCCTTCCTAAGCGGTGTACTATGCATTTGTCCTTATTGAATTTCATCCTATTTACTTCAGACCATTTCTCCCGTTTGTCCAGATGATTTTGAATTTCAGTTCAATCCTCCAAAGCACTTGCAACCCCTCCCAGCTTGGTATCGCCCGCAAACTTGATAAGTGTAAGAGAAAGACTCTGCTCCTGGGAGAGTGTCACCCTGTCTCAGAGGGTTACACCCTGGTGGGAGGGGGCTAGGCCTGTACTGGGATAAGGTCACTCTGTGCTTCACAGTGTGGCAGAACCTAGAATGTCCATTAGCAGGGGAAAACCTGGGGGGAATCGACATGTGGAAAGGACAGAAACCCTGTCTGAATTCTCTCACATTGCCCTTCTTGCCCTGGCAGGCTACAGAATAACAACATCCACGTTTCGCCCCAAATCATCCCGTCCTCCCACGGGGAAGGAAATGGCTTCAATGGAGCTGGCTCAGGTAAGGGATTCTCAGGGAGCTGGTGGTGGGTTCTGCTTGGAGGAGAGGAGCAGTAAATGTATAGGAGGGTGGGAGCCAGTGATGAGCTGCCAAAATATTAACAACAGGTTCCCTTGTACTCACCTCACGAGGGGGTCATGCCACATCCAACCCCCTGGGTTCCTTGACACCCCGCCGGGGACCCCTGACCCATCACCCTCCTTCCCTGGCCCCTGAGTGCCCGCTGCCGCCACATCAAACCCTGCCTCTCAGGCTTGATGCGCCCCGGGAACCGCTGCCCCAGCCAACCACCCCTTCTCTCAGTCCCTGACAGCCCCCCAGCACCTCATCCAACCCCAGCGCCGTCCTGACTGCCCCAGGACCCCATTCAACCCCCTTGTACCCTGCCCTCTGAGCGCCCCGACCCCTATTCAGCCCCCCACAACCCACCGAACACCCCCTCCCTGCCCCCTTACCACACTGCCTGGGGCCAGGACCGCGACTGGTGCCACGGGATCCGACTCCCCGATCCGGGATGGAGCCGCTCAGCCGGGACCAGTGCTGCAGGGCCCATGCTGGGCCGGATTGGAGCCGCTCAGCCGGGACCAGCCAGAGCCAGGGGTGCTTGGCTGGGACCCGGCTGGGGCACTCGGCCGGGGCCACGGGGAGCCGCTCAGGTGGAGCCGGACTGGGCCGTGCACACGGTCCCCCCCCCCCCCCGGCCTGGCTTACCTGCCTGCTGCTTGTTTCAGGCTTCGCGCAAACATTTGATTCGTGGGAAGCAGGGGAGGGGGAGGAGAAGGAGGGCGGAGCGTTCAGAGGAGAGGGGGAGGTGAGCTGGGGCCGGGGGCCGGGTGGACAGCTGCCCGAGCCTTTGTTAAATTTAAAAGCTTTTTTAGAACCGATTGTCCCCTCCATAAACTTATCAAGCTCAGTCTTAAAGCCAGATATGTCTTTTGCCCCCACTACTCCCCTTGGAAGGCTGTTCCAGAACTTCACTCCTCTAATGGTTAGAAACCTTCGTCTGATTTCAAGTCTAAACTTCCTAGTGTCCAGTTTATACCCATTTGTTCTTGTGTCCACATTCGTACTAAGCTTAAACAATTCCTCTCCCTACCTAATATTAATCCCTCTGATATATTTATAAAGAGCAATCATATCCCCTCTCAACCTTCTTTTGGTTAGGCTAAACAAGCCAAGCTCTTTGAGTCTCCTTTCATAAGACAGGTTTTCCTTTCCTCGGATCATCCTAGTAGCCTGTCTCTGTACCTGTTCCAGTTTGAATTCGTCCTTCTTAAACATGGGAGACCAGAACTGCACACAGTATTCCAGATGAGGTCTCACCAGTGCCTTATATAACGGTACTAACACCTCCTTTGCTGGAAATACCTCGCCTGATGCATCCTAAAACTGCATTAGCTTTTTTAATGGCCATATCACATTGGCGGCTCATAGTCATCCTGTGATCAACCAATACTCCTTGGTCCTTCTCCTCCTCCGTTACTTCCAACTGATGTGTCCCCAATTTATAACTAAAATTCTTATTATTAATCCCTAAATGCATGACCTTGCACTTTTCACTATTACATTTCATCCTATTACTATTACTCCAGTTTACAAGGTCATCTAGATCTTCCTGTATGATATCCCGGTCCTTCTCTGTGTTAGCAATACCACCCAGCTTTGTGTCATCCGCAAACTTTATTAGCACATTCCCGCTTTTTGTGCCAAGGTCAGTAATAAAAAGGTTAAATAAGATTGGACCCAAAACTGATCCCTGAGGAACTCCACTAGTAAACTCAAACCAAGCCTGACATGCTAGATGGATAGAATGTGAATTAGCAATTTCTCACCCTGACTGATGATACAAGCAGTCCACCAAGTTTCCATACACAAGCTAGAAATCCCTTTACCCTGGAACCAGCACTTCCCCCAGTTCAATCTTTGTTCCTCAGGTGCTTCCAGGAGTTCTTTTCTGTGGGGAATGAGGCCGAGAGATGATGTCACACCCCACCTTATGTACCTTTTCCATATGGCAGGAACCCTTTGTTCTAAACTCAGTTCCCAGTCCAGTTTGTGGAAAAATACAGGTACCAAAATGAAGTTCATTGTCATGTGGTCTGGTCACATGTCCTAGAGTGCCCTGCTGAGTGATAGTAGCCATGACTCATAGGCTGGCAAAAACGTTCACAGGAGGGCTAAGCTCTTCCACAGTCCATTGTCTGTGTTGGTGATCCATGAACACTGTCTGGTTTCTTCATTGTTCTACCTGAAAGGCTCGTTGTGGCTGTTACCCAGAGTAAGCACCTTTGAAAGACAGATACAGAGTCAATATCCATAACTTCAGGTACAAACATGATCCATGCACACAGGTAGGATAATCATATTCAGCAAATCATAACTTTTCCAGTGACACCACACGACTCATTTTGTACAAAATGCCTCATGTCCTAATCATATTATAATCCTGCCACTATGCTGAATATGGGCTGTAGTGTCAGATAGGTCCTAATTTCAAGGCACAGGTGTTGGGAATAAAACTTCCTGTCTTTGTGGAACAGGAAATAACCCTCCAGCCAGGGCTGGGACAACTTCCCAGACTCCCGGTGCTGAAACCTGAACCTACTGGCACTTCATTAGTTCCCCCACCCCCAGTCTTTGTGACAACTACAAACTTTATCGGTGATGATTTTATATTCTCTTCCACGTCATTGATAAGAATGTTAAATAGCACAGGGCCAAGATCCAATCCTTTTGGGAACCCGCTAGAAAGAAATCCACTCGACCATGGTTCCCTATTTAAAATCCCAGTTTCTAGTCAAAATATTGTGCTGAAGCTACGTATATTACATCAGTACTATTAGCTGCAACCAAACTTTTGATCTCATCCAGTAAGGATATCCAGTTAGTTTGATAGGATCTATTGTGCCTACACCTTTTTAATGGGTACTAATTAAATTACCCTCCTTTCTTTATTAATGAAATCCAGTATCGGCTGCTCCATTCTCTTGCCCAGTATCGATTTCAGACTGACACACTTGTCATTAGCTGCGTCATCTCTTTTATAGTTTTTAAATATTGGCACCGCATTAGATTTATTCCAGTCTTCTGGAATTTCCCAAGTGTTCCAAGTCCTAATTAAAATCAACATTAACAGTCCACCACGCTCCTCCAGCAGGTCTTTCAAAACTCTAGTTATCTGGACCCACTGATCTAAACACATCTAATTTTAATAGCTGCTGTTTAACGTCCTTGTGAGCTATTGTTGACGCTGACAGTCTTTCCATCCCAACATCTTATGATATGAGTTACATAATCTGTTTTTCTCCAAATCCAGGAGAGAAATATTTATTGAACACTTTTACCTCTTCTCCATGATTGTTGATAATTCTGCCATTTCCATCTAGTAAGGTAGCACTACCATTGTTAGGATTAATTTTGTACTTTTAAAAACTTCCTTCTTATTTTCATTGGTTGATCATTGATTTCTGTTAGCTTCCCTTGCCAGCTTTCTACAATTCTGACCTTCTAACTTAGATTCTTTACTATTGACTTCCCCTTTCTTCCATATATTTTATTTGGAGAGTGTTGGGATTCCTACCAGGGAGCCACCAGCAGGGTCCAGAGACAGCCCCATATCAAGTCCTGGCTAGTAGCTATGTGATAAATGTGATGACCCTGCCTCCGTCTGTCAGCTGGGAGACACAAAGGTTCTCTCTTTCCACCCTCTGATGCCTCCTGGCTGCTCTAAGCTAGGTGAGGTGGGACTCTGTTAACATGGGCCTCCCGGAGCTTCCATTTACCTGGTGCTGCTGTTCTGTGAGTAGTGGGGCTGTGAGTGGGGCAGCAGGTACTGAGTGTTGGACTCTTGCTCTTTCAGGGGCCGGTGACCTTCGAGGAGGTGGCTGTGTATTTCACCAGGGAGGAATGGGCTCTGCTGGACCCCGCTCAGAGAGCCCTCTACAGGGATGTCATGCGGGAGAACTATGAGACAGTGACCTCGCTGGGTAAGGAGTCCTGTCCCCTGGGTTATTAAAAGCTATGGGGTCTCTAAAGAACCTGAGCAGTAATAACTTTATACCTTTATTCATCACCCAAGTTTTGACAAGTTTCTTTGTCCCCCCTTTCTTTCCTTATCTCCCATAGACTAGCAGGCAGCAGGGAGGGAGGAGGTAATGAGAGACGAGGAGGGAACACAAGAAGCTCCCAAGGCGCTGGGAGGTGATGCCAGCTGCCAGTAATGGGAAGAAGGGGAGGGGAGTGTGGGGGAAGGGCACCCAGGAAGTGGGCTGGGTGGGTCAGTGGGAGGGAGGAGAGGTTTGGGGATCTAGAGCTGTGAGGGATCCCAGACCTTTAACCCTGAATCCCTACCCAAACCTCAGGTAAATCCCAGACTTCAGCATAACCACTCTCACAAAGCCTCAACTTAATATAAGGCCCTGAACTGTAGCAAGCTTAGGCCACGTTTACTAAATCGTATCACTAAATCGACCACAGCTAGATCGATCTCAGAGCGTCAATCTCGGCTGTAGTGTCGACCTGCCCTGAATAACCCGTTTCTTTATGTTCACCTCCTTGCCCCTCCACGCATGGTCCAAGCTAATAAGCAATTCTCTGATCATGACATCTTACCTCTAGCGAGTATGAAATTGCCCACAAGACGTGAGACTGGGTCACAGATCGTAAAATCAGGTCGGGGTCAAGAAGAGTGAGAGTTTGGAGAGAGTCTTGTCCCCCCTCTCCCCATCTGCAGCAGCCACAAGCTGTCTTCCCTCCCGGCTCCTTGGATCTCTGAGCCTGTCCCTCCTGAGGCTGCGTGGCCCAGTTCTTGTTTCTGACCTTCTCCTTTTCCGGAAGAATTAGAGGCTGTTGCTCCTGAATGTTAGTGTGTAATTCCCCAGCCTTCTCCTCCCACTGGGGGAGTTTAATTCTCCCTCCCATTACACCTGAGTCACTAGATTTCCTAATTCCCCAAACTGTGCTTTTGCAGTGTCACTGTTCTGGGGTAGCGAAGCCTTTGACCTGCCTCCATGGTCTGCTCACGGAATGGCCCCTCAGGTATCAGGCCTGTAGCCAGCCCCTCTCTGTGGGCAGGGACCCACCTGCCTCTCCTTTTTGACCAGAGTGTGAGGATTGCAGCTTGTCCTCCACTGTGTTTGCTGGACTAACGCCCAGTTCCTGTGCTTTGCTTTCTCTCCAGGGGCTGTGAGCAGTGTGTGTGTGATAGAGGTGGGACTTTTGGTGATACTTGTATGATGCCAATACACACCTCAGTTTCCTGCTGTGATTGGTATTGCTATGATTCTAAAGAGCAGGAGACGTGAGGTGTTTTCTCACGTAGCTGTCATGGGGTGATATGAATGGGTCATTAAGGACTGGCTGGGAGTAACCTACATCAATGGAATACCCGACAGAGACCAGGGAATGACTGTCACCCAGGGCCACCCAGAGGATTCAGGGGGCCTGGGGTCTTCGGCGGCGTGTCCCGCTTACCCGCTCTGACACCGCAGAGCATTTTCCCCGTGTCCCCCTTACCAGCTCTGACACCGCAGAGCATTTACCCTGTGTCCCCGTGTGACGGAGCGATTCTGGCGGGACCCAACTGAGAGTGCCAAATCAGGACCAATTGCTCAAACAGGGCAGTTACAGCCCTAGGCTGGGGTTTTTCCACCTCTAAGGCAAACCAAACCAGCCAGACAAAAGGACTTTGGTCTCACCCCACTGGCTAACCACAAGTCACACAAGCAATTTCCTTAGACACTCCAGTCTCCCAGCATCACCACCAGTGCACTCGTCCTGGGGATGAATGGTTATGAAAACCAACACCCCAATAAAAGAAAAAGGTTCCCTCAATCCCAAAGGACCAAGCCCCAGACCCAGGTCAATATACACATCAGATCTTACCCACAAATCACGCTGTTGCCAATCCTTTAGAATCTAAAATCTAAAGGTTTATTTACAAAGGGAAAAAGGTGGAGATGAGAGGTAGAATTGGTTAAATGGAATCAATTACATACAGTAATGGCAAAGTTCTTAGTTCAGGCTTGCAGCAGTGATGGAGTAAACTGCAGGTTCAATTTAAGTCTCTGGAATGCATCCCCCGCTGGTGATGGGTCCTCAGTCCCTGGTGTAGAGCTTCAGTTTGTAGCAAAGTTCCTCCAGAGGTCAGAAGCAGGATTGAAGACAAGATGGAGATGATGCATCCGCCTTATATAGACTTTTCCAGGTGTAAGAATCCCTTTGTCCTCACGGTGGAAACTTACAGCAAAAATAATATGGAGCCTGGAGTCACATGGGCCAGTCCCTGCATACTTTGCTGAGTCACAAGGCGTGTCTGCCTTCTCTCCATGGGTCAATTGTGTAGCTGATGGCCCTTTAATGGGCCATCAAGCCAGCTATGCCGGGCTAACATTAGCTTTGTCTGGGACACTTCCCAGAGGCAGAGCATAATACAAAATATAGACAGTATAGAGCCAATACTTATACTTAAACTACAAAATGATACACAGACATACAGACAGCATAATCATAACCAGCAACCCAGAACCTGGTCTTAGACACCTTATATGACCCCCTTTACTTAGGATTTGGTGCCACCACAGGACCTTGGTTGCAACCCATGTTCTATATGGTTCCCATTTATATCAATAACGTCACACCCTGTTCCTGTTCCCCCTCCTGTTTGACTCAGTTTATATAGTAATATGCTCAGCTATACCTTTGCTTAACCAATCATTGTAATGAAATTTAATTAACCAATCCTAACACATTGAAACATAAAAAAAACCAGGAGTACTTGTGGCACCTTAAAGACTAACAAATTTATTTTAGCATGAGCTTTCGTGAGCTGCAGCTCACTTCTTCGGATGCATAGAATGGAACACACAGACAGGAGATTTTGATACATACAGAGAACATGAAAAGGTGGAAGTATGCATACCAACAGGAAGAGTCTAATCAATTGAGATGAGCTATTGTCAGCAGGAGGAAAAAAAACTTTTTGAAGTGATAATTAAGATGGCCCATAGAAGGTGTGAGGAGAACTTAACATAGGGAAATAGATTCAATTAGTGTAATGGCCCAACCATTCCCAGTCTCTGTTTAGGCCACAGTTAATTGTGTCTAGTTTGCATATTAATTCAAGTTCAGCATAATTCTCTAACCAATTGTATCCCACTACCCTAATTAACTTACACCTAGCAAAATTAATAGTACAGCAGACAAAACCAGTTAGACAACCAGACTGATTAACATTGTAAAAGTGGTAGCCATAAAGATAAAACAATACAGAAATGAGGGTTTCACAACCACAAGCATTGAGAAGTGATTTCTTGCCAGACAGGCTGCTTTCAAACTAAGTTTTCATTAACCATCTTAAGATCTGTTTCTTTATCTGGTGGTGATGGGCACTATCAGGACAGGATCATCTTCCTAACAGCCCAATAGCACCTTATTTCAGTGTGACTGGTTTGAGATGTGAGGATGTGACCCTTCGCTTCCCAGCTTATGGCTGCCCCTGCTGCTTAGCCAAAGGCCTTAGCCTAAGAACAAGGCCTCAGGCTATCCTAGTGAGAGAAGGCCCAGACACAGGCACACTGTGATTTTGATTCTTTGTTTTCATACTCCTGTAAGTAGCTAAGTGATAAAAATACACCGAAGTTCTTAAACTATAGGCTTTACAGGCAGGCCTGAATATCTCTATTCTAACAGTGGGTTCTATCCCTTCCCCCACTCTGTGTCTGTCTTGTGTATTTAGATTGTAAATTCTTCAGGGCATGGGCCATCTACTATTCTGGGTTTGTACTTGTCCTAGCACAATGGGGACCCACTGGTAGTTGCTCCTTAGCACTAAGGTAATGAATATGATTTATAATCATCATAACTCTCCTGCCACTTTGAGCCAAGGAAGCTGGCCTTGGGATGTTACTGCTTAAAAATGAGCTGGGGGTTAAAACCATGGACTATTCTTTGTGACAAGTATCCCACAAATTCCACTGACCTCCCTCGTTTTCTTTGCCTGCAGTAGGGTTTCCAATTTCCAAACCTGATGTGATCTCGCAGCTGGAACGAGGGGAAGAGCCGTGGGTCCCAGACCTCCAGGGCTCTGAGAAAGAAGTGCTTCCAAGAGCTGCCTGCACAGGTGAGGACTTGGTTAAAGCAAGTCAAAAACTGTCCGTGAATACATGAAACATTCGGGATGCCCTACAAAGACCTTGTGAGCTCTCCAAGTTCAGGATTGTTCCCTGCAGATGTGGAATCATTATGGCAGATGTCATTCAGAATAGGAGGGAAGCCATAAGTGACAACTGGCAGCAGGTCCCTCCCCGATCTCGCTTTCCCCTGAGTGTTCTCGTGAGATGCAGACCAAAACTGATCCCTTCCTCTCTCCTCTGTGGAAGGGTTTGGGGAAAATCAGCACCTGATAGGTTTGATCTCTCCCACATATATTTTGGATTGTTCATCCCTTTTTCCATTCCTGTCTCTGAGATTTTCTTTCTTTCCGGTGCAGGTAGTGATCTATGTCTGGATTCTCTCTGTCTCCCATCAGGTGATGGGCTGGTGAGTCAGAATGAGGAGGAGAAACCCCAGCAGGAAGATGCTGAGCAAGGAGAACCACATGGAACTTTATCAGGAAGATCCAAAGGGAATGTTTCCGGGAGTTATGCACTCCCAGAAAAAACAAAAGCCTGTGAGACTCAGGGGAGGCCAGAGGGAAACTTCAGTAGCCACTCAGCCCTTATTCCACGCAACAGAATCAACTTGGAAGAGACACGCTACACATGCCATGAATGTGGGAAAAGCTTCAATTGGAGCTCTGCCCTTATCAGACATCAGACAATCCACACAGGTGAGAAACCTCTTCAATGCTCTGAGTGTGGGAAATGCTTCATCGATAGTTCAGCCCTCATCTCACATCAGCGAATCCACACAGGAGAAGTGCCCCACACATGCTCAGAGTGCAGGAAAAGCTTTAATCAGAGCTCAGACCTTATCAGACATCGTAGAATCCACACAGGAGAGACGCCCTACACATGCTCTGAGTGCGGGAAAAGCTTCAATCGGAGCTCAAACCTTATCAGACATAGGAAAATCCACACAGGAGAAAGGCCCTACACATGCTCTGAGTGTGGGAAAAGCTTCAATCGCCCCTCTGCCCTTATCACACATCGAAGAATCCACACAGGAGAAAGGCCTTACACATGCTCAGAGTGCGGGAAAATCTTTAGTCAGAGCTCTGCCCTGAACACACATCGTAGAATCCACACAGGAGAGAAGCCATACACGTGCTCTGAGTGCGGGAAAAGCTTCAATCAGAGCTCAAACCTTATCAAACATAGGAAAATCCACATGGGTGAGAAATCTTATGGATGCTTTGAGTGTGGGAAATGTTTCTTTAATCGTACAGACCTCATCTTATATCAGAGAATCCACACAGGGGAGAAGCCCTACACATGCTCTGAGTGCAGGAAAAGCTTCAATCAGCGCTCAAGCCTCATTAGACATCAGAAAATCCACATGAGAGAGAACTGTAATAAATCCCTTGACTAGGATTGGCCAAAAAAAATTCTTTTCAAAAAAATCACATTTGCTCATTCCTACATAGTGATTTTTGTACCATCTTCGCTGTGGTCTCTCAGCTCCACCAGATCAGTTGCCTGCTTCTGCCTTTTGCAGCTCACCCTTCTTTGGGGTCAGTCCTGTGATCTTTTCTATCAACTCCTTTCCTTTAGAGTCACAGGAGTGTGTGTCCCTCCAGCCAGGAATGTTCATCACCTCCAGTTGGGGGAGAGGTTTGATCCCAACAAGCTACACTGAGGCAAAAACTATCTGTGCCTGACATCCACTAGGGCTGTACATGGCATTGGCTGGTCAAGTTAGTGATCTTAATGTAAAAAATTGTAGTGCAGATGCAGCCCAGGTCAAGTGATGGAGTTTAGGTCAGGTCAAGCTTTCCCCTTGACCTGACCTAAACTCCATCACTTTTCCTAGTCTAAACAAACCATGAGCATCCTGGTTATACTGTTCCCCCATTTCACAGCAATTGTTAGTCATCGAGTTCTCCCTTGGGGAACCAATTGTTTCATTCCCAGTTGCTCTGATGTTGCTGCAGGTTGTGCTGGGTAGCAGATATTTTTATGATCATTTTCCACACTTAAAATATATTGAACTATAACAAAGAGCAGGAACAGGGCAGGGATAGGGAAAAATGTCACTTCACCCGCTGTAACAACAGACGTAGTTAGGGTAAGTCAGAGGGATTCCCTTATTCCCCATCACCATCCTCCTTCAATCCGTGCTAGAACCTAAGAATCCTTTTCCTTTCCCCCGATGCGGGATGGGAGACTTCCAAAAGTGCTCCCTGTGCTATAGCACATGACTAAGCTCAGAGAATAAACCCCCAATAGCCCCTGAGCTTTGCTTTTTGAATTCTGTGTTTCCGATTACTTCAAGCCTGGGCACTGTGATTATTTACCAGTTTCTCTAGCACTGTTCCTACCACTGTTTCTGTAACATTTTTTGTTTTTTATGGGACAGGGTTGTTATTCCTTTGCCTAACCCAAGCTGGAAGGCCAGGGTGTCTGTTTTCTCTGGCCCCTCCCCACAGACAAATCTGACATGGTTGCACCTGCCAGGAGCAAACAAAAAGCCCCACTGGTCGGTCACACACACACACAAAGCAGATAGACACACACAAGATACAGAAGAAACTGAATTATTTGAGCTATCAACATTTCCACTTTCCCACAGCATGTTAGTTTTGAAGGTTGGTTTAATTTATTTTCTTGGAACCAGAACTGGGGAAAGAGACACTGGAGTCAGTGGAATTACAGCAGGAAGGGATAAGTCTCATGATTCGTCACTAACCAAAGGCTTTGTAAACAGAGCAATAATGTTATTGAATGGTCTGGCTAACCCTGCAGTTAGAAACAATCAGCTCTACGGGTGGTAAATTGACAGAGGCTCTGCTGCTGATCATGAAATAAAAGCACATTACCTTTAAACAGCTGCTACTTCAGTGCCTCTGGAAGTACAGAAAACAATGATCTGTGTTAAAGGAAAGTTGCCATTTCTCAGAGCCTCAATTTCTATTGTGTGTGTACAGGAAGGTTTGAATGTGTAGCAGGTAGTTTGGTAAAGCTTAGCTATTTTATGTGTGTAACAGGCTCCTGCCCACCTGCAGCAGAGGTTTCAGTCACATACGATGGCCACTTACCGAATGTCACACAAATTAGTCCATCCCTCCCCATATTCAGTCTCTGACTGGAATGTTCGAATGAGGCAGAGAACTGGGAAAGGATCGCAGTAGGAATACATTAACAAGTGGGATTAATCAGAGCTGGGCTGCAGACAGAGCCTGTTCTATAGCTGGTGAAGTGACAGGGGGACACTCCCGCTAGTGCCGGCTCTGAAATAACAGCAGAAGCAGATTGAAGAGAATGAGCTCATGGGCAGCTGCCCTGTCAGTGCATCACTCACCTGGCAGGTGTTACACAAAACACAGCACTTCCCCCCACTGCCACCACTTCATTATACTGGCCATGGGGCTGTTTGTCCTGCAGGACTTTGATCTCTCCGGGTGGTCCGTGGTGATTCATAACAGAGCCATTAGGGGAGCAGGAGTCATCCCAATGGAAATCTCTCCACTTCTTTCTCAGTGTTACCTTCTTAGCCCTGGCTTTGGAGATGACATTAGCCTTACTCCTGTCTTGATTTTAGGTAGGATTTTGATCACCTTCTGGGGCTTGGCAGCTTAGAACTTTTGAGGGCTTTTCTCTGCCTTTTTGGTCCCCGCTGCAGTCAGTACATTCTAGACATGGGCATGGTGACCTCCCTGGGGATCTTGACAGCTTTAGCCAGCTTCTTGGTGGCTATTTTCCTGCTCACAGCCACTGTCTTCTTCTCATGCCTTGTCCTGGGGGCCCAGCTGCTGGTTGAATGGGAAGGAGCCAAAGTGCTGGTGACTTTAGCCCGCACCAAGTGGCCTTTGCTCATCAGACTCCTGAACCCCAACTGGATGTGGTTCTTGTTCTCCTGCACAGCACAGCCCTGGAGAGGAGGGGTCTGCAAATGTAAATTCATATGATCCCTTTGTTTAATTGATGAAAACATAAACTAGACACTTAGAGGCTAGGAGCTGATTTCAGCTGATGGACAGGTTTGCTAGGTTTTTATGCATTTGGACAGTGAAATGTTGAGTGTTACATTCATTTCAAGCATCCCCGTATAGTGGAGCTCCTGAACATAATGGAGAATGGAAATGAAAATGTTTTCCCTTTTTTCAAAAATAAAAATAAAAAAATAAGAGGCTTATTAGAGAGCATTTGGATTTGAAGCAGGGACCACTTGATCTGCAGTCAAACACTCTACCACTGAGCTGTACCCCCATGAGAGCAGATGCTCTCCCCATTGTAGCTTAAGCACATCAGTGATTCCAATAGGAGGGGCAGGTTCTCTCTGGGCACAGAGATTTTTCGGGGAGTTGGTGGCTCCTTTCTTTCCTCAGCCTGGAGTAAACTCAGCTTTTTATTCCATGGTACATGTTTTATGGATTAACAACAGCAGCTTGAAGAAAGAGGAGAGTGAATATCTCACTCTCAGGGCTGACGGTGGCCACGTCCCCTCTGTCTGACCGTTGCCATTGCAGGAGAGAAGGTTTCAATGGAATTGAATACCCTGACTCAGCCTAGAGAGACAGAAAGGTTTTGCTGTTCGTTGAACGGCAAAGGAAATTGTGTCTGTATGTGAAACTGAGGAGGGACATGAAATGCCCACAGGGTGGCGCAATGCCCTAAGCTAAGGCAGGAGGGTGAAGGAATGGGGCTGAGGAATGACTGAAGTGGACTCACCTAGGATTGAAATGACATTTGTTTGTGTCGGGCAGTGAGAAATGTGACATTAATTCAGATGCAGGGTTGAGGCTTCTTTAGCTGCTTGTAGAATTTGAACTTGATTTCCCAGAAGGGAGAAAGGGAAAGTCTGGGGCGGCCTTTAGTCCCTGGCTGGAGCAGTGTATGAAAAAGGCTCCAGAAATGCAGTTGGTAATTACAGGCCACTAAGGCTAATTCAGTACCGGGCAAATTGGGTGGAATTGTAGAGCCCAATGATTAGACACATCGGTGAAGGGAATTTGCTGGGTGTAGCGGGTGGTTACCTGCTCCTGCCCCGCGGGGCTTGAAGCGCCCAGGAGAGGGCTGGGGCAAGGAGCCTGGGCTGATTGGGGGAAAGCAGGCTCAGCTGTGGCCATGCCCCAGTCAGGCCCAGCTGGCCCCTAGAAGAGGCTGTGAGCCAGGAGCCCAGTCAGTCTCCCTCTGCTTGTAGTGAGAGAAGGGCCTGGCTGCAGGGACCCAAGCAAGACACCTAGATTGGGAGTAGGGCTGGGGAAGGGCCAGAGGAGCTGGGAGCTCTGGCCTGGAAAGCCCCAGGCTGCAGGCCTGACTCTAGGCTGAATAGGTGCAGGACTGCAATGGGGCAGCCCAGGGGGAAGCAGAGGCGGCAGGTCCAAACCCCTTTGTCTGTGATGAGTGGTTCACACTGCAGTCTGCCCCAGTGAACGGGGGCTGGATGGAGACTGGGCAGTAGCCAAGACTGAGGTGAAGTGGGGATAGTGGGTGGAGATTCCCCTGGGAGGGGGAGACCCAGAACTGGGGGGGGGTACTGCCAGGGTAAAAGGGGCACTGGGGTCCTGGGAGGAACGGGGCCAGCTGCGGTAAGGCGAATACCGGCCTGCAGAGGGTGCTCTGACGGCTGGAGAGCTAATTCCCAAGATGACCAGCAGGAGGTGCCGCCGGGTGAGTCTGCCCCCGCTTACATTGGGGAAGAATGAACATGGTTTTTGTAAAGGAAAATCATGCCTCACGAATCTACTATAATTCTTTGAGGGAGTCAACAAGCATGTGTATAAAGGTGATCCCGTGGATATAGTATACTTAGATTTTCAGAAAACCTTTGACATGGTCTCTTCCCCAAAGGCTCTGAAGCAAAATGGGATAAGATGGAAGGTCCTCTCTGGGATAGGTAACTGATTCAAAGGCAAGAACGAAATGGTCTGATTTTCAGAATGGAGAGAGGTAAATAGTGGTGTCCCCCTGAGGTCTGTACTGGGACCAGCACTGTTCAACATACTCTTGAGTGATCTGGAAAAAGGGGTAAACTGAGGTGGCAACATTTGCAGATGATACAAACCAACTCATGTTTGTTACGTCCAAAAGAGAGTGCAAAGAGTGACAAAGGGATCTCACCAAACGGAGTGACTGGGCAGCAAGAAGGCAGATGAAATTCAATGTGGATCAATGCAAAGTAATGCACATGGGAAAGCGTCCCAATTCTACATCTAAACTGATGGGGTCTAAATTAGCTCTTACAACTTAAGAAAGAGATCTTGGAGTCACTGTGGATACTTCTCTCAAAACATCTACTCAATGAGCATCGGCAGTCAAAAAAGCCAACAAAATGTTGGGAAGTCCTTAGGAAAGGGATGGCTAGCGAGACAGAAATATAATAGTGCCTGTATATGAATCTGTGGTATGCCCACATCTTGAATACTGGAGCTGGTCCCCCATCTCAAAAAGATATATTGGAATTGGGAAAGGTACAGAAAAGGGCAACCAAAATGATTAGGGGTCTTGAACAGCTTCCATGTGAGGTGAGATTAATAAGACTGAGGGGAGTTTTCAGCTTGGAAAAGAGATGATTAAGGGGGGGCTAGGATAGAGGTCCATAAAATGACGGGTTTGGAGAAAGTAAATAAGGAAGTATCAGAGGGGTAGCCATGTTAGTCTGGATCTGTAAGGAAGTGCTATTTACTCCTCATAACACAAGAACTAGGGGTCACTAAATGAAAGGAGTAGGCGGCAGGTTTAAAACAAACCAAAGGAAGTATTTCTTCACCCCACACACAGTCAACCTGGGGAAACGTTGCCAGAGGATGTTGTGAGGGCCAAGACTATAACAGGGTCCACCAAAGAACTAGATAAGTTGATGGAGGATGGGTCCATCATTGGCTATTAGCCAGGATGGGCAGGGATACAAAACCATGCTCTTGAAGTGTCCCCGGCCTCTGTTTGCTGGAAGCTGGGAATGGGCGACAGGATGGATCGCTTGATGATTCCCTGTTCTGTCGATTCCCTCGCGGGCACCTGGCATTGGCCACTGTGGGAGGATAGGATTCTGGGCTGGCTGGACCATTGGTCTGATCCAGTATGGCTGTTCTTATGACTAATAGAAGGCAGTCCCCACCAGCAATATTTATATTTGGTGCACTGAAAGGGCCAACTTTCCAAAGCTGACCCAAAGGTTTAGTAAAAGTGTTTTGGAGAAAAACACTAAACAGAACAATGCGAATGAAAACTGGGAGGTATTGTTTAAGGAGCTTGTTAGATGGGGCATAAGCCACATTGCCTAATTAGCTGAGCTTGCAATGGCCTTCCACTCAACTCCCTGACATTTCTCCATCTGCAAATGTGGTACCCATTTTAAAACCTAGATCCAATCAATTACAACATGTCCGGGAAGATTCTAGGCATCAATGATCTGATTATTGGGTTGATGGCGGTAAACAAGAGCTTCCCATAAGGCTCCCTCCCTCCCTCTTCCCAAGAGCCACCCTCATCCTCGCTCCCCTTTCTGCTCCCGCATCCTCTGCAAACTTTCGAAGACAGGTGCCTCATGATGGCCTTTGCTCATGGGGATGTTGCCTCTTGGTCAGGGTTTTGGCCCTTTTGGGGGGAAGGATGCAGCAGATGGCGTGTGGGGGGGGGGGGTAGCCCAGGGCCTCCCATGGGCTCTGACCCAGGCCATTCTGAGGGCAACACTTCTTACCACCCCGCTATTGTCCTAAGTTCACAGTTTATCACAGGAAGCTCTGAAGGGTGTCAGCTCACTGCTCGATACCTCTTCTCAGCCGGGCATGGCATGGCAGCTCTCTCCTTGGGGTGGCAGCTGCCTCTGTTATGCTGACGGATCCAGGTTGGTGACGCGGTGGTGGGCGGGATTGAACCGGGGACCTCTGGAGCTTAGTGTGGGGGCCTCTACAGCATGAACTAAAAGCCACCCGGCTGTTGGCGAGGGCTGTATAGAAGACACGTTTTATTGCTCCTTCTAAGTGATCTCGGTGCCACTAGCTGGGACACCCCACCACACCCTGGAGGTGTG
Organism: Mauremys reevesii; assembly: GCF_016161935.1. Lineage (NCBI taxonomy): Eukaryota > Metazoa > Chordata > Testudines > Geoemydidae > Mauremys > Mauremys reevesii. The sequence continues at coordinate 26,447,202 of NC_052636.1, read as the reverse complement.
TGGGTTACGCACTTCCCCTAGCTGAGGAAGCGCATCCTGAGCTTCGGAGAGTTTCCAGTTGTAATCCCGGACGACCCCTGTAACAATGCGACCACTGGCGGGACACTGCTGAGAGTATCAATTCAGGACAAATAGCTTGGAGCAGGGCAGTCAGAGCCCGAGGCTGGGTGCCCTTTACTATTAAAGCACGTCACACCCGCCATGCAGAGAGGGTTTTGGTTTTACCCCACTGGCGAATCGGACGTAATACAAGCAATTCCCTCAGCTATTCCAGTTCCCTTGTATCACCACCAGCACCGCTGCTTATGGGGATGAATGGTTATGAAAACCAATACCCCAGTAAAAGAAAAAAGGTTCTCTTAAAGGACCAAGCCCCAGATGCAGGTCAATAGATGAGTCAGATCTTACCCACAAATCACGCTTTTGCAAATCCTTTAGCATTGTTATGGAAAAATTGATCCATGTGTTGTGTTTTCAATCAGATCAGCCTGAGGCCTTTTATTGATTAGAAGCACGCAGGGGAGAACCGTTATGGAAACGGCCTCCCTGAAGCTGGTTACAGACAGCCTTATAAAGCTTAAAACTACAATTGTAATATGCAAGTTACACACATAATTTCCTTATTATTTTGCTAAAAAAATATTGCAAAGTTAATGCTGATTGGAGCAGGAGTAAATTTCTTCCATATTAGGCTTTTCCTGTTGTTACTTATCTGTTCTATGCGGTGTGGCAAAGTTCCTCCTCTCCCCTAGTAGGTCCTGCGCTTATTGGCGGATTTCCTCCCCTCAGTGGTCTTCCCCTTGGATGAAACCCACACTCTGGATCAACTCCTCCTATGTCTGTTTAGGAGTAGCGAGACTTGGGGGGAACCCGGTCCCACCCTCTACTCCGGGTTCCAGCCCAGGGCCCTGTGAATTGCAGCAGTCTCTATGGTGCTACTTGTAACCGCTGCTTGACTGCTACAGCTCCCTGGACTACTTCCCCATAGCCTCCTTCAAACACCTTCTTTATCCTCACCACAGGATCCTCTTGGTGTCTGATGCTGCTAGATTGCATGGTGTTTTCTCAATCCTCCAGTAGTACCCCCTCTCAGTTCTTAGTGTCTCTGACTCCCAGCTCCTCATACGCACTTCCTTCCTCTGGCTCCTCCTCCTCAGACTGGAGAGAGCTCCCCTTTTTATACCAGGTGCCTTGATTAGCCTGTCCTGATTGGCTGCAGGTGCTCCAATCAATGTAGCTCTCTCCGGTATATTCTAGAAAGTTCTTAATTGGTCCCAGGTGCCTTGATTAGCCTGGAGCAACTGCCATTTTGATTCCTATGGTACTAGGGATTTGCTTAGCCTGGAGCTAACATACCTGCTTCTCAATACTTTCCTGTAGCCATCCGGCCTTGCTCCATCACAGCGGTTACGTGTTGACAGTAGGGGATATTACAAAATTGTTTTTCAGTTGGGGACTGTTAGGACTTTCCACTGTCTCCTCCATGCCCCCCTACTTGGCTTGTCTGGCCGGCCCTGGCAGCTTGACATGAGGCCTGGGCCTACAAAGCCTTGGATAACACTGGATTTTCCCTTACAGCATCTAAAATATAAAGGTTTATTCATAACAAGAAAGAAATATAGGTGAGAGTTAAAATTTTTAAAGGAATTAATTACACACAGTAATGGCAAAGTTCTTGGTTCAGGCTTGTAGCAGTGATGGAATAAACTGCAGATTCAAATCAAGTCTCTGGAGTCCATCCACAGCTGGGATGAGTCATTCAGTCCTTTGTATAGAGCTTCAGTTTGTAGCAAAGTCCCTCCAGAGACATGAAGCAGGACTGAAAATAAGATGGAGACGAGGCATCAGCCTTTTATAGTCTCTTGCCATGTGGTCTTTGCTTTCTTTGTCCCAAGGACACTCTATCCAGCACGGGGCACAGAAAAACCTTAGAGTTCTGTCCATAGGCAGGTCCCCGCAGACCTTGCTGAGTCACAAGGCGTATCTGCCTTCTCTCAGTGGGTCGATTGTAGAGCTGATGGTCCTTAATGGGCCATTAAGCAGGCTAGGCAGAACTGACACCTGTTTAGCTTATCAAAAGAAGATTGAAAGGCGACTTCATTGAAATGTTGAAGTGCCTTAATGGAGAGAAAAGATTGGGTATTAAAGGGCTCTTTAATCTAGCAAAGAAAGGAATAACAAGACCCAATGGCTGGAAGATAAAAAGAGACAAATTCGTATTACAACTAAGGCACAAATATTCAACAGCGAGGATGATTTATCACAGGAACAAGCTACCAAGGAAAGTGGTGGATTCTCCATCTCTTGATGTCATTTCATGAAGATTAGATGCCTTTCTGGAATGTGTTTGCCCCAAAAGTAGCTCTTGTGTCCTACAGGAGGCCTGTGATACGCAGGGGGTCAGATTAGATGCTCTAATGGTCTCTTCTGGCCGTAAAGTCGACTAATTTCTAAAAAACTGAGTGTAGCATTGGGAGCAGCATCTGATGTTTCCCTGTCTAGCCGGCTTGCTGCCTAGAACGAACGCTCCTTGAGTGGGGTGATCCACAGGGAGTAGCTCAAACCTCCAAAGTGCCTGGCTAGGGGCAGGACACTGGCACTGCAAGGGAGGGGTGTGGCAGTGACATCACAAAGGCCTTTTGCAGGACCTCAGCCTATTGGTCAAAGGTGGTGGGAAGGTGGTGACCTCACAGAGAGATGCTGACATCAGCCAGGCAGGACAGGGGCGAGGGGCCAGGGAAACCTCAGAGACCCCTGTGGCTTTGCTTCAGCAAGTCTCCTTCTCCAGGTCTCTCTTTGAGGACTGAGGGAGTATTCGGGTTCACGGACTTGAGCGCCAGGAGGAACCTCTTTCGAGTTTTCTCCTTCCCTTCTAGTGATTTTACTAGAAAACAGCTGTCCCTGTTTAGAAGGTAAGAGCCTCCTGGAGGTTTGAAACCTGTTCAGTCTGATCCATCTGGTGAGAGTTGAATTCTAGGCATGGAAAACACGAGCTTAAGGAGGCAAAATGTTATTCTGCACCTGGGATTTTGTCCCTTAGAATCACTGGGGTCATTGGGGTTTGTCCTTTTTGTTTCCCCTTTTCCTCCCTCCCTCCTTTCTCTTTGTCTCTTGCTTCTTTTGTCCTTTTTCCTGTTCACCTCCCAACACCAGGAGGAGAGTGTGTGTGTGTGTGTGTGTGTGTGTTTTGCGGGGGAGGGCTCTGCAGCTCCCACTGTGGGAGGTCCACACAAAAATGTGGGGCTGAAATAGTGCTCGGGCAGTGATCCCCACCAGTGACCTGGGCCATCCTTTGGGCTCTCTGGTGAGAACCCTCAGCCTCCCGCCCTCAGTCTCTACCCTGATTGGCTGAGCAGGGGGTTATTGATAGGGAGGAGACTCAGGTCCTTGTTGTTCTCTTTTAAGACCAAGGAAATAAGTCAGAACCAGTTCTGTGTTTGATGAATTTTGCTGCTTCTCTGCATTAATTGTCTCTGAGCAGCTCATGATTCTCTCTAACATTGCAGTTCTCCTCAAATACTTGCTGAATAATTCCTGTGCACTGTTGGTCTGGAGCTCATCTGAGAGCACTTTACTCAGGTCATTCAATGTCTGAAATTCAAGATCCGATGGATAGTTTGAAAATCAGGGCTCTTGGGTCCTATCCCCAACTCTGCCACTGACTGGCTGTGTGACCTCAGACAAGTCAATTCTCCTTTCTCAGCCTCAGCTTCTCCCTCTTTCAAGTAGGGATAAAAATGATCCGCTCCTACCTACCTCACAGTGCGTGGAGGCAGGGCTGGCTCTAGTTTTTTTGCCACCCAAAGGAAAAAAAAATTAGCTGCTCCCACCCACACCCTCCTGCTGCCCAACCCCTGGGCTCCCCCCCCATTTGAACCCTCTGCTGTCCCCGCTCTGGGCCTCCCCCCACCCACAGCCCCCTGCTGCCCCAGTCCTGGGCTCCCCCACACACCCCTGCCACCCTAGCCCTGGGCTCTGCCCCCCTGACCTGCACCCTCCTGCCTTGGGCTCTCCCCCCCACACACCCCACGTTGCCCCAGCTCTGTGCTTCCCCCTCCCCACCCGTGCTCGCCCACCCCCCCACCCTCTGCTGCCCCAGCCCTGGGCTCCCCCTCCCCCACCTGTACCCTATGGGGGGCGCAATTTTATATTTTTGCCTTGGGTGTAAAAGTAGCTAGTTACGGCTCTGGGACGTAGGAGGCAGGAGAACAAAGCCCAGAGACCCAACATGGGGCCGTTCCGGGGGGCGGGGCTCCGGCGCAGGCCGGGGGCGGAGCAGCCCCTGGGGGCGGGGCTCGGGCACAGCCCGGGGGCGGGGCAGCTCCTGGGGCGGGGCTCTGGCACAGCCCGGGGCAGGGCAGCTCCTGGGGCAGGGCTCTGGCAGAGCCCGGGGTGGGGCAGCTCCTGGGGCGGGGCTCGGGCACAGCCCGGGGGCGGGGCAGCTCCTGGGGCGGGCTCTGGCACAGCTGGGGCGGGCCAGCTCCTGGGGCAGGGCTCTGGCAGAGCCAGGGGCGGGGCAGGTCCTGGGGCGGGGCTCTGGCACAGCCCGGGGCAGGGCAGCTCCTGGGGCGGGGCTCTGGCACAGCCCGGGGCAGGGCAGCTCCTGGGGCGGGGCTCTGGCACATTGTGACGCAGGAGCCCGGGCTCAGCAGCTGCTCCTGGTGGCCACGTGCTGCCAGCAGCGCTGGAGCCGCCCGGGCCGGAGCGGAGCCGCTGTTCTCAGCTGCAGCAGGAGCTGCCCCCGCTGGGCTCCAGGTGGGGACAGAGCCTGGGGCCCGGGGCTCCCCTGGGTGCGGCTGGCGGGGCGGGAGGGGAGAGGCCGGAGCTGCGGGCGGGGAAGGGCGGGGGCGCAGGCGGGGGGTTGATCGGTCTCTGGGCACCAGGGGAGCCCCGGGGCAGAGTGTGTGTGTGAGTGTCCCGGGCCCAGGCGTGCGCAGGGGGGGAGCCCCGGCACCCCAATGCCCTGAGCCCCGGCTGGGGAGGCTGCTCCCCCCCTTCCGTGGGGGATGGGGGGGGAGGCTGCGGCGGCTGCAGGCGGGTGCTCGGCCCCCCGGGAATGACCCGCTGCCGGCAGCTTGTGGCGCCTCCTCCGCGGAGCTTTTCCCCGGGGGCGGCCTGGGCGCAGCTGCGATCAGCTGTTTGCTGGGCAGGCTCCGCTCCGCTGCCCCCCCCCGCTCCTGGGGGGCTGAGTGAGCCCCCCCCAAACAGCCCCAGGGGGCGGTGGGGGGGGGCGGGGCCAGCAGCAGCAGAGCCCCCCCGCTCCCCTGGGGCTGCCCCGCCCCGCTCGGGCTGGGGGCTCTGCCAGGGCCCCCGCGTGAATCGCTGCTCCCTGCCCGCCAGGCTCGGCTCCGGCCACAGCAGCGGCGGGTGCCCCGGGGAGCCCAGCTGGGCTGGGGGAGGGGGAGGGGGAGGAGAAGCTCCAGATACCGCCAGAAGCCGCGGGGGGGATGGAGGGGGAGAGGAGCCACCCTGGGGCTGGGAGGAGAACCCCGGACCCTGGTAGAAGATGCGGGGCTGAAGTCCCCGGCTCGGGAGCCCCAGACACCTTAGTGGCAGAAGTTGCAGGGCTGAAGCCCTGACCCGCCCCCCTCTGTGTTGAGCTGGCCTGAGCCCCTCTCGCTCCCATCCCCCCTGTGGAGCTGGCTCCCACTCTCTGGCTGTGGAGAAATTCAGCCCAACTCTCCCCATGTTGGTATCTCCATTCCCCACCATCACCCAGCCATGAATGGATTTAGCCCAGGAGGCAGGGTCAGTGTTGGCCCCATTGGGCAGGCGGGATCTAGGGCACAGCGAGGTGAAGTGACTTTCCCAAGGCTGAGCAGGGAGTCTGTGGCAGAGCAGAGACTCAAACCCAGAACACCTGACCCTGAGTCCTGTTCCTCAACCACTAGGCAACCTTCCCCCCGAAGGAGAGGGAACCTCCTCCGCCACTTTGAGTGTGTGGGTGGGAGCAGCCACTAGACAGAGCTGCCAGGAGGTGGGGAAGGGGGTTGGATAGTTGGGAGGGTGATTGGGGTGGGGGTTTCTGGAGGGGCGGTCAGGGGACAAGGAGCAGGGGGTTGGATGGGTTGAGGGTTCAGGAGGTGGAGCGGGATCGGGGCAGGCAGGGAGCAGAGGGAGTTGGATGGGTCGGGAGTTCTTGGGGTCCTGTCAGGGGGCGGGGAGCGGTTGGATGGGGCATGGGAGTCCCGGGGGTCTGTCTGGGGACAGGGGTGTGGATAAGGGTCAGGGGACAGGTAGGGGTAGGGTCCTAGGAGGCAGTTACAGTGGGGGGGGGGGTCTCAGGAGGGGTAAGTCAGGGGACAAGGAGCAGGGGGGGTTGGGGGTTCTGAGGGGGGCAGCCAGGGGGCAGGAAGGGGGAGGCAGTGAATGGGGTGGGGCTGGGGGGGGCTCCCTGGGTGCACACCCTAATGAAATGTGCTGCACACGCCTATGGTCACGGGGGTGAGCTACTTGCATCCTTTTCCTGTTTGTGCCATTTCTTTCCGTCTCAAACCTGAGAACAATTCTCTCTAGTTCTTCCCCTTCTCTCTCCCCTCCCCACATGTGGCTAGAAAATCCAAGGAGATTCCCTCGTTTTCCCTAAAATTATTGACTCTCTAGTCTCTTATTTTCCTTATTTTCTCTGTAATTCTTAAATTCTCCTCAGCTTTGGGACATGAACCCAGCCCGTTTATCTGCAGCAATTTGTCCTTGGGTAGGTGGAATTTGCTGTCCTGTGTCACTCCCCCAGCGTGGGTGGCGGTTAGTAGGTGCTGGCTGGGGGAGCCCGCAGACACGGCTGCCTCTGGGGGGGGAGATGGGGTGGCCGATCTCTGCCAGTGACAGGACATGGCCGCACAGGAGGGGAAGGGAGGAGCCAGTGTCCCTATGGAGCCTGCCCAGCCCCTTTGGTTCTGCTCCTTTCCAGCATTTTGTTCAGAGACTTTATTACTGGGGAGGCTGAAAAATCTCCCTGTGGGCTTAGCCTGGCAGGAGGGGCCAGGTCTCCCCTGCAATCAAGAGCTGGAGCATGTTCCCAGCATGGCAGAGCCTAGGCTGTGTCTCTGCAGGGAAAGATCCTGGGGGAGTCGTGATGTGACATGAACTAAAGCCTGTTCTGAAACCTCCACAACTGCCCTTCTCGCCCTGCCAGGCTGCAGGATGTCGTCCATGTTTCGCTCCAGCTCATCCCATCCTCCCATGGGACAGGGAAGGGAAATGGCTGCAGTGGAGCCGGCTCAGGTAGGGGTTATTGGGGGGGTTGCTGGTGGGTTCCTGCTGGAGGGAGAGGGGCAGCAAATGCACCAGAGGAGGGAGGCTTGGGCAGTCTGGTTTGGAGGTTGGAGCGGGGCAGGAAATTCCCAGGGTGGAGAATGGGAGGAGGCCAGGGTGTAGTAAACCTGTTGGGACTTGTTTAATATGTGGTTTCCATTCTAGGAACAGACCCATGAGGTTAGAGGGTGGAAATGCTCTACCGTATTTTTCCGTGTATAAGACTATATTTTTTCCTAAAATCCTTAGCCTAAAAATTGAGGGTAGTCTTATACACGGAAGTAAGCCTCCTGTTCCCTGCCCTCTGACCCCAACCCCTATCCACCCCCACCCCGGAACTCCCTGCCCTCTCTCAACACCCTCCCTGCCCCCTTACCGCGCTGCCTGCACGTGGCTGGTGGCGCTACAATCCATCCGCGGCTGGAGCTGGGAGCGCGGGGCGGGCAGTGTCCGAGCCGGGCATCCGGGTAGGTGGGGTCGCGGCTGCCGCAGTGCCGGACCGCACTACCGGGCCGGGCGGCCGGAGACGCGAGGAGCCGGGCGGCTGGGAGCCAGGGGCAGGCGGCTCCCCAGCCGCCCACTCCCGGCTCCCTGCGTCCCGGCTGCCCGGCTCGGTAGTGCGGTCCGGGCACTGCGGCGACTGGGGGAGCCGGGCGGCTGGGGAGCCGGGGAGCCGGGCGGCTGGGGACGCGGGGCGGGGAGCCGGGCGGCTGGGGACGCGGGGCGGGGAGCCGCCGGCTCCCCGGCTCCCCGCGTCACCAGCTGCCCGGCTCCGGTAGTGTGGTCCGGGCACAGCGGCGGCTGGGGACCGAGGGAGCCGGGCGGCTGGGGACCGAGGGAGCCGGGGAGACGGGGAGACGGGCGGCTGGGGACGCGGGGAGCTGGGGAGACGGGGAGCCGGGCGGCTGGGGACCGAGGGAGCCGGGGACACGGGGAGCCGGGCGGCTGGGGACCGGGGAGCCGGGCGGCTCCCCGCCTCCCCAGCCGCCCGCCTCCCCGCGTCCCCGGCTGCCCGGCTCCGGTAGTGCGGTCCGGGCACAGCGGCGGCTGGGGACGCGGGGAGCCGGGCGGCTGGGGACCGGGGGAGCCGGGCGGCAGGAGTTGCGCGGCCGGGGAGGGATGCGGCAGGAGCCGGGCAGGGCTGCTGCCGGAGACCAGCCGGGCGCACGGCCCTCCTCCTTCCCTCTACCCCTACCTCCGCGTCCTCTTCCTGGGCCTGAGCAGCAAAGTCGGGGGGGACAGCTGCAGTGCGGCTGGAGGGAAAAGAAAACAAAACAAAAAAACCTGGGGCATGGCCGGAGCGGCAAAGCAGGGGAGCAAAAAAAAACCTGAATTTGGGGTTAGAAATGTGGGGGCGTCTTATACATGGAAAAATTTGTGGGACAGGAAACAACCTGCCTAGGTGGGGCTAGGAAAACAGACAAGACTCCCAGGGCTGGAGCCTGACCTGATTAACCAGCGGCTGCTGTGAGATGTGAGGGGGCACCCGCAAGGGAGGCTGGAGGGGGGGGGGGAGGTTCTTAACCTTTTTCTTTCTAAGGCCCCCAATGTGCTATAAAAACTCCACGGCCCTGCATGTGCCTGGTTCTCTGCATATCACGATCATGTATGTGATTCACTAAGATTTGACTCCATCATTGCTATTAGTATCATACTTGGAGCTGCGTTTATTTTCATAGAAATTTTAAGTTACTTTACAGACAGATTTAAAAATACAGTTTGAAGATAAATGATCTTCATCTGCACAGTGTCTAAAGTTTTGAGTTTAGCTATTTTTTTTTCAAACGAGCCCTGCGAAGGTAAGTACAAGCAAAATGTACAGTCTGTTATTTGATTGTAAATATTGTAAATAGCAAATGACAAAGCACAATACGGCAATAACAGTAATAATGATAATTACTCCAGCGAGGCCAGGTGAGGCATTTTAGAACTTGTTACTCAAAGAACTGAATTTAAGCATAAGACAGAAATAAAATGATGAAATTCAGAGATCAGTTAAAAAGCTAAACTACCAGCACTGTCATCCTGACCGAATGTGAAAGAATAAAATTACAGAGACTACATGTACTTTGTGCATTTTGACAGGAAGTAAAAGGAAGTAACAACAGTAACTGAAGTGTGTGTGGTGCGGGAGTGTGAGACACACCCGCTGTCACTTCCAGCCCAGCGGCACTCACTAGTCCGAAGGCTCGTTCACACGGCAGCAGGGGCCAGCAGCTCCCACTCCTGACCCAGAGGCAGCAGCACAGAATCTTGTCCCCCCACCTCAGCTCAGCAGAGACTGGGCACAGAGGCAGGAGGGTGGGGCCACCCCGACATCAGCAACCCCCCCCCTGCCCCCGCACAGCACAGGAGGCTCCTGGGAGCAGCTTGGTCGGGGCAGCTCCAAGTGGGGGGGGGGCAGGGCTGCAGGAACAGTTGCAGGGGAGGCAGGTGATTAGATGATCATAATGGTCCCTTCTGATCTTGAATTCTATGATTCTATGAGGTGAAGAGAAGTGGGGGGAGGAGAGACAGGACACCCCTGCTGGAGGAACCCCTTCAGCACGGCCCCCCTGGACCGTCGTGTCATCTGCCCCCCACTGAGTCTGGCCCCGTCCAGCTCTTCACAATGAGAACAGCACTGGGCTCCCTGCCAGCGAGCTCTCCCTGCACCCTGCCAGGGCCTCCATCTCCTGTGTCCGGCTGTGGCTAGTGGGGGGGGGTGGATCTGCTGGGAGAGACAAGGGGCTCTCGCTTCGTCCCTCCCCCTGGCGTTTCCTGGCTGCTCTGAGCGGGGTGGGATGGGACTCTGTTGACTATCATCCACCAGAGCTTCCATTTGATTGAAAGTGTGAGTGATGCAGTAGGTCCTGAGTGTTGGACTCTTGCTCTTTCAGGGGCCGGTGACCTTCGAGGAGGTGGCTGTGTACTTCACCAGGGAAGAGGGGGCTCTGCTGGACCCCACTCAGAGAGCCCTCTACAGGGGTGTCATGCAGGAGAACTATGAGACTGTGACCTCGCTGGGTAAGGAGTCCTGTCCCCTGGGTTATTAGAAGCTGTGGGGTCTCTAAAGAACCTGAGTAGTAATAACTTTATACCTTCATTTGTCATTCAAGTTTTGACAAGTTTCCTTGCCCCCCCTTTTTTGCCTCATCTCCCACCTACTGGAATAATTTTTAGACATTTGTCATCAGTCATTTTGAAATTGCATTTAATGTATCCTTATTGGCTATATTAGTAACTACATTAATAAATGTTTTTTTAATTAATTAATAAAATTATAAATAAATAAAAAAAATATTTTTAAAATTATTAAAAAATAATTTAATTAATAAAAATAGGTGTGTGACTGATGCATGGCTTGTGTGACAGTCAGATGAGCTGATCTTTTGATAGAAGAGAGTATAACATTGACATTCAGGACCCCACGGGTGAAGGGAGAACAGAGCTGTGGGAGGGGCAGAGAAGGGGGGGTAGATAATCCTGGGGTGCCAGGACATGGGGCGGGTGTGTGCAGGGACGCAGCAGGGAGGAGGAGGTTGTGAGAGACGCGGAGGGATCACAAGAAGCTCCCAAGGTGCCGGGAGGTGGTGCTGGCTGAGAGTAATGGGAAGAAGCGGAGGGGAGTGTGGGGGAAGGGCACCCAGGAAGTGGGCTGGGTGGGTCAGTGGGAGAGAGGAGAGGTTTGGGAATCTAGAGCTGTGGGGGATCCCAGACCTTTAACCCCGAATCCCTACCCAAGCCTTGTTGTTCTAGAGCCTCCACTCCAGTTTTCTTTCTGTTCAGTTTCACTTCATTATACATTTCCTCCCCCAAATATTATTATTTTAACTCTTGACCTCCCTCTCCCGCTCATTACCCCCCTCCCCACATAACCTCCCTATCTCTATGCACAGAGACCCTGGCCACCGATCCTGAGTCCTTGCTGCATCCTCCCTCCCAGAGCAGGGCCCCTTCCCAGGCACAAATGGGCACTTCGTTGATGATGTCACAGGGTGGTGGTGTAGCCTGTACAATTTTTACACCTATAAGATTACGTATTGGGATTCAGCTCGCCCTTGTACATGGCTACGCAAAGTTAATTGAGAAGATGAAATTTGGTGAAACACACTGAAATTTGATTTAATACAGACAGTTATAACTGAAATCACAGGCAAGGATCAATCCACATAACAGTTAGACTAAGGGCTGGTCCACACTAAGAAGCGGGGTTGAACTAGGGTACGCAAATTCAGCTACGTGAATAGCGTAGCTGAACTCGAAGTACCCTAGTTCGAACTACTCACCCGTCCAGACGCCGCGGAATCGAAGTCTGCGGCTCCAAGGTCGACTCCGCCACCGCCTTTTGCAGTGGTGGAGTACCGGAGTCGACCTTGGTGCTTCCGGAGTTCGAACTATCGCGTCCAGATTAGACGCAATAGTTCGAACTCCGAGAAGTCGAACTCACCGCATCGACCCAGCTGGTAAGTGTAGACTAGCCCTTACAGAAGTATAGTAAAGAGGGGCTTGCACTGTGCGGACTTACAAGTTATGACACCAATGGAAACAAAGATCAAGGGGCAAGGAGCCCATCAGAAGGGAGGCCCTGCTTCAGTTTACACTGTCTCGGGGACCTGACAAAATGAAAAAATGGTCACTAGGAGAGGTAATTTATCCACTTCCTTATGGTAATAGGATGGCTATATACCATATCTGCTCCTTAACTGTAATTACAAGAATGTCAATAGCTGCCCCAACCCGTATGTGGCCTTTGGAAAGTCCATAATTAAGCATCAAGCATTAATACTCATGATTTACATCACTTAGTTATTAATTCCAAGATATGAATGCGACCAACTGCTGAGATCCTGCATAGCAACCTAATTGCTAAAGCCCACCCCAAACTTTCTTCTTTCAGAATCCTGTGGCGTGTTGCACCTGTTTGTGGTTCCTCGTTAGTCTGTCAAAATGAGGGTGTAAAATATCTGACCTGGGATTCTCTCCTTAGGGGCCTGTTCAGGTAAATCCCAGACTTCAGCAGAACTTCTCCCACAAAGCCTCCGCCTAATACAAGGCCCTTAACTGTAGCAAGCTGAATAACCCATTTATCTATGTTCACCTCCTTGCCCCTCCACACTTGGTCCAAGCTCATAAGCAATACTCTGATCATGACATCTTACCTCTAGTGAGTATGAAATTGCCCACAAGACGTGAGACTGGGTCATAGATCGTAAAATCAGGTCGGGGTCAAGAAGAGTGAGAGTTTGGAGAGAGTCTTGCCCCCCCTCTCCCCATCTGCAGCAGCCACAAGCTGTCTTCCCTCCAGGCTCCTTGGATCTCTGAGCCTGTCCCTCCTGAGGCTGCGTGGCCCAGTTCTTGTTTCTGACCTTCTCCTTTTCCGGAAGAATTAGAGGCTGTTGCTCCTGAATGTTAGTGTGTAATTCCCCAGCCTTCCCCTCCCACTGGGGGAGTTTAATTCTCCCTCCCATTACACCTGAGTCACTAGATTTCCTAATTCCCCAAAATGTGCTTTTGCAATGTCACAGTTCTGGGGTAGCAAAGCCTTTCACCTGCCTCCATGGTCTGCTCACGGAATGGCCCCTCAGGTATCAGGCCTGTAGCCAGCCCCTCTCTATAGGCAGGAACCCACCTGCCTCTCCTTTTTGATCAGTGTGTGAGGATTGCAGCTTGTCCTCCACTGTGTTTGCTGGACTAACGTCCAGTTCCTGTGCTTTGCTTTCTCTCCAGGGGCTGTGAGCAGTGTGTCTGAGACAGAGGTGGGACTTTTGGTGATACTTGTATGATGCCAATACGCAGGGCCGCCCGGGGGGGGGGGGCAAGTGGGGCAATTTGCCTCAGGCCCCGGGCCCAGCAGGGGCCCCCACGAGAGTTTTTCAGGGCCCCTGGAGCAGGGTCCTTCACTCTCCGGGGGCCCCGGAAAACTCTCGCGGGGCCCGGGCCCCCGGAGCTTCTTCGCTCCCGATCTTCGCTGGCCGGGGGTCCTTCCGCTCTGGGACAGAGGGACCCCCCACTGCCGAATTACCGCTGAAGCGGGACCCGCCACCGGGTCTTCGGCGGTAATTCGGCAGCGGGGGGTCCTTCTGTTCCGGGAACCGCCACCAAAGTGCCCCGAAGACCTGCGGTGGGGGCTGCACCTTGACGGCGGGTCCCGCTTGGGCAGTAATTCGGCGGCGGGGGGTCCCCGCTGTGGGTCTTGGGGCACTTTGGCAGCGGGTCCCGGAACGGAAGGACCCCCCGCCGACTTACTGCCGAAGCGGGGGCCCCCCGCCGCCGAAGACCCCCAGGCCCCCGGAATCCTCTGGGTGGCCCTGCCAATACGCATCTCAGTTTCCCTCTGTGATTGGTATTGCTATGATTAGAACGAGCAGGAGACATGAGGTGTTTTGTCATGTAGCTGTCATGGGGTGATATGAATGGGTCATTAAGGACTGGCTGGGGCCAACTTAGATCAATGGAATACCCGACAGAGACAAGGGAATAATTGTCACCTGTCCATGGGAGGATCTCAGCTTGGCTGAGTGAAGCACACATGGACTCGTTATGTTTTTGAGAGCAGGAAGAACTGGGCTCGGGGACACAGGGAGCTTTGCCAGAGTGAAGAGAAATGGACAGACACAGTGAAAAGAAACCAAACTGTTTTCTACAGCAGCCTGGCTCAAGGGCATTGGCCAGTGTGGACTATATTGTCTTCATTGCTTCTCTGTGCTAATGAAAACACTTTCCAGTGCTGTGTCTCGGTTGACTAATAAACCCTGCAATGTTTTAAAAGTCTGCCCAGTGTCACAGCAAAAACTTGCTGAGGTGCATTGAAGCATGAATGAGGAACAGTCTCTGAACAGGAGTGTCGTTCAGCCGGACCTGCTGGCAGAGCTCGCAGGTTGAAGTAGGAGTGTTGAAGCCAGAGGCTCAGTCTCGGGTGTTGAAGCTACATGGCCTGGCCTTGTGGAAGAGTGGGAGCCCTTAGGGGTCTAGTGCACGCAAGGGGCACCTCCCAAGGACTGTTTCAAAGCCAGGGCATTGCACAGATCCTATGGATCCATGACAGTGCCAGAGGTTCAGCCTTATGGGGAAAAGATACAAAACAAGAAAAGGATCTAAATGCGTGTTTACCATCGCTCCTTCTCAGTCCTCATGGGAATCCCTGATCCGTTCCAAAGTGTATTAAAACCTTCCTTAAAGGCTCACCTCTTGGTTATCAGGTCATGTTGGTTTTGTTAGAGGTTTTCCCTTCACCCTCCCACTTCCCTGGGTCTTGTCACGCAGACAGGAAGCAGCAAAAGACCAGAAGTCCAAAGCGCAGACAATGCCATGTTTATTGGGGTTAGTTTCCAAGGAAGCATATTCCGAAGCCCTTCACACCAGTCGGGCTTATCTTGATCTACTGATAGTCTGTTCCCCAGTGTTCCCTTCCCAGCTCTGATGCAGCTGAGCCTTGCCTGTGTTCCTGTTTCCCCCACACACACCTTAACAAACATGATTCCAATTTCCCTTCCCCCTCCTGTTGGACCCCGTTTATATAGTAATATTCTCAGCTATACCTTAACCAATCATTTTACTGAAATTTAACGAACCAATTCTAACATATTGTAACATGCTTCTCTAACCAATTATATCCCACCACCCTAATTAACTTACACCTAGCAAAATTAACTGTACAGCAGAGAGAAATAATTACAGAATCAGACAGATTAACAATGGAAAAGTGGGGGCCATAAAGATAGAACAATACAGAAATGAGGGTTTCACAACCACAACCATTGAGAAGTGATTTCTTGCCAGACCGGCTGCTGTCAAACTAAGTTTTCTTTAACCATCTTAAGATCTGTTTCTTTATCTGGTGGTGATGGGCACTATCAGGACAGGATCGTCTTCCTAACAGCCCAATAGCACCTTATTTCAGTGTGACGGGTTTGGGATGTGAGGATGTGACCCTGCGCTTCCCAGCTTATGGGTGCCCCTGCTGCTTAGCCAAAGGCCTTAGCCTAAGAACAAGGCCTCAGATGGTCACAGTAAGAGAAGGCCCTTACAAATACAGACAGTGATTTTGTTTCTTTGTTTTTATACCCCTGTAAGTAGCTAAGTGATAAAAATACACCTAAGTTCTTAAAGTATAGACTTTACAGGCAGGCCTGAATATCTCTATTCTAACAGTGGGGTCTATCCCTTCCCCCATTCTGTGTCTGTCTTGTCTATTCAGATTGTAAATTCTTCAGGGCATGGCCCAGCTACTATTCTCTGTTGTACTTTGCCTAGCACAATGGAGACCCACTGTTAGTTGGTCCTTAGGCACTAAGCTAATGAATGTGATTTATAATCATAATAACTCTCCTGCCACTTTGAGCCAAGGAAGCTGGTCTTGGGAGGTTACTGCTTAAAAATGAGCTGGGGTTAAAACCATAGACTATTCCTTGTGACAAGTATCCCACAAATTCCACTGACCTCCCTTGTTTTCTTTGCCTTGAGTAGGGATTCCAGTTTCCAAACCTGATGTGATCTCCCAGCTGGAACGAGGGGTAGTGCAGTGGGTCCCAGACCTTCAGGGCTCTGAGAAAGAAGTGCTTCCAAGAGCTGCCTGCACAGGTAGGGAATTGGTTAAACCAGCTCAAAAATTGTCAGTGAATACAGGAAATATTTGGGATGCCCTACAAAGACCTTATGAGATCTCCAAGTTCAGGATTGTTCGCTGCAGATCTGGAATCATTAGGCAGATGTGACTCATGGCTTCCCTCCTATTCTGACTGACAACTAGCAGCAGGTCTCTCCCCATCTCTCTTTCCCCTGAGCGTTCTGGTGAGATGTGGATCAAAACTGATCCCTTCCTCTCTCCTCTGTGGAAGGGTTTGGGGAAAATCAGCACCTGATAGGTTTGATCTCTCCTGCACATATTTTGGTTTGTTCCCCCCCTTTTTCCATTCCTCTCTCTGAGATTTCCTTTCTCTCAGGTGCGGGGAGTGACCTGTGTCTGGATTCTCTCTGTCTCCTATCAGGTGATGGGCTGGTGAGTGAGAATGAGGAGGAGAAACCCCAGCAGGAAGATGCTGAGCAAGAAGAACCACATGGGATGTTATCAGGAAGATCCAAAGGGAATGATTCCAGGATTTGTGCACTCCCAGAAAAAGTGAAATCCTGTGAGACTCAGCACAGGCCAGAGGAAAACTTCAGTAGCCACTCAGACCTTATTACACATGAAAGAATCAACTTGGAAGAGACACGCTACACATGTCATGAGTGTGGGAAAAGCTTCAGTCGGAGCTCTGCCCTTATCACACATCGGAGAATCCACACAGGGGAGACGCCCTACACATGCTCTGAGTGCAGGAAAAGCTTCAATCAGAGCTCAAACCTTATCAGACATAGGAGAATCCACATGGGTGAGAAACCTTATGGATGCTCTGAGTGTGGGAAACGCTTCATTCATCGTTCAGGCCTCATTTTACATCAGAGAATCCACACAGGAGAAAGGCCTTACACATGCTCTGAGTGTGGGAAAAGCTTCAATCAGAGCTCAAGCCTCATTAGACATCAGAAAATCCACATGAGAGAGAACTGTAGCAAATGCCTTGACTAGGGCTGGCCAAAGTGGTGGGTTTTTTTTTGTTTTTTTTTAAATCACATTTGCTAATTCCCACATAGTGATCTTTGCACCATCTTCACTGTGGTGTCTCAACTCCACCAGATCAGTTGCCTGCTTCTGCCTTTTGCAGCTCACCCGTCTTTGGGGTCAGTCCTGTGATCTTTTCTATCAACTCCTTTCCTTCTGAGTCACAGGAGTGTGTGTCCGTCCTGCCAGGAATGTTCATCAGCTCCAGGTGGGAGAGAGGTTTGATCCCAACAAGCTACACTGAGGCAAAAAGTACCTGAGCCTGACATCCACTAGGGCTGTACATGGCGTTGGCTGCTCAAGTTAATGATCTTGGGGTAAAAAGACAATTATAGTTATAGAGCAGAAGCAGCCCAGGTGCAGTGGTTGCCATTAGCTTTCCCCTTGACCTGACCTAAACTCCATCACTTTTCCTAGTCTAAACAAACCCTGAGCATCACGGTTGTACTGTTCCCCCATTTCACAGCAACCGTTAGTCATCAGGTTTTCTTCTAGTTCTCTCCCTGCCTCCTCCTACTGTATCGTAAATGGAGGCTAATCCTGAAATTAAAACCTCCCTCCAAAGGAATTAGAGTGGGGGAACAGGTGAGAGAAATAGCCTGTGTGAGAATAGAGACCCAGTATAGACTGTAATTATTTCTATTTCAAGTGGAATTCATTTTGATAAATTTTAAAATAAATCTTTTGTTAAGAGGAAAATTACTTAATACAAGAGGTGTAACCTTTTACCCAGTTAGAGGGTAACAGCCAGAGAGTTCCCCAGGTCTCTTGTTTGCAAAGCAAAGACGTCACATCAGGCAGCAGATGTCAAAATCTACAATGGTGATGGATGTGTGATGGGAGCTTTTCTGGGTTGGTTTTTGGTTTGGGTTTTTTATTTAATTTTTTTTGGTTTTTCAACCAGTTATTTTTATAGGTGTGGAGGCCCCTTTTCCTGTTGAGCACAGCTGTTTAACCCTCAGGCCTGGCTCTGGAAACCTCCTCAGTGCTGGCCTTGTGTTTCTTTCATGTTTGATATCTTTGGGGTCCACACATCCACACTACATGCGGTTCACAGCGACAGGTACTTTGAGAAACCTGCTGGGTTAAGTGGGCCTTTTCCAAACGGACATTGACTCAAAGTCTGCCTCAGTTCAGCTGGATTGGGACACGTCTGTATCAAAGGAGTGGTTCACACCGGATTTGCGCAGTAACCTCGGGGGAGGGGTGGTAGGATAACATCAGTAGGAATTGACAACAATGAAGTTAAAGATAAGGGTGAAAGACTCACCTTGCAGGGCAACAAGCCTGTTCTGTTCATTCCCTCTGACGCATCTGGCACTGGTCACTCTCAGGCAGCACACGGGGCTAGATGGACCATTGGTCTGAGCCAGTAGGACCAGGTTTGGGTTCTTATGTTACGTAAGCCATCTACGGCCTTGTCTGCGCTGGCAAGTTTCTGCACGGTAAAGCCGCTGTCTGCCCTGTAACTTCCAAGGTGTGCACGCTTTCAAAGTCCCCTCCCTGTTTGCTTGGTGATGCCTGCCGTGGTCTCCGCGCATCTCTCCAGGTGACCAGGCCTGCTCCACGCACCAGGTGAGCCCTGGCTTGGAGCAAGGCCGAGCTGCTGCACCTCATCAGCATTTGGGGAGAGGAGGCTGTCCAGTTCCAGCTGTGCTCCAGCGGTAGGAATTATCACGCCTATGGACAAATTTCATGATGCATGAGAGAAAGGGGCCATGACTGGGACACACTGCAGTGCAGGGTCAAAGCGAAGGCCCTGCAGAACACCTGCCGCAAGACGTGGGAGGCAAACTGCCTTTCCAGGGCTGCGCCCACGAGCTCCAGATTCTACAAAGAGCAGGATGCGATACTCAGTGGTGACCCCACCTCCCCTGCAAAGGCCACTGTGGGTATTTCGGTGGCTTGCGTGCCTGTTGAGAGTGGATCGAGCCAGGAGGAGGAAAACTTGGAGGTGGAGGGGGACCCAGAGGCAGAGAATGACTTGCAGGTCAGAGATGTTTGCAGCCAGAAGTTCTTCTCTGCCCTGGAGGAGGCTAGCCACTCACAGCTGGCTAGTGGCTTTGATTTTGGGAATCACTGAAGCGAGTTGTTGGGGGCAGGAGGGTTGCAGAAAGCAGGAGTTATGGAGTGCCAAGCGGACACACTCTCCAGGTGCTACTAGCACTGCAAACCAGGCAGCGCTGTGCATGCCCTCCCCTGCAGCCACTGTCGCAAACCTCTTTCCTGTGTGCCCCCAGACACGGCCAACGCACTCTTATCAACCTCCTGGCTCCAGTCTGGACCCTTCTGCATTCCACTCCTGCCCCAACGCGTCCAGCCCTGCGGACTCCTAGTACCCAGTCCACTCAACACCCGTCCCTCTGCAGCTCATTCCTGCCGAAGCACAGTACCTGCTGCACTGTACTCCCAAGGATATGGTTGTATAGATACTTGGACTGACACAAATCTTTAACCTCATCTACTCATGGGACACTCCTTTCCCTCATCCCCCACTGTGCTGGTGTGTGTGTGTGTGTGTGTGTGTGTGTGTGTGTGTGTCTCCTCCAGTGGTTGTTTTTAATAGAATAGTTCTGGTTTGGAAGCAATCTTCATTCCATTAATTGAAAGTGAACAGAGCCCTGCAAAGCAACAGGCAATTTTCTGCGCCCCTCTAATAGTGCTGGTCTCTGGCTGTTCAGGTTCAACCTCCAGACACTGAGCCTCAGTGGTCCAGCCCTGAGTGAAGCTTTCACCCTTCCCGTCACAGATATTAGGGAGTGTACAACATGGGGCTATAAGCACAGGAATATTGTCACTGGCCAGGTCCAGCCTTCCATCTAGGCAGTGCCAGTCGGCCTTTAAATGGCCAAAAGCACTCAACTGTCGTTCTGCACTTGCTCAGCCTGTTGTTGAACCGCTCCTTGCCGCTGTCAAGGTGCCCTGTGTATGGCTTCATAAGGGGTAGGCAGGGTCTCCCGGGATCACAATGGGCATTTTGACTTCCCCTATGCTGATGTTCTGGTCTGGGAAGAAAGTCCCTGCTTGCAGCTTCCTGAACAGGCCAGTGTTCTGAAAGGTGCATGCGCCGTGCCCCTTTCTGAACCAGCCTGCGTTAATGTCTGTGAAATGCCCATGGTGATCCACTACTGCCTGGAGAACCATAGAAAAATACCCCTTGCGATTAATGTACTCGGGGGCTAGGTGGTCTGGTGCCAGAATTAGAATATGTGCCATCTATCACCCGCCACAGTTAGGGACGCGCATTTGTGCAAAGCCATCTGCAATGGCATGCACGTTGCCCTGAATCAGGGTCTTTCAGAGCAGGATTCAATTAATGCCTGGCACACTTTTGTCAACATGCGTCCAACGGTCGATTTTCCAACTCTGAACTGGTTAGCGACTGATTGGTAGCAGTCTGGAGTAGCCAGCTTCCACAGTGCTATTGCCACATGCTTCAACAACAGGGCAGCTCTCATTCTCATGTCTTTGTGCTGCAGGGCCAGGGCGAGCTCATCACAGAGTCCCTTGAATGTGGCTTTCCTCATCCAAAAGCTCTGCAGCCGCTGCTCATCTTCCCAGATGTGCATGAGAATGTGATCCCGCCGCTCAGCGCTTGTTTCCACAGCAGCATTCCACTGTGGTCAGCAGCTCTGTGAATGCCATCAGTAATCTCCTGTCGTAGCTACTACGTGTGGCGAGATCAATGTCGAACTCCTCTTGCCTTTGTAGGTTAAAGAATAACTCCACTGCCACTCGTGATGTGTTAGAGAGCGAGCAGCATATAGGTCAACCGTGCGGGGTCCATGCCTGCTGCCCAAAGGGGCAGAATGCGCAGTACACCCACCATTGAAAGATGGCCCCTAATGTGAATGGAAACACAGGGATTGCTGGGCTGCGAAGCGATGCATCATGGGGCATTGGGACAGGACCCAGGATGCTCCGCGACCCCTTCCGCCTTCCCACAACTCTTAGCAGCATAAGAGGAAGAGATGCTCAGTGGGATTCTGAGTGCACCGCTCCGAACACTGCTGCAAGTGTGAACACGCTATTGCACAGGCAGCTGACAGTGTGAACACACAATAGTGGTTTCCCTTCAGCGCTCTCTGAGCGGCACTGTAACTCCTGGCACAGTAACTCTGTCAATGTAGACATAGCCTCAGAGAGACTGACTGCCAGGATCCCAGGACTGATCCCCTCTGGGGAATGAAGCACAATGGCGATGGGCTATGCAGCCTGTACTAGTCTCCCTGTACCTGCAAAGCCTGCTAGCCCAGCGTGCAGGAGCATCTATGCCACTACCTGGTTCCTAAACTGCAGCTACAGTTCCTACCCCAGTGAATCCAAAGCCCGAGAGGTGCAGAGATCCAACCCCTTCTAATCTTAGAAATGCTTTGTTCCCTTTTCTATTTTTGTCTGTTTCTTTTAATGAAGTTGGAGACCTCCCAGCCTTTCTATTAGCTTGGGGTGTAACAGTGCGGCTCAGTGGGTGTCAGTGTGTGAACACCTCTGAAATCTACACAGGGAAGATGCTAGGAAAAATAGTTCCCCAGATCTTAATAGCCTTAAAAACTCTGCCCTATGAAATGACCGAACGCATGTTCCTCACCTAAGGAAGAATTGGAAGGAATTGAGTAGTCAGATACATATTGTTCAGCAAGAGCTGTTTGAACTTCTTTTACTAAGGTCTCTCTAAGGTCTGTATGTGTTTTGGGGCGAGAGGGTGAGGAGAAGTATTAGCTACAGAATAGTGAAATCTAAGGAGAAAACTAATTAGCCTTGAGGTTGTGGGTTAAATGTAAGCAATAATTTGGTTTCGGTATTGAAATATTCAGCTGGCTAAATCTGGGTTGCACAGCCTGGGTGAAAATCTCTGATTGGGGTTTCGGCATCACTAAATGTGCACGTGCCTTCTTGGGTTGCTCTTTTAGGATTCGTGGGGGTTGGTTTTTCTACTGTATTAATCTGATGGTTGGACTAAATTGACAACTTAATTCCAACGCAGTATCCTTGTTAACTCATTGATTTCCTGATTTGACCTGAACTTTATCACTGTGTTGTTTAACCCTTAGCTGAGTGGTGTCTATAGTCATTTAGCCTCAGTGACGTGCGCTCTTGGCTTTATTTGTTCGTGTTAATAAAACATGTAACTGGGAAGTTGAGTCATTTCTTTCAATAAGCAACAGGGGCTGGAACTTTTCTTTGTGTATTTCCCTTTAATTCAATCTCCATTTTCTTCATTTCACACTGTTCTAAGTTAAGGAACGTGGAGCAACAAAAACTGACACAGACCTGTTGCTGCCCCATTCTGTGCCCATCCAGCAGGAGCAGAGAACAAACCCCTCCTGGAGCCGGGATTGTCACACTGGACTGGAAATACAGACACGTGTCCCCAAGCTTTGCTGTCTTTCTCCAATCATGGCATAAGGGTGACACCTACACCTGCTTGTAATCACGCCTGGCAGGAAGGAGATCCCTATGTGCATTGCCTTGGGAGCAGGGGGATCTGGGGGACACTGGGGGCTATTTACCCAGAGCTCAGGAGCAATCTGCTCAGGGGTGATGCAGTAGAAAAGAGCTGGGTGCTGCTTTCCTCACTTATTTCTCCTTATCCCCTTTCAGTCTCTCCTCTTTCCCTTTCTTCCCTCTTCCTCCACCCTCTGGCAGGGAGACTTGGTCACTTCCCAGCTCCCAGGGGCGCTCACTCTCCCGTAGCTGGATTGGCCCCTGCGAGTGCTAATAGGAGCGAGAGCCTGGGTGCGGGTAGGTCCCTGCAGCGGCTCTGGGACACACAGGGGCAGGAGGGGGAGCAGAGATGGGGCTAGTTCCCACCTCAGACAGTCCCTGGCCTGGTGAGTGTGGCAGCTGCAGCCTGGGTTGGGCTTGAAGGAGCCAGGAAGGGGCTGGAGCAGTGGGGGGCTGGTAGGAAGGAAGCAGGAAAAACAAGGAAAAGAGCCATAGGGCAGCTCCTGGTAGCCGGGCTTTGGAAGGTACCAGATACTGCTGGTGCTGCTGCCTCCAGTGTGCGCTGGGAGCCGGGGCTGAGCTCCGGGCTGCTGCTGCTGCGGCGCCAGAGGGGCTGCTCCAGGGACAGACTTTCACTGAAGCACTTTCTGTGCCCAGCCGAGGTGGGGACTTTCTCCAGCTGGACCCAGTCCCAGGCTCTGCTGCCCCTGGCCAAGGGCCGCAGGCACCAGGGGCCAGAGGGACCCCAGGGGCAACCCTGGGTGGGCAGAAGAGAGACTCCACACACAGGTCCCAGAAGCTGAGGGTCTCGCAGCCCCTGGGGATCTGCTCTTGGGTGGGGTCTGGACAGCGATGGAGCCCCTGCCTCATGCTGCCTCAGGTGCAGTGTGAGAAACTGCTGCGTGTAGGAATTTCCTAC
This sequence comes from Mauremys reevesii, assembly GCF_016161935.1. NCBI lineage: Eukaryota > Metazoa > Chordata > Testudines > Geoemydidae > Mauremys > Mauremys reevesii. The sequence goes on along the minus strand of NC_052636.1, from coordinate 26,424,001 downwards.
TTATGGTGCACTGAGCATGCTCACATGAACTGAGCATGCTCAGTAAATCTGCTGAAGCCACTGCCCTTCACTCTGCCCTTTCTCAGAATCAGATTCTGCAGATTGCTATTTACAGGGTGTCATAGCTACAGGTAGCATAAAATACCCTGTAAAGGGTTAAAAAGCTCAGATAACCTGGTTGGCACATGACCAAAAGGACCAATTAGGGAAGAAAATACTTTCAAATCTGTGGGGGAAGGTTTCTGTTCTCGTGTTCCTTTGTTCTCTCTGGGTCAGCGAGGAACCAGGGCATGGAAAATACATCTCCCTAAGCACATGGCATAGAAAAACCTTAGAGTTCTGTGCATAGGCAGGTCCTTGCATAGCTTGCTGAGTCACAAGGTGTATCTGCCTTTTCTCAGTGGGTTGATTGTAGAGCTGATGGTTCGTAATGGGCCATCAAGCAGGCTAGGCAGAACTGACACCAACTTGTCTGGCTGGGGTGTTCCCTGGAAGCAGAGCACAAGTTTGAAATACGGGCAGCATAGAGCCAATATTCATAACATCAACTACAAAAATGATACACAGTTAGAGATAGCATAATTATAATCAGCCAATCAGAACCTCTCCATAGACCCCTTACACAACAGCCTTTCTACAATATTGGCTTCGAATATAGAACAGCGGTCGCAACGGTGATCTATACAGTTACAGATTATGTCAATAATGTCACAGGAGGTGACATGGCATCAGTGAAATTGGAGCTGGGGCAGCAAAGAGCCACCAAATGTTCTGAGGGCTGGAGAAAAATGCCTTCTAGTGAGCTATTGAAAGAGCTCAACCTGTTTAGCTTATCAAAAGAAGATTGAAAGGTGACTTAATTGAAGTGCTGAAGTGCCTTAATGGAGAGAAAAGATTTGGGTATTAAAGGGCTCTTGAAGCGAGCAGAGAAAGGCATAACAAGACCCAATGGCTGGAAGGTGAAAAGAGACAAATTCATATTACATCTAAGGCACAAATATTCAACAGTGAGGATGATTCACCACAGGAACAAGCTACCAAGGAAAGTGATGGATTCTCCATCTCTTGATGTCATTTCATGAAGACTAGATGCCTTTCTGGAATGTGTTTGCCCCAAAAGTAGCTCTTGTGTCCTACAGGAGGCCTGTGATATGCAGGGGGTCAGATTAGATGCTGTAATGGTCTCTTCTGGCCATAAAGTTGACTCATTTCTGAAAATCTGAGTGTAGCATTGGGAGCAGCATCTGATGTTTCCCTGTCTAGCTGGCTTGCTGCCTAGAACGAACGCTCCTTGAGTGGGGTGATCCACAGGGAGTAGCTCAAACCTCCAAAGTGCCTGGCCAGGGGCAGGACATTGGCACAGCAAGGGAGGGGTGTGTCAGTGACATCACAAAGGCCTTTTGCAGGACCTCAGACTATTGGTCCAAGGTGGTGGGGAGGTGGTGACCTCACAGAGAGATGCTGACATCAGCCAGGCAGGACAGGGGCGAGGGGCCAGGGAAACCTCAGAGACCCCTGTGGCTTTGCTTCAGCAAGTCTCCTTCTCCAGGTCTCTCTTCGAGGACTGAGGGAGTATTAGGGTTCACGGACGTGAGCGCCAGGACGAACCTCTTTCGAGTTTTCTCCTTCCCTTTTAGTGATTTTACTAGAAAACAGCCGTCCCTGTTTAGAAGGTAAGAGCCTCCTGGAGGTTTGAAACCTGTTCAGTCTGATCCATCTGGTGAGAGTTGAATTCTAGGCATGGAAAACACGAGCTTAAAGAGGCAGAATTTTATTGCGCACCTGGGATTTTGTCCCTTAGAATCACTGGGGACATTAGGGTTTGTCCTTTTTGTTTCACCTTCTCCTCCATCCATCCCTCCCTCCTTTCTCTTCTTCTCTTGCTTATTTTGTTCTTTCTCCTGTTCCCCTCCCAACACCGGGAGGGAGGTGTGTGTGTGTGTGTGTGTTGCGGGGGAGTGCTCTGCAGCTCCCACTGTGGGAGGTCCACCCAAAAATGTGGGGCTGAAATAGTGCTCAGGCAATCAGGGCCGGATTAACCTTCTCTGGGTCCTGGTACCAAACATATTTGTAGGCCCCTATGTAGTCACTGTGGGCTCCGAGTGTGAGCCTGGTGGGGCAGTGCCATTGGTGCCATAGCATACCCGGTACTGAACCTCAGAGACATTTTTCATTTTGATCACACACCTCTCCATGACTGTACGCATTGCTATACACAGCTCCCTCAGCCCCCGGGTTTTCTTATTGAGCTGTGCACCCAGTGGGTTTACCAGTGTCCACAGTGAGCAGAACTTTCATAGTGACCAAGGAAACTCCCCACAGATTTATCTCCTTCCTCATTCAGACCTTCTCTAGCCATGTCTCCAGTACCCCCCATGTCACCAGTCACGGCATGTGGTCCTAGTCTCAGCTCACAGTTCTAAAGCCAGCAGACACCTGGTCAGTGGAGGCTGGGTGCCAGGAGGTTCCCGTCCCTGAGCAGCAGCTCTGCAACAAGCTCACGTGCTTCCCAGCTGGGACATTAGCCGTTACTGACAAGGTTTGTCTGTGATCTTTTTTTTATCGCTTTGTTAGGTGTGAGAAGTATAAACTGTTCAATAGGTTCCATTAGTTGGTTAATAAGATGTTTATGAAGTAAATCACTGGCTTTAAAATAAGATCCAATCTGGAGCATATGAACTATTGACCCCTGGACTCCAGCTCTGAGAGGGGACTTGTTTACCATCAGGACACAGGCTCAAACCAGTCCAAACCGGTTTTTCCCGCCAAAACCAGCCCTCAGCGTTCCATCTCCTCAGCACTTTTCCCGCCACAGAAGTGATATAAGGACGTGCTCAGCGCCTGCGCGGGGCCGTCCCCCCCCCCCCGCCCAGCGACGGCCCCTCCACGGTCGGGTCTTCCCAGCGCTCCCGAACCGGAGAGCGACGAGCCCCCTGGGTCCCGCCGTGAGACTGAGGAACAGGAGGCCTGTCACCCCCATTCCTGCCGTCCTGCATCCCTGGTGTCCAGCCTCCCACGGAGCCCCCCGGGGAGTGAGAGACCCCGGGGGGGGGCACTGGGGCTGGGCAGGAAAGTGACTCTGCCCCGGGGAACCTGGGAGAAGCCTCAGAGCTGCCTCCGCCCCAGTGGGATTTGGGGGGCAGAGACTGGGGCCTGGCGGGGGGATCCCCTGGGGTGGGGGGGGAGATGGGGGGTGTCAGGCAGGGAGGGGAGAAGCTGGAGTTGTAGGAGGAAGGTCGGTGGGATGCGGGGGTGTTGAACTGTCTCTGGGCAGCCAGGAAATTCCCGGGGGGGGGAGTGGCGGGCGGGGGAAGGGGGGAGGTGAGTTAATTGGATCCTGTCCCTGTTTGTGCCACTTGCCTTTCGCCCCCGATACAAATTCTCTCTAGTTCTGCCCCTTTTCTCGCTCAGTGTCTCACACGGGGCTATAAAATCTGGGGCGATTCCCCCCCATCCCCTCCAATGATCAGCTCTCCCGTCTCCCCCGATTTCCCCCGTTCTCCCCATGAGTCTCAAACGTCAGTTTAAAATCTTCTCTAGTGAGGGGCATTTTCCCACCCGTTTTATCTGCAGCGATTTGTCCTTGTTGAGGTGGGAAATTGTTGCCCTGAGTCATTCCCCAGCACATGGCTGCCCCTGGCGTGGGGGTGGGATGGCTCAGTGGTTGGAGCACTGGCCTGCTAAACCCAGGGCTGGGAGCTGACTCCTTGCGGGCGCCATTTGGGGATTTAGTTGGGGATTGGTCCTGCTTTGAGCAGGGGGTTGGACTAGACACCTCCTGAGGTCCCTTCCAGCCCTGATATTCTAGGAGGTGCCGGGTCTCTGCCAGGGCAGGGAAGGGGGTAGGGGGAGCTGGAGCCGGGTCGCTTGGATGGGCTCTGCCCTTCCACCCCCATTGCACCCCCTGCCTGCAGCCCCCTGTCTGCACCCCCTGCCCTGCCACCCCCATTGCACCCCCTGCCCTGCCCCCAGCCCCTGTCTGCACCCCCTGCCCTGCCACTCCCCATTGCACCCGCTGCCCTGCCCCCAGCCCCCTGTCTGCACCCCTGCCCTGCCACTCCCCATTGCACCCCCTGCCCTGCCCCCAGCCCCCTGTCTGCACCCCCGGCCCTGCCCCCCCATTGCACCCCCTCGCCGCAGCCAGCCCCTGTCACCCTCCCCCAGCCCCTGGCTGCACCCCCTACCCCTATTGCCCCTGCCCCTGTCTGCACCCCTGCCCTGCCACCTCATTGCACCCCTGCACCCAGCCAGCCCCTGTCTGTACCCCTGCCCTGCCACCCTCCCTGCCCCCAGCCCCTGTCTGCACCCCTGCCCTGCCACCCTCCTTCCCCAGCCCCTGTCTGCACCCCTGCCCTGGTACCCCCATTGCACCCCTACCTGCAGCCAGCCCCTGCCACCGTGCCCCCAGCCCTGCCGCACCCCTGCCCTGCCACCCCTGCCCCCAGCCAGCCCCTTTCTGCACCCCCTGCCCTGCCACCCCCATTGCACCCATTGCCCGCAGCCCCTGCCTACAGCCACCTCCTGCTCCCAGCTGCTCCCCTTGTGTGAGTGTCTGCACCCCCCCACTCCTCCCTGCCCACAGCTGCCCCTGCCACCCTCCCCACCCGCAGCCTCTGCCGCCCCTGCCTCCAGCCAGCCCCTGTCTGCACCCCCTGGCCTGAGCCAGCCCCTGCCATCCATCCTGCCACAGCCCCTGCCACCCCCCTTGCCTCCTGCCACAGTCCCTGCCCGCAGCCCCGACCAACCCCCGACCCCAGACCCAGCCCCATTCCCCGCCACAGCCAGGCTGCACCACCAGCCCACAGCCAGCACCGGTTGCAGCCAGCCTGTGTCACACTCCCTGCCTCCAGCGAGCCCTGCCCCACACCCCTGTCTGCAGCCAGCCCCATGGCCACAGGTGCCCTGCAGTTCCCAGGGCACTAACCCTGCACACCTGCTTCAATGAGGGGGGCAGGGAGCAGCTGGGACCCACACATGTGCACACCCGAGGATGACCAGACAGCGAGTGTGAAAAATCAGGACAGAGGGTGAGGGGTAATAGGATCCTATATAAAAAAAAAGACCCCAAAATTGAGACTGTCCCAATAAAGTTGGGACATCTGGTCACCCTAGCACACCCCAGGGAGTGGCGGGGACCCACACATGGGAAATGGAGCTCAGTTCTAGTTCAGGCCCATCTTTGTAAAAAAGAACTGTAGGTCGGGTTAACATACATCTGTATTTTCCCAGAGATGTCAGGCTTTTAGGTTCTTAAATCGCTGTCTGGGTGGTAAATTTTAAAAATTCCTCCTGGGAAAATACGGACATATGGTAACCCTATTGGTACAAAAAATCCATACTGTGGCACATCTCTTAAATCAGAACTTTTTATAGGGAACCGGTTGTTAAGATTTTAGCAGCTCATCACTGGAAGGGAGGCGCACGTGTCCCCCGTGGGGACTGCCCAGACCCCCGTTTCCCAATCCCAGTTGTTGCCCCCTAACTACCAACACAGTTGCCCCCAACCATCAGTTGCCAGTCACCCGCCCGTCCCCCACTGCTGCCCCCTTCCTTTATCCAGGGACCTTTCAGCTCCCCGTCCCCCTCCCTTTTAATCAGCTCCTCAAAGGGCTCCCTGCTGCCCATGGCAATGGTGGGGGTGGGGGGAACCATCACTTTGTGTTTATGTATTGGACAATCGTATAAAATCCAGTTCAACAGTCCCCCTTTTCCACTAGTTCGTTAACAGCAATATAAAATCCCCTCAGATCTTGGTGTTTTTCTCTCATGTTACCAAATACGCAGTTTGTGACACATTTTCTGTGCAAATCTCAAAGGTTCATATAAAATAACCTAAACATTTGCCCCACTGCTCTCTACTTGTCTATTTCTAATTGAATATGCCCTGAGATTTCCCCCTGTGTCTCTAATTATAAAATACCAAGAAAATCTCAGATTTACACCTTTTCTCAGATTCTTGAACCTGGATGTAAAATGTTTGCAAATGTTGCCCATTTCCTCTTTATTCATTTATCAGATATTCATGTGAAACACTCAGATTTTACCTCCTATCAACAACTGATATAAAATCCCTCTGATTTTCCACTTTCCTCTCTATAATTTGCAAAATGGATCCAAAATCTCTCAGATTGGGAACTCTTTCATTTCTGAACGTTGCTCTCAAAGCTCAGGTTTTGCCTCTTTCTATCTCATTATCAAATGTCAGTTAAAAATCCTCTCAGGTTTGAGGCTGTTCCCCGTGTTTCTAAATCCCAGCAACTTCTTCCTTTGAGGGAACCTGTTGCCCTGAGTTCTTCTCCATCCTGGATGTTGTAGGGAGTTAAATTGCCCAGAGATCATCTTTCCCGACTCCTTTGTGAATCATTTGTTCCCTCCTTTACCTCTGTTAAAATGTTTGCCGATGAAAGAGACCAGCCAGATATTTAATAGCCATCAAAGCCAGAGGCCTCCCCCTGTTTGGGGATCAGTGGTTCCCAGCTGGTAACGGGAGAGTTGGCTGGACCCTTTTCTTTTCTCCAGCTGGCACGGGATGAGGAGGTCACTCTGAGTGCAGTGTGAGTTGAGAAGTATCCCAAACCCCATGGCAAATGGCCTCTGTGAAGGGTTGCTTCCTCCAGTGCTAAGATGCAGCCACCTCTGGGGTGGATCCAGGGTGGCCATTATTTGCTAGTGACAAGCCATGGACATTTCTTATCTATTTTGTCCCTCCAGGCCTTCCATACTGCAGTTCAAGAGACATCCCCCAGGGCTCCCTCTGCCTGTGTGACTGGCCAGCAGGGGGCGGTGGTCACTTTCTATCCACTTCTCAGGCACTGTGAGGTAACAGTGTTGCGGGTTGGGGGTGGGGCTTTGTGAGGAGATAGCAGCTGAAGGGGGATTGTGGTGGCGGGAGGCCTCTGGGTGGCTGGGCAGGGGGTACCCTAGTGAGGTTGGTGGGTTCTGGAGATTTGGGGTTTCAGGGGGTGGGTGTGATGTGCCCAGCCCTGAGGCTGTGGGTCCTGGAGGTGGGTATCGCTGGGGGCCTGGTGGCTGCAGAACAGCCGGGGTGGGCGTCTCTTGGGGAGGCGGGACAGGGGGTTAGAGGGAGCCTGGTGCTGTGCCAGGGGCTCTGTCTGGGCTTCCCCCGCAGACTCCTGGGATCGCTGCCGTGCCCAGTGCACAGAGTGTGTGTGGGAGAATCCCCGGCGCTAGGCCAGGGGGGCCCTGTAAAGCACCAGGGGATCCCGCAGGGGGGAGGGGTGCCAGGCAAAGGGCAGGGCAGATCCTGCTGGAGGACAGGGGAGGGTCCTAGTCAGGCAGTGAGGGACTGAGTTCCCAGTGGGGGTCCGTTTTGGGGGGTCTCTGGCTTCTGGGGTCTCTTGGTGGGGGGAACCCTTTGGGATTCCCAACCTGGCAGTGACGGTCTGGTGGGGGTTGTCTGGCCAGTGGGGCTCTGAGGGGTATCTGAGGTCCCTGGCCAGAGACTCTGGGGGCTGGGTCCCAGGGAGTATCTGGGGTGGGGGCTGGCTGGGTCTCTGGGGGCTGCTCCTCTCTTCTTCTCCCTGATTAGCTTATGCCAGAATCCTGGCTCCAAGCACTGCCCGACATTCCCCGGCCAGGCCCAGTCACTGTGATAACTTTCTAGCCACTTATCAAACACTGTGAGGTGAAATCACAGATTTTTGCTCTTCTCCCCTCTTGAAAACTGCAGGAACTTCCAGTTCCATTGTCCTAGATTGTCCAGTCCATTGTCCAGTCCTTGTCCTGGATCTGGGGGATGAGGAGGTGGGAAGGGGTCAGCGCTGCACAATGGTCCCTTCCACAGCGTTCTGGACTCATTCTTTCTGAACTCTGGTTTCATTGAGACCATTGTTAATCCAGAGTCAGTGTATGGAAAGACAAGGAGTGACTCCGGATGGACAGTGGGGCTAATGAGATCAGCAATTCTCCCTGTGAGGAGGGGCTCTCATTAGCTGCTCTCCCCAGAGAGCTAAAGGAGGGAAGCTGCTCAAATGCTCTGTCCCTCTCTGCTCAGGATACTGGGGTTCAGCTTCCTGGGTCAGACGCTGCAGCCTCCATTGTGATTGGGGAGACCAGGCTTAGCAGCTGCTGCTCCACCAGCGGGGTTCTGTGCTGGGAAGTGACCTGAATTAAAGCTGCTTCTCTGCCCGGCCCAGGGGATGACTTTCCCCAGCTGGTCCTAGCCCCCTAGGGCAGCCTTGGGCCCTGTTACTACTAAATTCTGAGCCAGAGTCTCCAGGTAACTGACAGACCTCAGGGAAAGTGCTGGGGACTGGCATGAAAGTGACTCTGCACAAACAGCCCCTCCTCATTTCTCCTCCCAGTACCAATTGCCAGGAGAAAATCCAGCCATGGGAGAGCAAAGCCCCCAGGAATGGGACTTTCCCAGCCAGAGGGGCAGGGAGAGAGGACAGGGGAAGGAGAGACTGAAAAGGGCAGTGGGAGAAATGTGAGAGGAGAGATTTCCAGCTCTCTAGTCCACCCAGACACATGTATTGCTGCATCCCTGGGCAGAACCACTTTCCAGTGGACAAAACAAGGATCAGACAGAGGAAAAGCCAGTTCCTGACTCCATATTCCCCCTGCTGGGATGTGGCTGCCGTGGGGTCAGTGTCCGAGGGAATCCCCCACAGTGACTCCTTTGGTTCTGCTCTTTTCTAGCCTTGTGTTCAGAGACTTTGTTAGGGGGTGAGGGGTGGGAGAAGGGAGGTTAAAAATGTGTCTAGGCTTAGCCTGGCAGGAGGGGCCAGATCTACATTGTAATAAACAGACTGAGCATTTCCCAGCATGGCAGAATCTAGGGTGTCTCTGTGCAGGGAAAGGGCCTGGGGGAATTGTGATGATAAATTAACTAAAACCAGTTCTGAAACATCCACAACTGCCCTTCTCCCCCAGACAGGCTGCAGAATGACGTCCATGTTTTGCTCCAGCTCATCCCAGCCTGGCGTGGGACAGGGAAGAGAAATTGCTGCAGTGGAGCCAACTCAGGTAGAGATTATCGGGGGGTTGCTGGTGGGTTCCTGCTGGAGGAGAGGGAGAGCAAATACACCGGAGATGGGAAGGTTTGCACAGTCTGGTTTGGAGGTTGGAGCGGGGCAGGAAATTCACAGCGTGGGTAAAGGAGGAGGCCAGGGTGTGGCAAACCTGCTGGGAGTTATTTAATAAGTGGCCTAGATTCTAGGAACAGACCCAGGAGGTTGGGAGGTGGAAATGCCCTAATTTGTGAAGAAAGAAAATAGCCCACCTCCATGGAGCTAGTCAAACTGACCAGACTCCCAGTGCTGGAGCCTGACCTCACTGACCAGCGGCTGCTGTGAGATATGAAGGGGACACCCATGAGTCAGGCTTATTGGAGCTGCCTCTCCCTTCATATCCCGCTCCTCAGAATGAGGAGGTTATTGGGCTTCCTACCAGGGAGCTCTCCCTGGACCCTGCTAGGGGCTTCATCTCCTGTATCAGTCGGTGGCCAGTAGGTGTGTGATGGATGTGCTGGAAGAGACAAGGGGCTCTCTCTTCGTCCCCTCACCCACCCTGGTATTTGCTGGATACGCTGAGCGGGGTCGGGGTGGGACTCTGTTGAGTGGGATCCACCCAGAGCTTCCATTTGATTGGCTCCTCTCTGCCACAAATAGTGGGGCTGTGAGTGGGGCAGCAGGTCCTGAATGTTGGAGTCTTGCTCTTTCAGGGGCCGGTGACCTTCGAGGAGGTGGCTGTGCATTTCACCAGGGAAGAGTGGGCTCTGCTGGACCCCGCTCAGAGAGCCCTCTACTGGGATGTCATGCAGGAGAACTATGAGACTGTGACCTCGCTGGGTAAGGGTTCCTGTCCCCTCGGATCTTGGAAGGGGAAATGAAGAGTTAAGGTTCACGCCAGCCCCACAATGCCACTTCTACTCTGTCCTGTTTCAGCATCACCCCAATATGCCAGTGACACACACACACTGCCAGAGACCCTCCCCTGCTGCAGAACACTTTGAGAACAGAGCACAGGAGCCGTATCTCATAGTGTCATATAGCTCCTGTTTGCTCAAGTGAAACTGGGGGTTAGGTCTGGCATAACTGTTCCATCCCCCTAATCATTTTTGTTGCCCTTTTCTGAATGTTTTCCAATTCCAATATATCTTTTTTTGAGATGGGGCAACAACATCTGCATGCAGTATTCAAGATGTGGGTGTATCATGGATTTATTTGCTGTTTTTACAAATAGGATATATGATATATTCTGTCGTTTCTATCCCTTTCTTAATTATTTCCAACATTGTTCGCTTTTTTTCACTGCTGCTGCACACTGAGTGGATGTTTTCAGAGAACAATCCACAGTGACTACAAGATCCATCTCTTGAGTGGAAACAGCTAATTTAGACCCCATCATTCTGTATGTATAGTTGGGATTATGTTATCCAATGGGCTGCTCTATGTGCTATCCTGACATCTAGTACTGCTGAGATCCTGCATTCAGTGATATCCCTGCCCTTCCTGTTCCCTTTCTCCGCTGAACCCCACCAGCCCATGCTTCCTGTTCCCAGCTTCCCCATGACTCTCTCACTGTCTCTGAACCTCTCTGTCAGCAAGAAGCAGTGCCAGGGAGACTTGTCCACTGTCTGGAGTCTTCGATTTTTGGGACATGGATTTACTTTCTCTGTGTTGTAAGAGGCTCTGTCATAATGAGTGTCTGTGACATTACCCAGAGTACAATCTGGACTGTTAAATAGCTGTGTCCCCTCAGTTCTCCAACCTGGGGTGCCTTTTCCACTGTTTTCCCGCGAGAACGGCCCCTCTTGTCACACAGTCTCCAGCATGTAACTCTCTCCCAGCTACACAGTATTGAGTGCTGCTAGACAGCCACTCATGAATTACACCTCAGGAGAAAACCAGCAAATTCTCAAGTGCCCAACTTTCCCCCAGAAATGTGCGTCTTGCACTGTCCAGCACGCTACTGAACAACGCAAGCTCATATGAAGTCTGTCATTTCATCAGTGGAAAATGACATGCACCAGCTTGTTATCCCAAATGGAGTTTCCAACACACTTTAATCCAAACACACTGGTTAGATAAACAATAAACCAAGATTGTTAACTACCGAAAACTAAAACTAGGTCCAGCCAATGAAAGGGGCACTCCCAGGAGAGACTGTATAAAGGCTGTAACATCAAAAAACTTTGTAAACCTGAGAGAGCTGCCTTGGGGACAATGACAGGGAGAATCCCCCAAAGTGACTCCTTGGATTCTGCTCTTCTCTGGTCTCTGATTGTTCCTTCCAAAGTGAAGTACTTTGCACTTGTCCCTATTGAATTTCATCTGATTTAGTTGGGTTTGGTCCTGCTTTGAGCAGGGGGTTGGACTAGATGACCTCCTGAGGTCCCTTCCAACCCTGAGATTCTATGATTCATCCTCTTTCCTTCAGCTCATTTCTCCAGTTTGTCCAAATCATTTTGAATTTTAATCCAATCCTCCAAAGCACTTACAACCCCTCCCAGCTTGGTATTGTCCACAAACTTGGTAAGTGTAACAGAGAGACTGTTACTGGGAGGGTTTCACCATGTGTCAGAGGGTTACACCCTGGTGGGAGGGGGCTAGGCCTGTACTGGGATAAGGTCACTCTGTGCTTCACAGTGTGGCAGAACCTAGAATGTCCATTAGCAGGGGAAAACCTGGGGGGAATCGGCTTCTGGAATGTACAAAAGCCCCGTCTGAATTCTTACCCCTTGCCCTTTTCACCCCAGCAGGCTACAGAATAGCGTCCATGTTTTGCTCCAGATCATCCCGTCCTCCCAGGGGGAAGGAAATGGTTGCAATGGAGCTGGCTCAGGTAAGGGATTCTCAGGGAGCTGGTGGTGGGTTCTGCTTGGAGGGAGAGGAGCAGTAAATGCATAGGAGGGTGGGAATTGCTAGAGGTGGTGGGAGGCAGGAAATATCTCGGGCGGAGAAAGGGAGAGGACAGGATGTGACAAACCTGCTGACACTAGTGTAGTTTAGGGTGTGATGGGTTGTCACCTGCAGGGGGCAGTCTGGGGGGCTTCTGGGAACCGCTGTGCCCTCTAACCCTCGAGCTGGGCTGGCCCTTCTCTCACTGCTTTGCTGGAGATTCCGCCAGCCTCTCCAGGGCCTGTTATCACCCAACAGGACAGCAGGTGACGCCATACACCCAACTAAGCTACCTGAGCACTTTACCTGAGCCGCTCAAGGACAGATAGACGACAACAGCCAATTTCTCAGCTCCCCAACCTTGCACACTTGCTGTAGGATACATTCAGAATTATACCATCTTATAGTGCACAGGGATCTCTGTAATGTCAGCTCATTAATATAGGCCCCTTCCCCTCGATCTGGGACAGATGTGCACAGCGAGCTTGTGCTAAACAAGCTGAGATTTTCCCCAGACACTTCACTCAAAGTACGCTGGTTAAGATCAAGCATAAAACAAGTTTATTAACTGCAGAAAGGTAGATTAATTGATTATAAGTGATAACAAACAGATCAAAGCAGATTATTTAGAAAATACCAAAACTCAAACTAAGCCTAACATACTATCTGGATAGAATTTGAATTAGCAGTTTCTCACCCTGACTGATGATACAAGCAGTCCACCAAGTTTCCATACAGAAGCTAGAAATCCCTTTCCCCTGGGACTAGCACATCCCCCAGTTCAGTTTTTGTTTCTCAGGTGTTTCCAGGAGTTCTCTTGTGTGGGGAATGAGACCAAGGGATGCCGTCACACCCCACCTTATGTAGCTTTTCTATATGGCGGGAACCCTTTGTTCCAAACTCAGTTCCCAGTCCAGTTTGTGGAAAAATACAGGTACTAAAATGGAGTTTAGTGTCATGTGGTCTGGTCACAGGCCCTGCTGCATCATAGTATCCATGACTAATAGGCTGGCTGAAACATTCACTGGAAGGCTAAGCCCTTCCAAAGTCCATTGTCTTTGTTGATGAGCCATCAGCACTGTCTGGCTTCTTCATTTTTCTACCTGAAAGGCTCGTTGTGAGTGTTACCCAGAGTAAGCACATTTGAAATACAGATACAGAGTCAATATCCATAACTTCAGATACGAACATGATATGTGCACACAAATAGGATAATCATATTCAGCAAATCATAAATTTTTCAGTGACACCCCACATGATGAATCTTGTACAAAATACATCATAATTATGTCCTAATCATATTATAACCATACCACTATGATGAATATGGGGGTATAGTGTCAGATAGGGCCTAATTTCAAGGCACAGGAGTTGGGAATGGAACTTCCCCTCTTTGTGGAACAGGAAATAACCCTCCCTACCACCAACCCCAATCGTTGTGGCAACTGCAAACTTTATCAGTGATGATTTTATACTCTCTTCTAGCTCATGGATAAGAATGTTAAATAGCACAGGGCCAAGAACCAGTCCCTGCGGGAACCTGCTAGAAAGAAATCCACTCGACCACAGTTACTATCACAGTTTTTAATCTATTTAATGTATGCCATGTTTATTTTGTATCATTATAGTTTTTTTAGTAAAAATATTGTGCTGATCAAGTCATATCCCTTACAGAAGTTTAGGTAAATTACATCAATACTATTAGCTGCAACCAAACTTTTGATCTCACCCAATAAGGATATCCCGTTAGTTTGATAGGCTCTATTTTCTCTAAACCTTTGTTAATGGGCACTAATCATATTACCCTTCTTTGATTCTTTATTAATGAATGAAATCCAGTATTGGCTGCTCCATTCTCTTGATGAGTATAGATGTCAGACTTCAGGTCTTTTAGAAAGTCTTGGGTACAAGTTATCCGGACCCGCTGATTTAAACATGTCTGATTTTTAATAGCTGCTGTTTAATGTCCTCATGACTTCTTGTTGGAATGGAAAGAGTGTCGTTGTCAACATCTTATGATATGAGTACATCATCTGTTTTTCTCCAAATCCAGGAGAGAAATATTTATTGAGGACTTTTACCTCTTCTGCATTATTTTTGATAATTCTGCCATTTCTATCTAGTAAAGTTTGCACTTAATATACTTTTAAAAACTTCCTTCTTATTGTCATTGATTGGTCATAGATTTCTGATAGCTTTCTTTATCAATTTTCTACAATTCTAACTTTCTAACTTCTGTTCTTTACTATTGACTTCTCCTTTCTTCCATATATTTTATTTGGAGAGTGTTGGGATTCCTACCAGGGAGCCACCAGCAGGGTCCAGAGACAGCCCCATCTCCTATATCAAGCTCTGGCTAGTAGCTATGTGATAAATGTGAAGACCCTGCCTTCGTCTGTCAGCTGGGAGACACAGAGGTTCTCTCTTTCCACCCTCTGATGCCTCCTGGCTGCTCTAAGCAAGGTGGGGTGGGACTCTGTTAACATGTGCCTCCCGGAGCTTCCCTTTACCTGGTGCTGCTATTCCGTGAATAGTGGGGTTGTGAGTGGGGCAGCAGGTACTGAGTGTTGGACTCTTGCTCTTTCAGGGGCCGGTGACCTTCGAGGAGGTGGCTGTGTATTTCACCAGGGAGGAATGGGCTCTGCTGGACCCTGTTCAGAGAGCCCTCTACAGGGATGTCATGCAGGAGAACTATGAGACGGTGACCTCGCTGGGTAAGGAGTCCTGTCCCCTCCGTTCTTGGAAGGGGAAATGAAGAGTGAAGGTTCATGCCACCCCCACAACACCATCTGTACTCTAACCTCTGCTCTGTCTTGTTGCAGCATCCAGGGCCGGCTCCAGGCACCAGCCTACCAAGCACGTGCTTGGGGCGGCACCTTGGGAGGGGGCGGCAATCGGGGTTTGTTTTTGTTGTTTTTGGTTTGGCCAGGCGGCGCTGGGGGCAGGGCGGGGACTTGGGCGGCGCGATGCGGCGCTGGGGGGGCGGGGACTTGGGCGACGCAACGTGGTGCTGGGGGGGCGGGGATTTGGGCGGCACGACGCGGCGCTGTGGGAGATGGGGACTTGGGGGATGCGACGCGGCGCTGGGGGGGCAGGGACTTGGGGGATGTGACGCGATGCTCAGGGAGGGGTCGGGTGGCTCTCGCGGGCGCAGGGTGGCGCTCCTTTTTTTTCCCTTGGGGCGGCAAAACTGTTAGGGCCGGCCCTGGCAGCATCACCCCAATATGCCAGTGACACACACACACTACCAGAGACCCTCCCCTGCTGCAGAACACTTTGGGAACAGAGCACAGGAGCCGTATCGCAGTGCCAAATATCTCCTCTTTACTCAAGTAAAACTGGGGGTTAGGTCCAGCATAACGAACAGAAGCTTCCTACCCCCGGGCTTCTCTCAAACCCTGAGCCTTCTCTACCCAAACCAGAAAGTGCTTGGGGTGTAACAAGCAGGCGACTGGAGTCAGAGCTGCCGGTCCAGGGTTACTTATCACACAGACACTCAGTGCGTCCTTGAATGCTGGCTGGGAGTATCCAGACAGGGGATCTCCAGCAGCAGAACACTGAATCTCACCCAGGATTACAGATGACACAACTCCTCACTGCTCTGGATTGCACCCAGCATGTGAAAATGGCCTAGGTTGGTAGTGACATTTCTTGAGACATGCAGAGTCTTGCTCCCATATCACCAGGTGTGATAACGATAACAGGAAAGGCCGAATATGGAAAACTGATTGTTCAGCTTGCTTTTGACCTGCATCATGTTTTGCAATATATTCCAAATAAGGAAATTAACGTGCAACCTATGTGTCATTGTTTGGGGTTTTAAGCTTTAAAAGGCTTGTGTGATTTTTAGCTCAGGGGGACAGTATTCCAATAGCTGTCACCCCCTGCTCACTTTTAACCAAGAAAAGAGCCTCAGGCTGAGCTGATTCAAAATCAATCGTGTGGTCGTTTTCCACAACAACTTTAAGTGGTCCCTGTGATGGAATGTAAATGTCTTCTTCCCACCTTCCCCCTGCAGGAGAATGGCTGTTTGACCAGCTGTTTGCCTTGCTGTCTCTGAGGAACTGGTCTGTGGGTGTTCCCCAGAATTGTAACTTTTTCAGTAATATCGTACAGTAAAATCTCATAACTTTACATACAATGTTACTACACCTTTTAACAGGAGGATAATATTCAGTAGGTTATGCGTTTTCAAATGATACCTCACAAGCCATACTGCGTACAAAATTGATCATAATTTTCTAGATGAGTGAACACAGGGGTATAGACTGACACAGTGTCTGTGTGTGTGTTCCCAGCAGATATGTGGGTATTTCAATCCCTCATAAGCACAGTGTTCGGCATCTTCAAGGACCTGGGGAACTGGTCCTGGGAATTCACGGGTTTACCAAGTGTGACACTGGATGGAATTGTGAGACACTTTGGTATTAATAATAAAATAATAATATAATCTGATAAAATTGCAATGAATTGTGCTAGATATGCCATGTAAGGTATCAGTGAAAATGTTATGATTTGCCAGGTATGATCATTTGTTTCTACATTTGTATCACCTTTGTATTGTGAGTTATAGATATGTAGGGTATATCTGTATTTCCAGACTTGTGCAGTGTTTCTGGGTGACACTCCCATACATATTGGCATCAACACTGCGTAGCCTGTTTGATGGCCCATTGAGGGCCATCATCTGTACAATGAGCCCATGGAAAGGACCAAGGGGATACACCTATTGAGTCAGCAAGACATGCCGGGGTATGCCTGTGTAATGAGAACTCCAAGGCTTTTCCATGCCACGTGCTGTGAAGCTTGTGTTTGGGACACAGGAAGTACAGGCCACATGGCAAAAGGAATATAAAGGGCAGCTGCATCATCTCCATTTGTCTTCAATCCCCCTTCCTACTTCTGGAGCAACTTCTCTACAAACTGAACCCTGGAACAAAGGACTGAATGACCCATCCAAGCTATGGATGTGTTCCAGACGGACTTTAAAGCCAGCAACTCACCAATACTGCTAAGAACCTGATATATCCATTTTGGAATGTATCTGACTGCGTTCCCATTTAACTTCTTTCTGTCTTTCTTTCGTTTAAACCTTTAGTTTAGACGCTAAAGGATTGTCTGGAAGGATGGAATTTTGGGTAATATCCAAACCTATACTGACCTGGTGATGTGGCTGACCCTTTGGGGTCAGAGGAACACTTTGTTTATGTGAGCAGAGTTTTTAAATAACCTCTCACTGTACTGGACCTAGCTGCTGATTAGGAGCCAGAGAACTGGGATGGAATAAAGGGGCCATGTGATTTCTTTTTTCAGCTTCTCGATAACCCGTGTGGGGGATCAGAAGCACAGTTGGTGACTGGTCGGTGAGTTTAACTTCAGTGTTAACCAGCAGTTTTGGGAGCATCCGCTCTCCCTTTTTCAGCCTGTCCTAACTTTGGCATTTTCAGTGAGAACTGCCCCTGGCCCACCAGGTCACACTAAGCACTGAAGTTAAATTAATAGAATGTTTTTTATGACCAAGTCTTATGAAATCAACTGAACTCCTTTGTTTTCTTTCATCTGAGCAGGGTTTCTAGTTTTCCAACTTGATGTGATCTCCCAGCTGGGAAGAGCCATGGGTCCCACACCTCCAGGGTTCAGAGGAAAGAGAGATCCTGAGATCTTCCTGCACAGGTGAGGAAACATTAAACCACCTCAGAATCTGTAAGTGCCTGAAGGAAACATCTGGGATGCCCAACAAAGCCCTTGGGGAGGTTTCTCAGTTCATTATTGTCCCTTGCAGGGGTCATATCCTCAGGGTAAATATAGTTCATGGTTTCCTATAGCTCCTAGCAGACACCAGGCAGTAGCTTCCTCCCTTCCCCCTGCGTATTTGGATGGGATGTGAAGGCTGAATTCATCCCCCTCCTCTCCTATTTGGGTGAAGAGTTTGGGGGAGTTCAGCTCCTGATTTTTATTTGACCTGTCCTCAGCACTTGTTTTTGTTTGGTCTTCCCCTTTCCATCCCTGTTTGAGGTTTCTGTCTCTATCACAGCAGGTGATGCAAAGGCATGTGAGAAAGAGGAGCAGAATTCTCAGCCTGAAAATGTTGAGCCAGTGGGTAAAAACAGAGCATTATTGCAAAGATCGAAAAGGAATGTGTCCAGGAGTCATGAGCAGGGAAAATCTTGGGAGATTCAGCACAGACCAAAAACAGATCAAGGAAACCAGCCAGGGAAGAAAGTGGATAAATTTATTTCTTCTTGGGGAACTCAGAAGATCCTCATGGAAACCACAACACAGCAGGATATCCTCAGGCGAAAGAGAAAAAATACATGCAGTGAGTGTGGAAAAACCTTCTCTCACAGCTCAGCCCTTTCTAGACATCAGAGGATCCACACAGGGGAAAGGCCCTATGAATGCACTGAGTGCGGGAAAACCTTCAATCGCAGTTCGCACCTTATTAGGCATCAAACAATCCACGAGGAGAGAGGCCCTATGAATGCCGTGAGTGTGGGAAATGCTTCACTAGCAGCTCAAACCTTTCTCAACATCAGAGAATCCACACAGGGGAGAGGCCCTTTGAATGCCGTGAGTGTGGGAAATGCTTCACTAGCAGCTCAAACCTTTCTAAACATCAGAGAATCCACGCAGGGGAAAGGCCCTATGAATGCCGTGAGTGTGGGAAAAGCTTCACTCAAAGATCAGACCTTTCTAGACATCAGAGAATCCACACGGGGGAGAGGCCCTTTGAATGCCGTGAGTGTGGGAAAAGCTTCACTCAAAGATCAGTCCTTTCTAGACATCAGAGAATCCACATAGGGGACAGGCCCTATGAATGCACTGAGTGCGGGAAAACCTTCAATCGCAGTTCGCACCTTATTAGGCATCAAACAATCCATGGAGGAGAGAGCCCCTAGGAATGCCGTGAGTGTGGAAAATGCTCCACTAGCAGCTCAAACCTTAGATTTAATTTACCCTGGTTCCTCAACTGTTGCTACAGCTCTACTACCCATCAGTCCAAAGACTGAGAGAAATGGAGAGTTCCAACCATTGTCCTTTTAGTATCTTATTGTTCCTCTCTCTGTTTTTTGTGCTGGCCTTTCTATTCTATCATTTTCTGCCTTTGTTTAGTTGGTAACAGTTGGTTTCCATCACTCACGTTTGTTTGTTTAAATCTCTATCCGTTGTGAAATAAATTTTTTGCTTTTTCGATAACTGTACTCAAGTGCTGTGTGAGATACAGTAGCAATGGTCCACAGTAAAACTAGTAACCTGGGATACTTGGGCAAGAGAGGATCTGGGATTTCACCAGGTATCTGGTGATCCGGGCTGGACCCCAGAGGGGGACACATTGAAGGAACTCAAGGGTTAAGGTGGCTGCTGTAACTCAGAGGAGGGTCCTTGAGTTCCAGCAGGCTGGTGAGTTTGGTCACTAACATCCAGCTGCCAAATGCAAAACTCCCTCTTCCTTGTGGCAGGTGGCAACAAGGAGACTCACAGCCCTTAGCACCCTGAGAAGAGTCACAATGTGTCTCTATGTTGATCCACCTGTCAAGTTCACACAGGAAAAGCTCCCGATTGTCGGGTTACATCATCCGTATGCTGCCTTGGTGGAAAGTTACAGCAGCAGGACAACAAGAATAGAGGAGTTAGATAAAGTTGTTATGAGAAAGTAGGGAACTGCCAGAGCGAGGCAAATGCCAGGTGGCCTAATTGGGATCAGATAAGTTGCATGGGAAATGGGAAACCAGTAAGCAAAGGGCCATGCATGTGAAAAGTGTGTGTATCAGACAAAGAACCAATCAGCAGCAATGTAATGTTGGTGTGTCTGACGTTTGCTAATATGGAGAAGCCTATATAATATGAGGCATTGTAAATAATAAATGATTCAGCTTGCAATCATATTGGTTGTTGTGCTTTATCCGGCCCGCCTGCAACGCAACAAATGGTGACCCCGACGTGATTCGTATCGAATGAAAGTGTCGGTGGCCTGACCCAGGCGGAGAAGCCTGAGCCCAGAGGCGGGGAGTGCTTATCCGACGTGACTCGTATCGAGTGATGATAGTGTCGGGAGCCTGAGCCCAGAGGCAGGAAGAAAAAGAGGCGCACCTGAGCTCAGTGTCGAGCGGCTAGGAGCCGCAGGGCGTCCGAAAAGGAGGCGCACCTGAGCTCAGTGTCGAGCGGCGGCCGCAGGGCGTCCGAAAAGAAGGGCGCACCTGAGTTCAGTGTCGAGCGGCTAGGAGCCGCAGGGCGTCCGAAAAGAAGGGCGCACCTGAGCTCAGTGTCGAGCGACCAGCCGCAGGGCATCTGAAAAGGGAGGTGCAGCCGAGCCCAGAGGCGAACGGCCAGGAGCCTGAGCCCAGAGGCGAGCGGAGGAGCTGCAGCGGGGAGTGCTGGAGAAGCCCCCGGGCGTCCGAAAAGAGAGACGCACCTGAGCCCTGAGGAGAGCGGCTATAAGCCGCGGAGGAGAAGGGCAGAGCAGCTAACGTGAGTACCGCTGTATCAGCTGAAGAAAAGATAACACAGAAGCTTTATTTGCACATTATGAACCGACAGGGGGAAAAGATTTCCCCTGCTGCACTGATTTACTTATTAAGAAGAGAGGGGGAGTTGGGGAGGCTCCTCCTGACCGGCCTTCGGGCACAGGACGAGGAGGTGCTCCGCTGGAAGCGAGCCCTGGACGGGAAAACTTTGGAGTGCATGGCGCAGGCAGAGGCTCGTGAGCAGGCAAAGGCTCGTGAGGAGGTGCTCCGCTGGAAGCGAGCCCTGGATGGGAAAACTTTGGAGTGCACGGCGCAGGCAGAGGCTCGTGCCGTGGCCCCGGAGGTCGTTCGGACCTACAAGCAAGTAAGTTGTTTTGGCAGCAGCCCGGAGAAGGCGTCCCACGCTGGCTGGTCTGAGGCGGGGACAGTGCCGGGAAAACCGTTATGCTTCTTCGGTATGAGCAGCAACAGCTGGGTGTTCTGACACAGGATTTACAGATTAAAAGAAGCCAAGCAGGAAAGAAAAGGAACAGGATGATTTAATTGAAGAAAAGCTCATTCTTTTCTCGCCCCAGTCAAGGACACTAAGACTTGGCGAACAGCCCAGACTAAGAGAGCTTGACTGGGCCCAAAAAAGCTAATGAGAGCTGCAAAATCCTGCCAGGCACTAACGGACTGTGTTAGCTGTCTCCTTTTACAGGTATGGAAGAGCTGCCCAAAGATCCTAGCAGCCCTGCCATTTTTGCAACCAGGAGACTGACTGCTGGGACCCATGATTTTATTGCAAAAGACCCCTTCACATCAGGAGAATTTTTCTACTGATGATTGGCCTAATTATTTTTTAGTTCCATTGTGCTTTTAAACAGCAGGAAAAAAGGACAAGGTAACGTGCTGGCTAATTTCTCCCTTGTCCGCTGCAGCCCCCACGTCCTGATTATTTCCCCCGTAGAAGCTGAATCACGACGGTGGTGGAAAAGAAGAAAAAACACTCACGTTGTTGATATTGCCAAAGATCAGAAATTCCTGACTAAAAAGACATTGAGAACTGACCCTGGTGAAGAAATGAAGAATTGTACACTGGCAGGAAGAAATTTGGGACTCCTGCTGAGAAATGTGATGTTAATTGGATTTTGGGATTTATTCTACAGGCTGCGCCCTGTGTTTTGGATAAAATTTTTAGCATATATTGCCCTCCCTAATTGGATTGTAATGATATTACCCCCCCCCATTACTACCCCGGTTTTTTAGAGTTTAATTGTTTTTTGTTTTTAAAGTTTGAGAAAACTCAGCCAAAAGGTTTGTTGAGTATTCTCAAGGGGGGAATTGTGGGTTATTAGGCATGGATTTAGGTAATTTGGGAGAATGGCTTTGAATTTATGTGACCCAAAGTACCTTTATGTAAAGTGCTTTTGTTAGCCGTTTTAGACTTTTTGTAAATTTTGTGTTATGTGCTGATTATTGGTAGCTGTAAGATTGTTTGATATTAGATGTAGCCCCCATGGTGGGAAAGTATAGATAATTGCTTGCAGTAGAGATTAGAAGGGTGGGGGCTAGTTAAGAAGTACACCCTCCTAGATAAATTGATAGTGAAATAAGTTGGTGTTCATGTAAGGAACGGTTTAGCAAGAGGAAAAAAGGATCGGGCCCAGGCGGCGGGCAACAGACTACAAGCTTGAAAAACTGGTTGATAACCTTGAGGGTGTAGTTGATAGAAAAGGTAATTAACTACAAGCAAGTAATGTTAGGCAGAGTAAAAAGTTAACTCTGTGGTTGCTGGAGGGAATAGCAGTTGAATTTTGTAAAGATGCTAAAGGGAAAAGTTTTTGGTGTTTTTGAAATGTTTGTAAATAAATTTAGGCAAAGAAATTAGTTTGCAATTGTTTGGCCATAAATAATTTTGTTGCATTAATTGAAGATTGTATATTGTGCTATGTAATTGTAATTGTATTAGGCTACGAGCATATAAGTGGTGTGTTGCGTTGCATGGCGGACGTGGACAGAGCTCAACAATCAGTATGATTGGTAACAGAGTCATTTATTTCTCTCCAGCATACATCTTTATACTTTTGAAGCAGGCAAGCAAGCAATTGCTAATTGGTTAACAAAATACACACAAGCACTGCTATAACTTCATAGGGTAACATCATCCTAGACAGCTTCAAATTTATTATCCTATTATGCCTGCTAGAGAGAAGCTAGCCAAGGCCAACTTCTCATAACAAAACTCACAACTTAATTAACCTAATCTAGAAACCTAAACATTCTAGGTTTCCCACACTATCTCCTAGAAACTTAAACATCCTAGCTTCCCACACTACCAGGTGCTAGCTAGCAAAATATTCCAACACCTCCCCCCATTAACTCAAATCAAAGCAAAAATTTTTAGCAAAACAAATCCAGCTAATAATATCAAACTGCAAGCTACACAAGCCAAAGCAAAAGGCAAATTAAAAACACAAATTAAAAACACCAACTGTCTGACTAAACCGTAACAATATCTTCCGCAATGCCCTGCTCTCACCTATCACATTCTCCCTCCAGGTAAAGCAAGTGGCCCAAGGGGCCAGGAGGGGCCTGCCAAGGTGCGTGCCACACAGCAACAGCGGCGGGCACACCCATAGCAGAAATACAAAAGGCAGGCAACAAAAATACAAAGCATGCCTAACATTAACCCTTGTAACAAATGTGCAGCCCAGCCACGTAGCGACGACAGCCATGACCACAACCAAAAATCACCCTGGTGCTGGCGAATGCCCTCCGCTAGATGGCGCAAACGATCCAGATCTTTTTCAATAGCGGCACTCGCATCTGTAATATTAAAGCAGCACATACCCACAAAATCAGAACAGGGATGACCATGTCGCAGCAACAAATAATCAATGGCTAAGCGATTTTGCAACACTCCGCGGCGAACTTCTCCCATCTCTTGAGTTAACAAGGCAAGAACAGTGGAGGTCAAATTCAAGGCCTTTGCCACAGTACAGGCAAGGTGTGCAATGGCATGGTAATTGTGCACCACCAAACCAGGGATGCCCACCAGGGTAAAAGTAAGGGCTGCTGCCTCTTGTTCTGAAAACAAGGTAACATCTGCCTTACAGGTAGGGCTCAAGGGAATACTCTCCCGCCGTTGGCGAGGCCCTCTCACAGTGGGATGGGGAAACAGCAAAGGGGCCACACGGCCAATAGCACAGGGGCCACCTGAACTATTAGCTGGAACATAAGTAAAGGCTGTGCGGCCGCACAACAAAAACCACCCCAGGGGTAACTTCATGTGTCCATAGGCAAAGGATACATCCCTCTTATGGCGACAAACAAGCTCCACATTATCATGATTAACAGCTACATGCTTAGCATTAACAAAATTCATACACGTAATAGCAACTGTCACATTAGCCAAACGAAATGAATACATGCTGGCATCTAACTTATCTAAAGCGGCTCCAGAGCCCAAGGCATACAACTCTGCATAAGATATATCCTTGGGGATACGAGACAACCAAGTGTGCTGCTGCAGCACCTTCAATTCAGTACACACACCCACAAAGCAGGTTTCCATCAGGGCCCCCACTGCAGGAACATGGGGCAGGCAGAAGGCCGTTGTATTTATGGCACTCTGCGCCAAAGTCAGCCAGGCATTCACTGGGGGTATGAGATCATACGTGGCGCCTCCCCTCACAAGGAGCGCCAAAACAAGCAACAGAGCAGAACCAGGCGAGGCTGACTCTCCGCATCCAGCAGAATAGGAGCCCAGGCCAGGATCACGGCGGCTTGTGGGACGCAGTGAAAGACGGGCCATGCTGTACTGCCCGGGGCGCACGTCTCCAAACCTATGGGCAACAAAAGGGTACAAAACAATTAATATGCAATCACACAGAATCAAAAAAGGCAGGCAGAAGTCCTGGCGTGGCCAGCGAGCAATTATTCTCCAGGGGCTCTGGCTCCTCGGCGTCTGGGCGCGTCTCGTGTGGCTCTTCCGAATCTGTCTGTTGTTGCGCCCGAGGATGCAGCCAAGGTCGGACCCATTTCGCCGGTATCCACCTAGGACCTGCGTCAGTGGAAACACAAGCATAACCCCTCCCCCACGTTAGCAAGTCAACTGGTCCTTTCCAAACTTGCTGCTGATAATCGAACCATTTAACCGAGGGTCGTGGGCTTATAGCCTGCTCGTCCCCGGTTATCCCACCAACATGTTTAATCGCGGGGGGTACTTGGCTGTCTTTCCCAAGCTGTAGCCAATTGAGCACATAAAGAGCTTTCAGCAAACGAGCGGCAGGCGTCTTGTCCAAAGCGTCTGCCCTTTCACTCCGAATGCCCCCCTTCTGTCTCAAAAGAAGCGCCTTTAAGGACGCATGGGCACGCTCAATAATAGCTTGTCCAGTGGAATTGCCAGGAACACCGGTAGAATGCTGCACACCCCATTGTAAAAGAAACTGGGCAGTGCGATGCGAAACATAGCCTCCGCCATTATCAGTCTTAATGAGCGCAGGAACCCCCATAACAGCAAAACAGGCTTGCCAATGCTTAATCACATCGCGGGAGCTGGTAGAAGTGAGTGCTGTTGCCCAAATAAAACCAGAAAAGGTATCAATGGTAACATGAAGATTGCGCAAGGTGCCAAACTCAGCAAACGTGGTAACATCAGACTGCCAGATCTGAAGGGACAAAAGGCCACGGGGATTAACACCGGAAACAAGGGGCAACACATGTTGTTGACAATCAGGGCAGGAGGCCACAATAGCACGAGCATCAGTGATAGAAATCGCAAACTGGCGTGCCAAAGCACGAGCAGACTGGTGGAAAAATTCATGAGAGACCCGTGCCTGAGCAAAAAAATTTGGAACTTGGGCAGCGCCAACCAAATGATCAATCAGGGCATTGCCTTCGGCAAGACCATCCTGCAGTCCAGAATGGCTCCGAATATGCATAACAAAATAAGGGCACCGGCGAGCATTCAGCAAATGCCAAAGCTGAAAAAGAGCAGTCCACAAAACAGAATTTGTGACTCGGCCTAACAGGGATCTTTCCAAACGACGAAGCACACCCACAGCATACAAGGAGTCACTAACAATGTTCAATGGAGTATCGGGCCACTTTTCAAAGGTTCGAACAATAGCACGAAGCTCCAGAACCTGCAAGGAGCCATCAGCAAGAACAAATTCGTGCTGCCAGCAATTATCAGCAAACCAAAGAAGTCCCGCACGCTGAGCACTGCCGCTGGCGTCAGTAAAAACGGTGAGGCCAGCAACAGGACTGGACCGTAACATCAGGGCTTTCTCCAAGGGCAGCATAGTAGCAAAAAACCGATGTGGGGGAAAATGGCTGCTAAACTGACCGGCATAACCCATGGTGGCAAGTACAAAGAAAAGGTGAGTAACAAGCAACTGAGTCACGGTAGCATCATCAAAGGGCAGGTAAATCACGTGCGGATCCATGCCCGCAATGGCTAACAAACGCTGTCGGGCCACTCGAATAAGATGAGCGACTGCATCAAGTCGCGTGGTCACAGTGGTGGCATAATGCGAAGGCGGAAAGACCCACTCAATGCCTACAAGTGGATCTAAAAGGGCTTCATGCCACTGAAAAAGCAGGGCTGTCAGGGAAACATCCGTGGACAAAATGGCCAAGAAAACAGGTAAATCCGGATAAATGCGTCCAGAGTACCGCGTGGCTAACTTATTTGCAATGGTTTGCAGGGCAACATGATGTTCAGCTTGAAGAGAGCGAGGCTCCTCCGGGGCACGACCACCCTTTAGCAAGGAGAGGAAGGGTGCAAGATCCTCATTTGTAATTCCACAGAGACCGCGAATCCACTGTAGGTCACCCACAAAACGTTGCACATCATGTAAATTCCGAATATCCAATTGAATGGTTAAGTTCTGTGGCCGCACAATCGAATCGGTTATCTCCATGCCAAGATACCGATACGGGGCTTGCTGTTGAATTTTTTCTGGGGCAATAACCAAACCAGCCTTTTGTAACACAGAGTCAATCTCAGCAATGGCTGCTTCCATTGAAAGGTGGGCGCTGGTAAACAAAAGATCATCCATGTAATGATAAATAATCCAGTCAGGATGTGCCGCTCGCAGGGGCGCTATGGCCCAAGCAACATACAACTGACAAATGGTAGGAGAATTTTTCATACCTTGTGGCAGAACAGTCCATTGATACCGCTTTACAGGCTCAGCCTTATTCACAGAAGGCACGGAAAAGGCAAACTTCTCTCGGTCCGCAGGATGCAAAGCAATGGTAAAAAAGCAGTCCTTGAGATCAATAACAAGCAAGGGCCATCCATGCGGAAGCATAGTAGGTGTGGGCAGCCCAGATTGGAGGGCGCCCATGTCCTTCATCACAGCATTAACAGCGCGGAGATCTTGTAGCAAACGCCAACGCCCAGATTTTTTGGGTATGGTAAAAATAGGAGTATTCCAGGGGCTAAGGGAAGGTTCAAGATGACCCTTAGCCAGTTGTTCCTGCACAAGTTCATGTACCCGGGCGAGCTTGTCTTTATGCAGCGGCCACTGAGCGACCCAGACCGGTGTGGTAGTTGTCCATTCCAGCTGTAGGATCGGTCGCCCCTCAATGGCCGCTAGGCAAAAGGTGAATTCTGCAGCACAACGCCCCACTGACTTAAGCAATCTCGACCTAGTAGCCAGATCGGAGCCTGCATCACATAAGGGCGAACCTTCGCGCTTGTGGCCGGATCTTCCACATCAACAATGGTAATAAAATCCACACTAATGCGAGTCAATTGAGTCCCGCCAATCCCGCTCACAGGCGTGGCGGCATTCCGCAAGGGCCAAGACTCCGGCCAAAATCGAGAGGGAATTATAGTCACATCGGCCCCGGTATCCAAGAGGGCATCATGAACAATCTGTCGCCCATCGGAGCCCTGGAGGCGAACAATTCGAATGGGCTTACGCGGGGTGACTTCCATGGCAAAGGCAATTTGGGGAGGTCCAGTAGATCCAAACCCCCGAGACCCGCGGTCAAGCTGGGTCGTCCTGGGCACACACCCCTTAAAAGGTATCAATTGAGCCAAACGCGTGCCAGCAGTGATGGTTATAGGGGGACAAAGGGCACGTACCATTATCCCAATATTTCCCGTATAGTCAGCATCAATAAGGCCAGGCAAAACAAAAATACCTTGTTTTGATGTTGACGAGCGGCCGATCAAAAGGGCACTCAGTCCAAATCCTAGTGGGCCATCAGTATTAGAAGGAAGAACATGGACTTTGTCATCCTCTATGACTGTGTCTGTCGCTGTGGCCACATCCACTCCGGCACTGCCACGGGTTGCTCCGGTGAGGCGTTCCAGGCAGCCGGATTGGTGGCTGGAGGCATTTGTGTCGTCGCGCTCCTCCGAGGGGCGCTCTGCGGTCCGTTTCCCGGCAGCAGTGTTCCATCCTTGCTGCGGCGCGACCAACATTCAAAGGCGCGATGGCCATACCTTTGACATCGTGCACAAACGCCGGTAGTGGCTTTAGGCGACACATCAGGGGGTCGCTGCCCACGTTGCACAGGGCAGTTCCGCCGAATATGTCCGGGCTTTCCACAAGCAAAACAGAGGCCGTTTGGCCGGGCAGGCCGTCTGGCCCCTCGCTTGCGCCCGACCAACGGTTGTAATGCAACGGCCAGTGCAGTGGCATGTGCCTTAGCATGAATTGTAGCTTTATCCGATTCTTCAAACATAGCGGCCCTGTTACACGCCTCAATCATTTCCATCAGGGTCGCAGTCCTTGGCAAGGTGGCTAGTATGCGGCGGCAAGTGGGGTTTGCATTCTGGGTGGCCAGATCAAGTCCAACTGCGGTTCTGGCCTCTGGTGTCAGATTAGGAGATCTATCAATAGCCTCTCGGAGGCGATCCAAAAAGGTAGCATAAGGTTCCAGCGGGCCTTGTGTAATTTTAGCATAGGGAGGGGCCGGCTTACCCATCTGGGGTACCGCTTTAAGGGCAGCTAAAGCCAGTTCCTGTGATTGCTGCAGGATTCGGGGGTCAAGGCGGGCTTGCAAATGCGGTTCAACAAAGCGGCCGGTCCCCAAAAGCATATCAACAGTAGCCACACGCCGAACATCACCGTCCGGTAAATCCAAATTGCGAACAAGGGCCAAATCAATTCTTTTAGCCCAATCATCTTTCCACAAAAGTCTCTGGGTAGGCGTAAGAAGCATATCAGCTAGCTTAATCGCATCATATGGGCACATTGCCTGTCCAATAAACACCTGTTCAATTATAGACTGTACATACGGATTATCTAGTCCATAAGCCATAATCGATTTCTGTGCCTCACGAATCAACTTCCAATCCAAAGGAACCCACTGCCGACGGTTTGGCTGTTGAGGGTCTGGCGTAATCACTGGAAAAGCCTCAGGTGTCAAACCTTCAAGGATGGCTTCTTTTAAAACTCCATGCCAGCGCTGTACCGGATCCGGAGGGTCCCCAGTTGAGGGGTCCCCAGGGGCAGGTGGGGCGGAAGGACGAGTCGGATGAAAACACTCGTGAAGATGCGAACGCGATGATCCAGGTGGAAAACCTTGCATTTGATCCAACTTATTATAAATGTCTTGGAGCTGTTGACCCTGGCGCTCCATCTCCTTATAAAAGGCATCAGGCTGAGTAAATTGGTTAAACGTAGTCAAATCAGGATATGTCTTTGATGGTGCATTGTCCAGCCGAGCCCCCTCTGCTTCTCCGCAATCGTGGCACCCCCAGACCCCATGAACACGGCATGGCTTTGGGGGGGGTGCAGACGGCAAAGCAATGTCCATAGGCTCGGGCGTATCGGGGGGTAGTGGGACTGTAGCAGGATCAATGTCGTCGGGGCCAAGAGCCACATCAGAGGGTAGTGGGTCCATAGCAGGGGCAAAATCATCCGGGTCGGAAGCCAACGGTATCACCGTGGGCTCGCCACCGAAAAATTCCCGGGCTCCAACCGGCAACACAGAAGGCACTTCGGGCGGTGGGTGGAAAATCTCAGAAAGAGCCGCCTGCACTCCTGCCTCGGCCGCGAGAGTTTCCACTATCTTCTTCGTTTTGTCCCACACTGGGCTCAGGGAGAAGGCTTCCTTATCGCCCTGAGCCACCGACTTCCAAAGCTCGGAGCCTAGCTGCTCCCAAACAGCTTTATCAAAAATTGTACTCGGCTTAACGAAAAGTCCCCTTTTCTGTCCCCACCGTAGCAGGCGGGATAACGTGTCAGAGGGGAGCTTTTCTCCCTGCCGTTCCGCGATGCGTATCAAATATTCATGCACCGTTTTTTCTTCCGCTGATGCAGCGGTCCCCATGATAGCCGCTCACCTCTGAGCTCAGATGCGCCTCTCCTTTGGACGCCCGGGGGCCGGCCCTTCTCCAGCACTTCCCGCCGCGGCTCCTCCGCCTGGGTCAGGCCACCGACACTATCACCATTCGATTCGAATCACGTCGGGGTCACCATTTGTTGCGTTGCATGGCGGACGTGGACAGAGCTCAACAATCAGTATGATTGGTAACAGAGTCATTTATTTCTCTCCAGCATACATCTTTATACTTTTGAAGCAGGCAAGCAAGCAATTGCTAATTGGTTAACAAAATACACACAAGCACTGCTATAACTTCATAGGGTAACATCATCCTAGACAGCTTCAAATTTATTATCCTATTATGCCTGCTAGAGAGAAGCTAGCCAAGGCCAACTTCTCATAACAAAACTCACAACTTAATTAACCTAATCTAGAAACCTAAACATTCTAGGTTTCCCACACTATCTCCTAGAAACTTAAACATCCTAGCTTCCCACACTACCAGGTGCTAGCTAGCAAAATATTCCAACAGTGGTGATTTTTTTTTGTGTGTTTAAAAGTAGAAGTTAATAGTAAGAACCCTTAAGCTGTGAATAGTTTTGAATTTAGAAGTAAGCCAGGATGCAATTGTATTACTGTAAATGATTTAATTGCTGAAGTGATTCCCCTGTTTTGCCTGAAATTAATAGGGTATTTGTGTATTTTAAGTAATGATTGATTGCCCAGTAGGGGTATATTTGTTTTTGTTTTTTAGATATTTAGAGAATTGATGTTAGCTGTATAGTATTTAATGTACCATGCATTTATTTATAGAGTTTACATTTATGTTTTATGTTGTATGTTTGTTTGTGATGTGTGTTTCTGGCCAGAATTGCTGTGGTGGTGTTAAAATGTTTGTGGTTTATGTTGTGTTTTTTTTTTTAGGACCCCCCCCCCTCAGTGTCAGTTTGATCACCTGACATATGAGGGATGATTGGTAATAGAAATTTGTCACAAGATGGTGTGCAATAGAGTATGGGGGAATCCTGCAGATTTTACACCATTTATTTGTTTTATTTTTGTTACTTTATGTTTGTTGTGTTTGATGTTGTTGGTGTTGTATGTTATGAATTGCATGGTTATAGGTGAGCTCTGTAGCATAAGATATATTATTTTTTTTTTGTTGTTTGTTTGTTTTGCATGCCTTTTGCTATAAAGTTTGAAGAGGTTTATTGGATGTTTTTTTTTTTAAGAAAAGAGGGGGAGATGTCGGGTTACATCATCCCTATGCTGCCTTGGTGGAAAGTTACAGCAGCAGGATAACAAGAATAGAGGAGTTAGATAAAGTTGTTATGAGAAAGTAGGGAACTGCCAGAGCGAGGCAAATGCCAGGTGGCCTAATTGGAATCAGATAAATTGCATGGGAAATGGGAAACCAGTAAGCAAAGGGCCATGCATGTGAAAAGTGTGTGTATCAGACAAAGAACCAATCAGCAGCAATGTAATGTTGGTGTGTCTGACGTTTGCTAATATGGAGAAGCCTATATAATATGATGCATTGTAAATAATAAATGATTCAGCTTGCAATCATATTGGTTGTTGTGCTTTATCCGGCCCGCATGCAACGCAACATGCAGGTGGGGAGGCCCAGAGCTGGGGCGGCAGGGGTGCAGGTGGGCGGCACAGCCCTGGGCGGGGCCCCCAGGGGTGGGGGGGGGCCCCCGGGGCGGGGGGGGGGGCAGCCACATTTTTTTTCCTTGGGGCAGCAAAAAACCTAGAGCTGGCCCTGCCTCCACCCACCGTGAGGTAGGTAGGAGCGGATCATTATTATCCCTACTCAAAAGAGGGAGAAGCTAAGGCTGAGAAAGGAGAATTGACTTGTCTGAGGTCACACAGCCAGTCAGTGGCAGAGTTGGTAATAGGACCCAAGAGCCCTGATTTTCAATATACCTGCCCCTGGAAATTTCCACTACATGCATCCGACGAAGTGGGTATTCACCCACGAAAGCTCATGCTCCAAAACATCTGCTAGTCTATAAGGTGCCACAGGACTCTTTCCTGCTTTTACAAACTAACCATCAGATCTTGAATTTCAGACATTGAATGACTTGAATAAAGTGCTCTCAGATGAGCTCCAGACCAACAACAGTGCACAGGAATTATTCAGCAAGTATTTGAGGAGAACTGCAATGTTAGAGAGAATCATGAACTGCTCAGAGACCATTAATGTAGAGAACAGCAAAATTAATCAAACACAGAACTGGTTCTGACTTATTTCCTTGGTCTTGAAAGAGACCAACAAGGACCTGAGTCTTCTCCCTGCCAATAACCCCCTGCTCAGCCAATCAGGTTAGAGACTGAGGATGGGAGGCTGAGGGTTCTCACCAGAGAGCCCAAAGGATGGCCCAGGTCACTGGTGGGGATCACTGCCCAAGCACTATTTTAGTCCCACATTTTTGGGTGGACCTCCCACAGTGGGAACTGCAGAGCACTCCCCCGCAACAGATGGATCAGACTGAACAGGTTTCAAACCTCCAGGAGGCTCTTACCTTCTAAACAGGGACAGCTGTTTTCTAGTAAAATCACTAAAAGGGAAGGAGAAAACTCGAAAGAGGTTCCTCCTGGCGCTCACGTCCGTGAACCCGAATACTCTCTCAGTCCTCAGAGAGAAACCTGGAGAAGGAGACTTGCTGCAGCAAAGCCACAGGGGTCTCTGAGGTTTCCCTGGCCCCTCGCCCCTGTCC
This sequence comes from Mauremys reevesii, assembly GCF_016161935.1. Classification (NCBI taxonomy): domain Eukaryota; kingdom Metazoa; phylum Chordata; order Testudines; family Geoemydidae; genus Mauremys; species Mauremys reevesii. Next base: position 26,391,673 of record NC_052636.1, on the reverse strand, counting down.
TGCCTGGCTGATGTCAGCATCTCTCTGTGAGGTCACCACCTCCCACCACCTTGGACCAATAGTCTGAGGTCCTGCAAAAGGCCTTTGTGATGTCACGGCCGCACCCCTCCCCTGTTGTGCCAATGTCCTGCCCCTGGCTAGGCACTTTGGAGGTTTGAGCTACTCCCTGGGGATCACCCCACTCAAGGAGCGTTCGTTCTAGGCAGCAAGCCGGCTAGACAGGAAAACATCAGATGCTGCTCCGAATGCCGCACTCAGTTTTTCAGAAATTAGTCGACTTTATGGCCAGAAGAGACCATTAGAGCATCTAATCTGACCCCCTGCATATCACAGGCCTCCTGTATGACACAAGAGCTACTTTGGGGCAAACACATTCCAGAAAGGCATCTAGTCTTCATTAAATGACATCAGGAGATGGAGAATCCACCACTTTCCTTGGTAGCTTGTTCCTGTGATGAATCATCCTCGCTGTTGAATATTTGTGCCTTAGTTGTAATACCAATTTGTCTCTTTTCATCTTCCAGCCATTGGGTCTTGTTATGCCTTTCTCTGCTAGATTAAAGAGCCCTTTAATTCCCAAATCTTTTCTCTCCCTGAAGGCACTTCAACACTTCAATGAAGTCACCTTTCAATCTTCTTTTGATAAGCTAAACTGGTTGAGCTCTTTCAATAGCTCCCTAGAAGGCATTTTTATCCAGCCCTCAGAACCTTTGGTGGCTCTTTGCTGTCCCAGCTCCAATTTCACAGCTTTTTCAAATGAAGACACCAAAATTGGAGGCAGTATTCCAGTATCAGTCTCACTGATGTCATGTCACCTCCTGTGACGTTATTGACATAATCTGTAACTGTATAGATCACCCATGCGACCACTGTTCTATATTTGCAGCCAATATTGTAGAAAGGTTGTCGTGTAAGGGGTCTATGGAGAGGTTCTGATTGGCTGATTATAATGATGCTATCTCTAGATGTGTATCATTTTTGTTGTTGACGTTATGAATATTGGCTCTATGCTGTCTGTATTTCAAACTTGTGCTCTGCTTCAGGGGAACATCCCAGACAAGTTGGTGTCAGTTCTGCCTAGCCTGCTTGATGGCCCATTAAGGACCATCAGCTGTACAATCGTCCCATTGAGAGAAGGCAGATACGCCTTGTGACTCAGCAAGGTCTGCAGGGACCTGCCTATGGACAGAACTCTAAGGTTTTTCTATGCCACGTGCTGGATAGAGTGTCCTTGGGACAAAGAAAGCAAAGACCAAATGGCAAGAGACTATAAAAGGCTGATGCCTCGTCTCCATCTTGTCTTCAATCCTGCTTCATACCTCTGGAGGGACTTTGCTACAAACTGAAGCTCTGTACAAAGGACCTAATGACCCATCCCAACTGTGGATAGACTCCAGAGACTTGATTTGAACCTTTATTCCATCACTGCTACAAGCCTGAACCAAGAACTTTGCCATTACTGTGTGTAATTGATTCCTTTAAAAATTTTAACTCTCATCTCTATTTCTTTCTTTTTATGAATAAACCTTTAGATTTTAGATGCTGTAAGGGAAAATCCAGTGTTATCCAAGGCCTTGTAGGCCCAGGCGTCATGTCAGGCTGCCAGGGCCGGCCAGACAAGGCAAGCAGGGGGGCATGGAGGAGACAGTGGAAAGTCCTAACAGTCCCCAACTGAAAAACAATTTGGTAATATCCCCTACTGTCAACACGTAACCGCATAGAACAGATAAGTAACAACAGGAAAAGCCTAATATGAAAGAAATTTACTCCTGCTCCAATCAGCATTAACTTTACAATATTTTTTTAGCAAAATAATAAGGAAATTATGTGTGTAACTTGCATATTACAATTGTGGTTTTAAGCTTTATAAGGCTGTCTGTAACCAGCTTCGGGGAGGCCGTTTCCAAAACGGCTCTCCCCTGCATGCTTCTAATCAATAAAAGGCCTCAGGCTGATCTGACTGAAAACACAACACATGGATCAATTTTTCCATAACAATGCTAAAGGATTTGCAAAAGCGTGATTTGTGGGTAAGATCTGACTCGTCTATTGACCTGCATCTGGGGCTTGGTCCTTTGGGGTCCTTTGAGAGAACCCGTTTTCTTTTACTGGGGTAGTGGTTTTCATAACCATTCATCGCCATAAGGAGCGGGGCTGGTGGTGATAGAAGGGAACTGGAATAGCTGAGGGAATTGCTTGTATGACGTCCGATTGGCCAGTGGGGTGAAACCAAAGTCCTCTCTGCATGGCTGCTGTGACGTGCTTTGAAGGGCACCCAGCCTCAGGTGCTGACTGCCCTGCTCCAAGCAATTTGTCCTGAATTGATACTCTCAATAGCGTCCTGCCAGTGGTTGCATCGTTACAGGGGTCGTCCGGGATTACAGCTGGAAACTCTCCGAAGCTCAGGATGCGCTTCCTCAGCTAGGGGAAGTACGTAACCCCCACACCTCCAGGGTGTGGTGGCGTGTCCCAGCTAGTGGCACCGGGATCACTTAGAGGGAGCAATAAAACATGTCTTCTATACAGCCCTCGCTAACAGCCGTGTGGCTTTTAGTTCATGCTGTAGAGGCCCCCACACTAAGCTCCAGAGGTCCCCAGTTCAATCCTGCCCACCACCGCGTCACCAACCTGGATCTGTCAGCATAACAGAGGCAGCTGCCACCCCAAGGAGAGAGCTGCCACGCCACACCCGGCTGAGAAGAGGTACCAAGCAGCGAGTTGACACCCTTCAGAGCTTCCTGTGATAAACGGTGAACTTAGGACAATAGCAGGGTGGTAAGAAGTGTTGCCCTCAGAGTGGCCTGGGTCAGAGCCCATGGGAGGTCCTGGGCTCCCCCCCTCACGCCATCTGCTGCATCCTTCCCCCCAAAAGGGCCGAAACCCTGACCAAGAGGCAAGATTCCCCACGAGCAAAGGCCATCACGAGGCATCTGTCTTCAAAAGTTTGCAGAGGATGCGGAGCAGAAAGGGAGAGAGGATGAGGTTGGCTCTTGGGAAGAGGGAGCCTTATGGGAATATCATGTTTACCATCAACCCAATGATCAGATCATTGATGCCTAGAATCTTCCCGGACATGTTGTAATTGATTGGATCTAGGTTTTAAAATGGGTACCACATTTGCAGATGGAGAAATGTCAGCGAGTTGAGTGGAAGGCCATTGCAAGCTCAGCTAATTAGGCAATGTGGCTTATGCCCCATCTAACAAGCTCCTTAAACAATAGCTCCCAGTTTTCATTCACATTGTTCTGTTTAGTGTTTTTCTCCAAAACACTTTTACTAAACCTTTGGGTCAGCTTTGGAAAGTTGGCCCTTTCAGCGCACCAAATATAAGTATTGCTGGTGGGGACTGCCCTCTATTGGTCACAAGAACGGCCATACTGGATCAGACCAATGGTCCAGCCAGCTCAGAATCCTGTCCTCCCACAGTGGCCAATGCAAGGTGCCCGCGAGGGAATCGACAGAACAAGGAATCATCAAGCGATCCATCCCCATTCCCAGATTCTGGCAAACAGAGGCTGAGGACACTTCAAGGGCATGTTTCTTTATCCCTGCCCATCCTGGGTAATAGCCAATGATGGACCCATCCTCCATCAACTTATCTAGTTCTTTGGTGGACCCTGTTATAGTCTTGGCCCTCACAACATCCTCTGGCAAAGTTTCCCCAAGTTGACTGTGTGTTGGGTGAAGAAATACTTCCTTTGGTTTGTTTTAAACCTGATGCCTATTCATTTCATCGGGTGGCCCTAGTTCTTGTGTTATGAGGAGTAAATAGCACTTCCTTACAGATCCAGACTAACACAGCTACCCCTCTGATACTTCCTTATTTACTTTCTCCAAACGCATCATCATTTTATAGACCTCTATCCTAGCCCCCCCCTTCGTCATCTCTTTTCCAAGCTGAAAACTCCCCTCAGTCTTATTAATCTCACCTCACATGGAAGCTGTTCCATACCCCAATCATTTTGGTTGCCCTTTTCTGTGCCTTTCCCAATTCAGATATATCTTTTTGAGACGAGGGACCAGCTCCAGTATTCAAGATGTGGGCATAACACAGATTTATAGACAGGCAATATTATATTTCTGTCTCACTAGCCATCCCTTTCCTAAGGACTTCCCAACATTTTGTTCACTTTTTTGACTGCCAATGCACATTGAGTAGATGCTTTCAGAGAAGTATCCACAGTGACTCCAAGACCGCTTTCTTAAGTTGTAAGAGCTAATTTATACCCCATCAGTTTAGCTGTAGAATTGGGATCATGTTTTCCCATGTGCATTACTTTGCATTGATCCACATTGAATTTCATCTGCCTTTTTGCTGCCCAGTCACTCAGTTTGGTGAGATCCCTTTGTCACATTTTGCACTCTCTTTTGGACGTAACTAAATTGAGTTGGTTTGTATCATCTGCAAATGTTGCCACCTCACTGTTTACCCCTTTTTCCAGATCACTGAGGAGTATGTTGAGCAGTGCTGGTCCCAGTACAGACCCCAGGGGGACACCACTATTTACCTCCCTCCATTCTGAAAATCAGACCCTTTCTTTCTTGCCTTTGAACCAGTTACCTATCCCAGAGAGGACCTTCCATCTTATCCCATTTTGCTTCAGAGCCTTTGGGGAGAGACCTTCTCAAAGGTTTTCTGAAAATCTAAGTATACTATATCCACGGGATCACCTTTATCCACATGCTTGTTGACTCCCTCAAAGAATTATAGTTGATTTGTGAGGCATGATTTTCCTTTACAAAAACCATGTTCATTCTTCCCCAATGTAAGCGGGGGCAGACTCACCCAACGGCGCCTCCTGCTGGTCATCTTGGGAATTAGCTCTCCAGGCATCAGAGCACCCTCTGCAGGCCGGTGATCTGCCTTACCTCAGCTGGCCCCCGTCCCTCCCAGGACCCCAGTGCCCCTTTTACCCTGGCAGTACCCCCTGGCAGTAGCCCCACAGTTCTGGGTCTCCTCTCCAGGGGAACCCCCACCCACTATCCCCACTTCACCTCAGTCTTGGCTACTGCCCAGTCTCCATCCAGCCCCCGTTCACTGGGGCAGACTGCAGTGTGAGCCACTCACCACAGGCAAAGGGGTTTGGACCTGCCGCCTCTGCTTCCCCCTGGGCTGCCCCATTGCAGCCCTGCACCTATTCAGCCTATAGTGAGGCCTGCAGCCTGGGGCTTTCCAGGCCAGAGCTCCCAGCTCCTCTGGCCCTTCCCAGCCCTGCTCCCACTCTAGGTGTCTTGCTTGGGTCCCTGCAGCCAGGCCCTTCTCTCACTACAAGCAGAGGGAGACTGACTGGGCTCCTGGCTCACAGCCTCTTCTAGGGGCCAGCTGGGCCTGACTGGGGCATGGCCACAGCTGAGCCTGCTTCCCCCAGTCAGCCCAGGCTCCTTGCCCCAGCCCTCTCCTGGGCGCTTCTGGCCCGCAGGGCAGGAGCAGGGGACCACCCGCTACACCCAGCAAATTCTGTTCACCGATGGGTCTAATCATTGGGCTCTACAATTCCACCCAATTTGCCTAGTACTGACATTAGACTTAGTGGCCTGTAATTGCCAACTGCGTCTCTGGAGCCTTTTTCATACACTGCTCCAGCCAGGGACTAAAGGCCGCCCCAGACTTTCCCTTTCTCCCTTCTGGGAAATCAAGTTCAAGTTCTACAAGGAGCTAAAGAAGCCTCAAACCTGCATCTGAATTAATGTCGCTTTTCTCACTGCCTGACACAAACAAATGTCATTTCAATCCCAGGTGAGTCCACTTCAGTCATTCCTCAGCCCCATTCCCTCACCCTCCTGCCTTAGCTTAGGGCATTGCGCCACCCTGTGAGCATTTCATGTCCCTCCTCAGTTTCACATACAGACACAATTTCCTTTGCCGTTCAACGAACAGCAAAACCTTTCTGTGTCTCTAGTCTGAGCCAGGGCATTCAATTCCATTGAAACCTTTGCTCCTGCAATGGCAACGGTCAGACAGAGGGGACGTGACCCTTCGGCCCTGAGAGTGAAATACTCACTCTCCTTTTCTTCAAGCTGCTGTTGTTAGTCCATAAAACATGTATCATGGAATAAAAGCTGCATTTACTCCAGGGTGAGGAAAGAAAGGAGCCACCAACTCCCCGAAAATCTCTGTGCCCCAGAGAGAACCTGCCCCTGCTATTGGAATCACTGATGTGCTTCAGCTACAATGGGGAGAGCATCTGCTCTCAGGGGGTTATAGCTCAGTGGTAGAGTGTTTGACTGCAGATCAAGTGGTCCCTGCTTCAAATCCAAGTGCCCTCTAATAAGCCTCTTTTTATTTTTTTATTTTTGAAAAAAGGGAAAATATTTTGATCTCCATTATGTTCAGAAGCTCCACTATATGGGGATGCTTGAAATGAATGTAACACTCAACATTTCACTGTCCAAATGCATAAAAATCTAGCAAACCTGTCCATCAGCTGAAATCAGTTCCAATCCTCTAAGTGTCTAGTTTATGTTTTCATCAATTAAACAAAGGGATCAAATGAATGTACATTTGCAGATCCCTCTTCTCCAGGCTGTGCTGTGCAGAAGAACAAGAACCACATCCAGTTGGGGTTCAGGAGTCTGACGAGCAAAGGCAACTTGGTGCGGGCTAAAGTCACCAGCACTTTGGCTCCTTCCCATTCAACCAGCAGTTGGGCCCCCAGGACAAGGCATGAGAAGAAGACAGTGGCTGTGAGCAGGAAAATAGCCACCAAGAAGCTGGCTAAAGCTGTCAAGATCCCCAGGTAGGTCACCATGCCCATGTCTAGAATGTACTGACTGCAGCAGGGACCAAAAAGGCAGAGAAAAGCCCTCAAAAGTTCTAAGTTGTCAAGCCCCAGAAGGTGATCAAAATCCTACCTAAAATCAAGACAGGATAAGGCTAAGGTCATCTCCAAAGCCAGGGCTAAGAAGGTAACACTGAGAAAGAAGTGGAGAGATTTCCATTGGGATGACTCCTGCTCCCCAATGGCTCTGTTATGAATCACCATGGACCATGCTGTGTTTTGTGTAACACCTGCCAGGTGGGTGATGCACTGACAGGGCAGCTGCCCATGAGCTCATTCTCTTCCATCTGCTTCTGCTGTTATTTCAGAGCCGGCACTAGCGGGAGTGTGTCCCTGTCACTTCACCAGCTGTAGAACAGGCTCTGTCTGCAGCCCAGCTCTGATTAATCCCACTTTTTAATGTATTCCTACCGCGATACTTTCCCATTTCTCTGCCTCATTCTAACATTCCGGTCAGAGACTGAATATGGGGAGGGATGGACTAATTTGTGTGACATTCGGTAAGTTGCCATCGTATGTGACTGAAACCTCTGCTGGAGGTGGGCAGGAGCCTGTTACACACACAAAATAGCTAAGCTTGACTAAACTACCTGCTACACATTCAAACCCTCCTGTACACACAAAACAGAAGTTGGGGCTCTGAGAAATGGCAACTTTCCTTTAACACAGATCATTGTTTTCTGTACTTCCAGAGGCACTGAAATAGCAGCTGTTTAAAGGTAATGTGCTTCTACTTCATGATCAGCAGCAGAGCCTCTGTAAATTTACCACCCGTAGAGTTGATTGTTTCTAACTGCAGGGTTAGCCAGACCATTCAGTAACATTATCGCTCTGTCTACAAAGCCTTTGGTTAGTGATGAATCATGAGACTTATCCCTCCCTGCTCTAATTCCACTGTGTCATAGGTTTGTTCCCCACTTTGAACTTTAGCGTCCACAAGATGGGGACCTGCATGGACTCCTCTAAACTAAAATCCTAGTTTAGATCTGGTAAAGCTGCCACCAGCCAAGTTTTTAGCGTCTGGCACACTTCCTGTTCCCCCAAACTTTCCCTGGGGAACACAGATCCAAACTCCTTGAATCTTAACACAAAGAGGGATTCCCTATCCCCCTTCCCTTCCCCTCCCCTAGTCCTTGGGAGAGATACCTTGATTCAAGCTTATTGAATCAAAGAAAGAGGGATTCACTTTTTTCCCCCTCCTCTTCCCCTGAAAATCCAAACAAGGGGAAAAAATCAATCAAGTTCTAAAAAGAAAAGATTTTATTAAAAGAGAGAAAGTAAGTACACTATCTCTGTAACACCAGGATGAAAAATATACAGGGTCTAGCTTATCAACCTGGAGAGGCTTTCCCCCTCCCCTTCTTTCTCAGAATAATCAAAGTAACAGCAAACAGAAATAAAGATATTTCTTCAGCAAACATACAATTGCAAATGTAGAAATTAATTATAAGACTAAACCGCCTTTCTAATACTTCAGGAAAACTTGGAGAACTTGGAGATATGTCTGGCCTCTCTTAGATCCAAAAAGAGAACGGCAACCCCAACAAAGAACACAAAGACTTCCCTCCCCAGAGATTTGAAATTCTCTTATCCCTTGATTGGTCCTCTGGTCAGGTGTTCATCAGGTTACTGAGCTTGTTAACCCTTTACAGGTAAAAGAGACCTTAACCCTTAACTATCTGTTTATGACACACTGACTCCAGTGCTCTTTTCCCAGTTCTGGTTCCAAGAAAATAAACAAATTAAAACAACCTTCAGAACATGCTGTGGGAAAGTGGAAATAATTCAGTTTCTTCTGTGTCTTGTGTGTGTCTATTTGCTTTGTGTGTGTGACCGGTGGGGCTTTTTGTTTGCTCCTGGCAGGTTCAACCCTGTCAGATTTCTCTGTGGGGAGGGGCCAGAGAAAACAGACACCCTGGCCTTCCAGGTTGGGATTAGGCAAAGGAATAACAACCCTGTCCCAGAAAAAACAAAAAATGTTACAGAAAAAGTGGTAGGAACAGTGCTAGAGAAACTGGTAAATAATCACAATGCCCAGGCTTGAAGTAATCGGAAACACAGAATTCAAAAAGCAAAGCTCAGGGGTTATTGGGGGTTTATTCTCTGAGCTTAGCCATGTGCTATAGCACAGGGAGCACTTTGGGACGTCTCCCATCCCACAACGGGGGAAAGGAAAAGGATTCTTAGGCTCTAGCATGGATTGAAGGAGGATGGTGATGGGGAATAAGGGAATCCCTCTGTCTTACCCTAACTACGTCTGTTGTTACAATGGGTGAAATGACATTTTTCCCTATCCCTGCCCTGTTCCCAGGGGCGGCTCTAGAAATCAGGCTGCCCCAAGCAGCGCGGTGCGCTGCGCCGCCCTTCCCCGGTCCCGCGGCAGGTCCCCTCTTCCCGCGGCTCCGGTTGAGCTCCCGCAGGGATGCCTGCGGCAGATCAACCGGAGCCCGGGAGGAGCGGACCTGCCGCAGGCATGAGTGCGGCGGGTGCCGTGGTCCCGCGGCTCCGGTTGAGCTCCCGCAGGCATCCTGCGGGAGCTCAACCGAGCCGTGGAAGAGGACCCGCCGCAGTCATGCCTGCGGCAGGTCCACCGGAGCCAAATGCCGCCCCCCGGGAAAGGGCCGCCCCACGCGCCTGCTTGGCGCGCTGGTGTCTAGAGCCGCCCCTGCCTGTTCCTGCTCTTTGTTATAGTTCAATATATTTTAAGTGTGGAAAACGATAATAAAAATATCTGCTCCCCAGCACAACCTGAAGCAACATCAGAGCAACTGGGAATGAAACAATTTGTTCCCCAAGGGAGAACTCGATGACTAACAGTTGCTGTGAAATGGGGGAACAGTATAACCGTGATGCTCAGGGTTTGTTTAGACTAGGGAAAGTGATGGAGTTTAGGTCAGGTCAAGGGGAAAGCTAATGCCAACCCCTGCACCTGGGCTGCATCTGCACTACAAATGTTTACATTAAGATCACTAACTTGAGCAGCCAACGCCATGTACAGCCCTAGTGGCTGTCAGGCTCAGGTAGTTTTTGCCTCAGTGTAGCTTGTTGGGATCAAACCTCTCCCCCACCTGGAGCTGATGAACATTCCTGGCCGGAGGGACACACACTCCTTCGACTCAAAGGAAAGGAGTTGATAGAAAAGATCACAGGACTGACCCCAAAGAAGGGTGAGCTGCAAAAGGCAGAAGAAGGCAACTGATCTGGTGGAGCTGAGAGACCTTGGTGAAGATGGTGCAAAAATCACTATGTGGGAATTAGCAAATGTAATTAAAAAAACAAAACTTTGGCCAGCCCTAGTCAAGGGATTTATTACAGTTCTCTCTCCTGTGGATTTTGTGATGTCTAATAAGGTGTGAGCTCTGAATGAAGCTTTTCCCACACTCAGAGCACGTGTAGGGCATCTCCCCAGTGTGGATTCTCTGATGTGTAATAAGGTTTGAGCGCCGATTGAAGCTTTTCCCGCACTCAGAGCACGTGTAGAGCGTCTCCCCTGTGTGGATTCTCTGATGTGTGATAAGGTGAGAGCTCAGCCTGAAGCTTTTCCCGCACTCAGAGCACGTGTAGGGCGTCTCCCCTGTGTGGATTATCTGATGTCTGATAAGGTGAGAGCTCAGCCTGAAGCTTTTCCTGCACTCAGAGCATGTGTAGGGCTTCTCCCCAGTGTGGATTCTCTGATGTGTAATAAGGTTTGAGCGCTGATTGAAGCTTTTCCCGCACTCCGAGCACGTGTAGGGCATCTCCCTTGTGTGGATTCTCTGATGTGTGATAAGGTTTGAGCTCTGCTTGAAGCTTTTCCCGCACTCAGAGCACGTGTAGGGCATCTCCCCTGTGTGGATTCTCTCATGGCTGATAAGGTCAGAGCTCAGCCTGAAGCTTTTCCTGCACTCAGAGCACGTGTAGGGCTTCTCCCCAGTGTGGATTCTCTGATGTGTAATAAGGTTTGAGCGCCGATTGAAGCTTTTCCCACAGTCAGAGCATGTATAGGGTGTCTCCCCAGTGTGGATTCTCTGATGTGTGATAAGGGCAGAGCGCCGATTGAAGCTTTTCCCACACTCAGAGCATGTGTAGGGCGTCTCCCCAGTGTGGATTCTCTCATGTCTGATAAGGTGTGAGCTCCGCCCGAAGCTTTTCCCGCACTCAGAGCAGGTGTAGGACGTCTCCCCAGTGTGGATTCTCTGATGTGCAATAAGGTTTGAGCGCCGATTGAAGCTTTTCCCGCACTCATGGCACATGTAGCGTCTCTCTTCCATGTTGATTCTGTTGCGTGGAATAAGGGCTGAGTGGCTACTGTAGTTTTCCTCTGGCCTCTGCTGAGTCTCACAGGCTTTTGTGTTTTCTGGGAGTGCACAACTCCTGGAAACATTCCTTTGGATCTTCCTGATAACAGCCAATGTGGATCTACTTGCACAGTGTCTTCCTGCTGGGGTTTCTCCTCCTCGTTTTCACTCACCAGCCCATCGCCGGATGGGAGACAGAGAGAATCCAGACATAGGTCACTCCCTGTGCCTGAGAAAAAGGAAATGTCAGAGAGAGGAATGAAAAAAGGGATGAACAAACCAAAATATATGTGGGAGAGATCAAACCTATCAGGTGCTGATTTTCCCCAAAGCCTTCCACAGAGAAGAGAGGAAGGCATCAGTTCTGGGTCCTCATTGCACCATAATTCTCAGGGGAAAGTGAGATCGGGAGGGACCCGCTGCCAGTTGTCAGTCAGAATAGGAGGGAAGCCATGAGTGACATCTGCCATAATGATTCCACATCTGCAGGGAACAATCCTGAACTTGAAGAGCTCACAGGGTCTTTGTAGGGCATCCCAAATGTTTCCTGCATTCCTAAGCAGTTGTTGAGTTGTTTAACCAAGTCCTCACCTGTGACGGCAGCTCGGGACCACTTCTTTTTCAGAGCCCTGGAGGTCCGGGACCCACGGTTCTTCCCCTCGTTCCAGCTGCGAGATCACAGCAGGTTTGGAAATTGGAAACCCTACTGCAGGCAAAGAAAACAAGGGAGGTTAGTGGAATTTGTGGGATACTTGTCACAAAGAATATTCCATAGTTTTAACCCCATCTCATTTTTAGGCAGTAACATCTGTAGCCCTCAGGATTCATCTGCTTGCCTGCATCAATATCTCTTTTCTTATAAGTACAGTATTGTGATAGGTTTATTAATTCATATTAAAAATATATTTGGCTGTAATGCAAGAAACCTACAGGCCAAAAACCTGCATTTTAAGTTAAAGCAAAGTTAGCATAGCTATATCCTGTGCCCTTTCATCCAGAAAAGGAAGTGTTTTTCCTATACCCAAATAAAGTGCCTACGCTTAGGTCTAAGACTCTTTACCTAGACCAACAGACAATGAAGAATAGCAAAGGGGATTTTTCAAAGTTGTACTCACAGGCTTAACAAGTACCCCACAAGTGCGCAGATACCTGCCATCCATACGCACATACATACTAGCCTATGGAATAAGCGTACCCTATCATTTCTATGGGGGAAGACTGAAATTTGGGCATAAAAGGAAGGATTTCCGGCATTTATTTCCAAAAAAAGAGGTAACCTACCTCGCTATAAAAAGAGGTAACATATCTCTTTTTACCCGCACCTTGACCTCCTCCTCCTTCTCTAAGCTTCACCATCTTCAACTACGTATTCATGCTATCCATCTACGACAGCTATTAACCAGTAATAGGCCACACTTATTTTCTTTTCAAACTTTAAGTTCAAAACTTTATTTTAATTTGTGTATTAGATTATTTAGTTGAGCTAAAAAGTAAATTCCAAAGTAGCTTTGAGAGCTCTTTACATTAGTTTCCCTTGCAAGAGCTGTGAAACCACAACCGCCAGAGGTGAGGCCAACACCAGTTTATCAAAACAGGGTGTGAATATTAACCAAAAGTTTGCAGCACATAATATTGTATCATCATATGCATCTCCTGAATAACAGTAATACAATTGTAACTCTGTAATTCTACCTGTTTTACAATTTACTTACTATTTCATTGAGTATAATAAAAGTCGTTACGACTATATCTGTCTCACTGTGAGCTTCCTGTCATACCCCCGAAGGTCCCTTTATCAATTCTGTGGAACCTGATTCGAAACACGAACTTTTATCTTCTGATCAAACAAATTGGTGAGCCTAAACCCATATTAATTAATATAAATGATTAATTATTATTATTAATTAATTAAAATAATTACAATACACATTAAATTAAGTTGATAAATCAAATCAACATTACTCTCACACCCCAAATAAGGCTACGCATCCCAAGGCCATCTTCCTTGGCTCAAAGTGGCAGGAGAGTTACTATTATAACAAATCATATTCACTACCTTAGTGCCTAAGGACCAACTAACAGTGGGCCCCCATTGTGCTAGGCAAAGTGCAAACAGAGAACAGTAGATGGCCCGTGCCCCGAAGAATTTATAATCTAAATCAGGGATAGGAAACCTGCGGCAGCGAGCTGATTTTCAGTAGCACTCACACTGCCTGGGTCCGAGGAGGGACTCTGCATTTTAATTTAATTGTAATTTAAAATTAAGCTTCTTAAACATTTTAAAAACCTTATTTACTTTACATACAACAATAGTTTAGTTCTATATTATAGACTTATAGAAAGAGACCTTCTAAAAACGTTAAAATGTGTTACTGGCACACGGAACCTTAAATTAGAGTGAATAAATGAAGACTCGGCACAGCACTGCTGAAAGGTTGCTGACCCCTGATCTAAATAGACAAGACAGACACAGAACGGGGGAAGGGCTAGAACCCACTGTTAGAATAGAGATATTCAGGCCTGCCTGTAAAGCCTATAGTTTAAGAACTTAGGGGTATTTTTATCACTTTGTCTTTATACCCCTGTCACTAGCTAAGAATCAAAATCTCAGTCTGCCTGTGTCTGGGCCTTCTCTCACTAGGATAGGCTGAGGCCTTGTTCTTAGGCTAAGGCCTTTGGCTAAACAGCAGGGGCTGCCATAAGCTGGGAAACATAGCGTCACATCCTCACATTTCAGTGTGACTGGTTTGGGATAAGGTGCTATTAGGCTGTTAGGAAGTCAATCCTGTCCTGACAGTGCCCATCACCAGCAGATAAAGAAACAGATCTTAAGATGGTTAAAGAAAACTTACTTTGACAGCAGCTGGTCTGGCAATAAATCCCTTATCAATGGTTGTGGTTATGAAACCCTCATTTCTGTATTGTTTTATCTTTATCGCCACCACTTTTACCTTGTTAATCAGTCTGGTTCTCTAATTGTTTCTGTCTGCTGCATCATTAATTTTTCTAGGTGTAAGTTCATTAGGGTAGTGGAACATGCTTGCTTGGAAATAACCCCAATAAACATCGCATTATCTGTGCTTCAGATTTCTGGTCTTTTGCTGCTTGCTGTCTGCGTGACAAGAACCAGGGAAGTGGGAGGGTGAAGGGAAAACCCTCTAACAAACGGACATGACCTGATACCCAAGAGGTAAGCCTTTAAGGAAGGTTTTAATACACTTTGGAACGGATCAGGGATTCCCATGAGGACTGAGAGGGAGCGATGGTAAACACGCATTTAGATCCTTTTCTTGTTTTATATCTTTTCCCCATAAGGCTGAACCTGTGGCACTGTCATGGATCCATAGGATCTGTGCAATGCCCTGGCTTTTAAACCGTCCTTGGGAGGTGCCTCTTGAGTGCACTACACCCCCAAGGGGTCCCACTCTTCCTCAAGGACAGGCCATTTAGCTTCAGCACCTGAGAATGAGCCACTTCCTCGGTGTCCTTCCTCCACACTCCCCTCCACTTCTTCCCATTACTCTCAGCCAGCACCACCTCCCGGCACCTTGGGAGCTTCTTGTGTTCCCTCCTCATCTCTCACAACCTCATCCCTCCCTGCTGCTTCTTAGCTCTAACCCTGCACACACCCTCCCCATATCTGGGCACCCCAGAATTACCTATTCCCCCTTCTCCGCCCCCCCCACAGCTCTGTTCTCCCTTCATTCGTGGGGTCCTGAATGACAACATTATACGCTCTCCTATCAAAAGAGGAGCTCATTTGACTGTCACACAAGCCAGGCAAGAGTCACACACCTATTTACTCAATTTAGAATTCTACACGTGGCATATTTTCCTCTTAAAATGAGGAATACGCATGAAAGCTACAGTTATTAATGTAGCCAATAAGGATACATTAAGTGCAATTTTTAAATGACTGACGGCACAAAAAAGGCACATGTCCAAAAATGATACTAGTGGGTGGGAGATAAGGCAAAAAACAGGGGGGCAAGGAAACTTGTCAAAACTTGTATGACAAATAAAGGTATAAAGTTATTACTACTCAGGTTCTTTAGAGACCTCACAGCTTCTAATAACCCAGGGGACAGGACTCCTTACCCAGCGAGGTCACCGTCTCATAGTTCTCCTGCATGACATCCCTGTAGAGGGCTCTCTGAGTGGGGTCCAGCAGAGTCCCCTCTTCCCTGGTGAAATACACAGCCACTTCCTCGAAGGTCACCGGCCCCTGAAAGAGCAAGAGTCCAACACTCAGTACCTGCTGCCCCACTCACAACCCCACTATTCACAGAACAGCAGCACCAGGGAAATGGAAGCTCCAGGAGGCACATGTTAACAGAGTCCCACCCCACCTTGCCTAGAACAGCCAGGAGGCATCAGAGGGCGGAAAGAGAGAACCTTTGTGTCTCCCAGCTGACAGACGGAGGCAGGGTCATCACATTTATCACATACCCACTAGCCAGAGCTTAATATAGGAGATGGGGCTGTCTCTGGACCCTGCTGGTGGCTCCCTGGTAGGAATCCCAACACTCTCCAAATAAAATATATGGAAGAAAGGGGAAGTCAATAGTAAAGAATAGAAGTTAGAAAGTCAGAATTGTAGAAAGTTGGCAAGGGAAGCTATCAGAAATCAATGACCAATTAATGAAAATAAGAAGGTAGTTTTTAAAAAGTATATTAAGTACAAACTTAATCCCTAACAATGGTAGTGGTAAATTACTAGATGGAAATGGCAGAATTATGAAAATAATGCAGAAGAGGTAAAAGTGTTCAATAAATATTTCTCTCCTGGATTTGGAGATGTAAGTCATATAAGACATTGACGCTGACAGTCTTTCCAGCCCAACAATAACTCACGAGGATGTTGAACAGCAGCTATTACAATTAGACATGTTTAAATAAGCAGGTCCAGATAACTTGTATCCAAGAGTTTTGAAAGACCTGGTGGAGGAGTGTGGAGGACTGTTAATGGTGATTTCAATTAGGACTTGGAACACTGGGGAAATTCCAGAAGACTGGACTAAAGCTAATGCTGTGCCAATATTTAAAAAGGGTAAAAGAAATGACCCAGCTAATTACAAGAGTGTTAGTCTGATACTGGGCAAGATAATGGAGCAGCGAATATGGATTTAATTAATAAAGAATTAAAGGAGGGTAATATAATTAATACCAATTAACAAAGGTTCAGAGACAACAGATCCAATCAAACTAACGGGATATCCTTATTGCATGAGATCAAAAGTTTGGGTGCAGCTAATAGTAATGATGTAATATACCTAAACTTCTGTAAGGCGTATGACTTGGTTCAGCACAACATTTTGACTAGAAAACTAGAAAGATACAAAATAAACACAACATACATTAAATAGATTAAAAACTATGATTGTAAATGGGGAACCATGGTCGAGTGGATTTCTTTCTAGGGGGTTCCCACAAGGATTGGATCTTGGCCCTGTGCTATTTAACATTCTTATCAATGACCTGGAAGAGAATATAAAATCGTCACTGATAACGTTTCCAGTTGCCACAAAGATCGGGGTTGGTGGTAACTAATGAAGTGTCAGTAGGTTCAGGCTTCAGCACTGGGAGTCTGGGAAGTTTTCCCAGTTCTGGCTAGAGGGTTATTTCCTGTTCCACAAAGAGGAAGTTCCATTCCCAACACCTGTGCCTTGAAATTAGGCCCTGACACTACACCCCACATTCAGCATAGTGGTATGATTATGAAATGATTAGGACATAATTATGATGCATTTTGTGCAAGACGCATCATATGTTCAGTGTCATTGGAAAAGTTAGTATTTGCTGAATAAGATTGTCCTATTTCTGTGCATGTATCATATTCGTATCTGATGTTATGGATATTGACTCTGTATCTGTCTTTCAAATGTGCTTACTCTGGGTAACATCCACAATGAGCCTTTCAGGTACAACAAAGAAGCCAGACAGTGTTCATGGCTCATCAACAAAGACAATGGACCGTGGAAGAGCTTAGCCTTCCTGGGAATGTTTCAGCCAGCCTATGAGTCATGGCTACTATGACTCACCAGGCCATGGTAGGGCCTGTGACCAGACCACAGGATACTAAACTCCATTTTGGTACCTCTATTTTTCCACAAACTGGACTGGGAACTGAGTTTGGAACAAATGGTTCCTGCCATATGGAAAAGCTACATAAGGTGGGGTGTGACATCATCTCTTGTCCTCATTCCGCACACAAGAAAACTCCTGGAAACACCCGAGGAACAAAGACTGAACTGGGGGATATGCTGGTCCCAGGGGAAAGGGATTTCTAGCTTGTGTATGGAAACTTGGTGGACTGCTTCTATCATCAGTCAGGGTGAGAATTTGCTAATTCAAATTCTATCCAGATAGTATGTTAGGCTTAGTTTGAGTTTTTGGTTATTTAAGTAATCTGCTTTGATCTGTTTGCTACCACTTACAGCTGGGAAATTGGCTTCTGTCTTCTATCTGTCCTTGAGTGGCTTAGGTAAAGCACTCAGGTAGCTTAGTTAGATGCATGGTGCCACCTGCTGTCATGTTGGGTGATAACAGGCCCTGGAGAGCCTGGCTGAATCTCCAGCAAAGTAGCGTGAGAAGGGCCAGCCCAGCTTGAGGGTTAGAGGGCACAGCGGTTCCCAGAAGCTCCCCAGACTGCACCCCGGGGTGACAACCCATCACACTCTAGAGTACACAAGTCTCAGCAGGTTTGTCACATCCTGTCCCCTCCCATTCCACACCCTAGATAGTTCCTGCCTCCCACCCTCCTATACATTTACTGCTCCTCTCCCTCCAAGCAGAACCCACCACCAGCTCCCTGAGAATCCCTTACCTGAGCCAGCTCCACTGCAGCCATTTCCTTCCCCCTGGGAGGAGGGGATGATTTGGGGCGAAACGTGGACGTTATTCTGTAGCCTGCCAGGGCGAGAAGGGCAATGTGAGAGAATTCAGACAGGGTTTCTGTCCTTTCCACATGTCGATTCCCCCCAGCATTTTCCCCTGGTAATGGACATTCCCGGTTCTGCCACACTGTGAAGCACAGAGTGACCTTATTCCAGTACAGGCCTAGCCCCCTCCCACCAGGCTGTAACCCTCTGACACATGGGGAAACCCTCCCAGTAGCTCTGTTACACTTATCAAGTTTGTGGACGATACCAAACTGGGAGGGGTTGCAAGTGCTTTGGAGGATAGAATTAAAATTCAAAATTATCTGGACAAACAGGAGAAATGGTCTGAAGTAAACAGGATGAAATTCAATAAGGACAAACCCAAAGTACTCCACTTAGGAAGGAACAATCAGTTGCACACATACAAGACAGGAAATGACTGCCCAGGAAGGAGCACTGCAGAAACGGATCTGGGAGTCACAGTGGATCACAAGCTAAATATGAGTCAACAGTGTTACACTGTTGCAAAAAAAGCAAGTATAATTCTGATCTGTATTAGCAGCAGTATTGTAAGCAAGACACGAGAAGTAATTCTTCCACTCTACTCCACACTGATTAGGTCTCAACTGGAGTATTGTGTTCAGTTCTGGGTGCCACATTTCAGGAAAGATGTGAACAAATTGGAGAAAGTCCAGAGAAGAGCAACAAAAATGATTAAAGGTCTAGAGAACATGACCTATGAGGAAGACTGAAAAAACTGTGTTTGCTTAGTCTGGAGAAGATATGATCAGCTTTCAAGTACATAAAATTTTGTTTCAAGGAGGAGGGAGAAACATTGTTCTTCTTAACCTCTGAGATGGAAGAAAACTGGGGAAGACTCAGAGGGGATGATCACAGTTTTCTAGTACATAAAAGGTTGTTACAAAGATGCCGGAGAAAAATTGTTCTTCTTAACCTCTGAGGACAGGACAAAAATCAATGGGCTTAAATTGCAGCAAGGAAGGTTTAGGCTGGACATTAGGAAAAACTCCCTAACTGGCAGAGTGGTTAAGCACTGGAATAAATTGCCTAGGGAGGTTGTGGAATCTCCATCATTGGGGATTTTTAACAGCAGGCTGGACAAACACCTCCAGGGATGGTCTAGATTAGGGGTGGCCAACATGTGGCTCTTTAGAATTTAATATGCGGCTCCTTGTATAGGCACCAACTCCGGGGTTGGAGCTACAGGCACCAACTTTCCAGTGTGCTCGGTGTGCTCACTACTCAGCTACAGGCCCTGCCCCCAGTCCACCCCTTCCCACTCCCTTTCCTGAGCCTCCATTCCTGCAATGCCCTTGCTCCATTCCCCGCCACCAAGTGTCTTGCATAGTGTGAAGAGCTGATCAGGAGGTGCGAGGAGGGAGGGGGAGGTTCTGATTAGTGTGGCTTCCCATGGGTGGGAGGCGCTGGGAGCAGGGGGTGGGAGCTGATGGGGGGCTGCTGACGTATTACTGTGATTCTTTGCCAATGTACATTGGTAAACTCTGGCTCCTTCTCAGGCTCAGGTTGGCCACTCCTGGTCTAGATAATACTTCGTCCTGCCTTGAGGGCAGGGGACTGGACTAGCTACCTCTCGAGGTCCCTTCCAGTTCTGTGATTCTATGAACCAAAGGCCAGAGACGAGCAGAATCCAAGGAGTCACTCTGGGGATTCTCCCTGTCACTGTCCCCAAGGCAGCTCTCTCAGGTTAACTAAGTTGTTTGATGCTCCAGCCTTTATCCAGTCTCTCCTGGCAGTGCCCCTTTCCTGGGCTGGGCCTAGTTTTAGCTTTTGGGAAGCATGACCCCGGGGGCTCTGAGACTGGGCCTTCTTGCCTCAGCACATCTTGTTCCTTTCTGTGGCTCCCCAGCGAGTCCCAATGAGTAGATACTCCTCATACAGACTGTGAACATGAGAATGTGTTTAGACTTCATTGAACGCTTGTGAGTTGCTGCCTGGGTTAACATCTGACTAGTTGCATTGTGAGCCTCTGTGGCTCTGTAAATCACCACACAGGAGAGAGACTTTACCTAGGTGAAGTGCTGACTGGCAACCGAATGCATTACACTCTGCCTGGCAGGAAAGGTCCATCCACACCAGAGACACTATTACGGGATATTAACGAACACACAAAACTGTTGTTGTGCTCTTGATTTCCCATTAGCTGAGTTTCCAGCTCACAGCACATGCCAGGAAGGGGATGAAAACCCCATACAGAGGAACTGATGATCTGTATGCTGCTTGGACTCTGGGGGGAAAAGTTTCTAGGCATAAGCACGAGATCCCCAGCTGCCTAGCCGGGGTTAGTCCTAAAGAATATGTAGAGCTTGCTTATTATAGAAGCTTCTATTACCTTTGAAATCTAAGACTGCAACTCGTCTGCATCTATAGGATTACCTGCTTTAACTTTGTCAACAACTCTTGTTTCCTTTTAAATAAGTCTTAATACAGGTTGTGACAGGACTGGCTACAAGTGTTGTCTTTGTTGGGAGATCTAAGAGTCATTTGACCTAAGGAAGTGACTGGTCCTTTGGGACTGGCAGTAACCTGAACATTGCTGTGATTAGTGGGGTAAGGCAGTGGTTCTCAACCAGGGGTCTGGGGCCCCCTGGGGGGCCGTGAGCAGCTTTCAGGGGGCTGCCAAGCAAGGCCGGCATTAGACTCGCTGAGGCCCAGGGCAGAAAGCTGAAGTCCCAGCGCATGGAGCTGAAGTCCAGACAGGGCCGGCTTTAGGAAGTGCGGGGCCCAATTCAAACAGTTTCGAAAGGGCCCCGGCAGGGATGACCCCCCCCCCAAAAAAATGTAAAAAAGCACGTGGGGCTTGTACTCACCGGGCGGTGCTCCAAGTCTTCGGTGGCACTTCGGGGGCGGGTCCTTCACTCGCTCCAGGTCTTCGGCAGCACTGAAGGACCCGCCGCCGAAGTGCCGCCGAAGACCCAGAGCAAGTGAAGGACCCACCCCTGAAGTGCTGCCAGGTGAGTAAAAATTAAAAAGTTGTCTCTAGCCAGGGAAGAGATTCTCACTGGATGCGGGGCCCTCTTAGGCGCTGGGCCCGATTCGGTGGAATTGGCCTGAAGCCAGCCCTGAGCCCCACCACCAGGGCTGAAGCCAAAGCCTAAGCAATATAGCTTTGTGAAGGCCCCTGTGGCGTGGGGCCGCAGGCAGTTGCCCTGCTTGCTGCCCCTAACGCCAGCCCTGGCTGTTATATGCAGAAAACCAGTTATTGTGGCCCACATGGGCAGTGGAGTTTTTATAGCCGGGGTGGGGTGGGGCTCGGCTCAGAAAGATATATGGGATCACCCAAGGGGACTGTCTGTGTTTACACTGGATTCTTGGTTGGTGAAATCTCCATATAGACCTCACGCCCAATTTGGGGTTTGTGCCCTGCTTCTTACCAGTCTGCCCGAGGCTGGTGCTCGTGCTCTCGAGTCACTGGGGACAGCGTTACAGAGAGAGGGGCTGTGACTTCCCCACGGTCACTGAACAGGTCTGTGACGGAGCCAGGAACAGACCCTGTTAGCTCCAGAGCCCCGTCACCCGCAGCTTGGGAAGGTCCCCCGAGCACACTGTATTAGGCTGCAGGAAGAGGTGTGCAGGGACTGCAGCTGAGCTGCCCTGCCAAGACAGCCTGTGCATCCCTGGACAAACCACCTCGCTGGGAGGTGTCCCCTGGGTCAGGAGAAGTCAGTGTCCAGCCCTGTGGGGCTGCGCTCCTGGCTCATACCTCCAGCACTCACTGCTGCCCCTCCCTTCCCAGCTGCACTGTTCAGCCAGCCCCAGGCATCTGTGAGGTCACTTCCCCCCACCCCCACCTCAAACCTTCAAACTGGGACATGGTGCACCAGTGCCAATCAGAGTGCACTAGTGTAACTTCTGCCTACACTAAGGGTTTGCACCAGTGCCTAAAACACCAGGGTGGCAGAGACCTTCAGAAACAGCAGTACGGTGGCACTAGAACCTATTTCTAGCTCGGTCACGGACAGCCTGGGTGACCTTGGACACGTCAATGTTTCTCCTCCAAACTTCAGTCTCTTTACCCAGCTGCCACTCACTGGGGTCTCCTCTCTCCAGAGCTGCTCACCACTACAGTCTGTGTGGGTGTCCCCAGAGCTAAGGCAGGTCAGCTCGGGAATAGTCTTACAAGGGGGGCTGGGGAGTCTCTTTCCCTGGAAGTTTTTAAGAACAAGTAGGACAAAGCTCTGTCAGAGATAATCTACAGATACTTGGTCCTGCCTCAGCAGAGAGAGCTGGACTTGATGACATCTTGAGGTCCTATCTAGCCCTGCAGTTCTATGATGTGATGCAATATATACACATATAGAAACACAACATACAAAATAAAACCCACCACAACATAATGTCAGGCAATTCGGGGAGAAAAAACACAACCTACACTCCACAGCATAGAATGACAATACAAAGGAGAAGAAAGCAACACGATGCAAACGATGACATCCTAGGACAAAAGTACACAATGGAAAATAGCTCAACTCAAACCGACACAGCACAGGCACCAAACAAGCTGAGGCAAAACAATGCACCCTAAAACTGCTACACAACATGGTGCGATCACAGTTCCAAATGGCACCATGCAAAACAGCTCAGCGTAGAACAGGACACAGCACAAAAGAGAATTATTTCAGTGTAGGCCTGGAAGGGATCTTGAGAGGGCGTCTACTCCAGCCCCCTGTGCTGAGGCAGGACCAAGTATCCCTAGACATTCCCAGACTGGTGTATCTCTAACCTGGTCTTAAAAACCTCCAGTGAAGGAAATTCCACAGCCTCCTTTGGAAGCCAATGCAAGGCAAACACAGACCAAAACAACGCTGCACACACACACGCTGGGCTTGGGGTTAAGGGGAGAGGAAAGAATTCAAACAATCTGGGTTCAGTTCCCAGTTTTGCCCCAAATTCTCCATGCAAACTTGTTCGACACCGGCGGCTGGCCCGTGCCCGCTGACTTGGGCTCACACAGCTCAGGCTGTGGGGCTGTTTAATTGTGGTGTCTATGGTCCAGCTGGGGCTGCAGCCCAAGGTCTGGCCCCCTCCCACCTCGCAGGGTCCTACAGCCTGGCCCCAGCCCGAGCCCAGACATCTACACTGCAATTAAACAGCCCCTTGGCCTGAGCCCTGTGAGCCTGAGTCACCTGGCCTGGGCCAGCTGGGGGTTTTTAATGGCAGGGTAGAGATACCCTTGGTGTCTGTTCAGCACCTGTCACAATGGGAACCCTGATCTTGGTCAGTGTCTGTGCAGAGCCCTGCACAACAGGGGCCTTATCTCAGTTGGGGACTCTGCAACTCCCGGCATTACAGGATCCCAGATTTTGTTTAGGCCCCTGCAGCAACTGGCAAAATGTGGGAGCAGGATCTCTGTCAGGGTCTGTGCAGTGCCCAGTACAGTGGTGGGGCGGGATCTTCATTAGGGTCAGTGCAGTGCCAGACTCAACGGGGACACAGATCTCAGTCGAGGTCTCTGAAGTGCCCAGCACAATGGAGGCAGCGGTTTGGGTCGCAGTCGTTCGCTGCCTGGCACAAGGAGGGGGCGCGATCTCGGTCCAGGTCTCAGTTTTACCTGGCACAACAGTGGGGTCTGATCTCACCTGGGGTCTCTTCAGCGCCTGGCAGAACAGGGCCCAGATCTCAGTTGGGGTCTCTGCACCGCTTGGCAGTACAATAAGAGCCCTGATCTCAGTCACACACCTGGAGAGAAAAGGGGGGAGATTTTTGAACATTAGATATCAGTATTTCAGAACTGAGGAGAAAATGGGGCACAAACTAAATATTTGCCAATATAAGAGAGAAGCACCAACCTCTGGGAGATTGTGTGTCACCATTTAAAGGCTCGAGAGAAAAGATGGGAAATTTGAGGGGATTATACAAGGATATTAAATCAACAACAGAACGGGACGGATTCTTCTTGCCCCACACTCACATGGCCGGCAGGGATCCCTGGGTGATGTCTTTTCACAGGGGACAGGAGTGGGGCTGGAGTGAGAAAGTCACTATCAGTGGGGAGGGGCTGGCAGTGGGGTCTGGGAATGTGACTAGCAGGTGATGGGGTGGGGGGGCTGCTGGGTTGGGCAGGTTGGGGGAGGGGAAGTAGCTGGACTGGGAAACCTGGGGCTGGGCCGTCTCCATGCGGGACACTTGCTCCTCCCTCCCCTTCCTGGCCCTTCCCAGGCCCCGTTGCCAGCAGAGAGTGGCCCCCCCAGCCCAGCCCAGAGGTGTCCCTGTCTCAGGGCCCCCCCAGTCTCTGCCCAGTCACCCTCTGCCCAGCTCAGGAATCACTCAGGGGAAAGATTTCCCACCCGCACAAGGACAAATCCCTGCAGGTGGAAATGGGGGAAACCCCCAAACCTGAGACCTGAACTGGCCACTGGCGAAGGGGAGAGAAAATGGGGCACGATCGGGGGGGGGGGAACATGGAACTTCTCAGGGGTTTGTGGGGGGGTTACCCTGGGTGCTGCTCGTGGCTATCTAGGGAGAAAGGGGGCAGGACGGGAGAGGAGGGGGGTCCCCACAGGAGGGGGCAGCGGTAAATCCGAGGGGATCTCAGCCCCACCCTTTATCTCCCCGCTCCTCGGGGGTCACCTGCCCCCCCCCGTCCGGGCTGCACAGACATTTCCCCCCGCCCCCCCCAGCCCGGTCTCACCCCGCAGCCCCGCCCGGCCCCACGCAGGGACCCCAGCAGGGCCGGGCTCCTCCGACCGGCACCCCCCGCGGGGCCCCAGGGCACAGCCTGGCTGGGCCCGGGGGCACTGGGCTCTTGCGGGGGCAGCAGCTCCGAGCCCCCTGCGGGTGCTGCCTCCCAGGAGCAGATCCTGGCGCTGCGAGATGCCGGGTCCCCGGGCACTGGGGCAGAGTCACCGCCCGGCCCGCCCGCCCCGGGCTCGCTCCGGGCCTGGAGGCTGCAGCTCCGCAGCGGGGCGGGCGGAGCCCGGGGCGGCTCCAGCGGGGCAGGGCCCGGGCCGGGCACGGGGGGGTTAATGAAGGGCTCTCCCGCCGCGATCTGCGCGTGCCCAGAGCTCCAACGGCACCAACCCTTCTCCGGCCGGGAGAGGCTCCAACGGCCCCGCGCGAGCCAGGCAGAGCCGCAGGGGCCCGCGCGCGTTTGCAACTCGGCTTGGTCTCTCCCCCCAATGTCACTTCCGGTCCAGGGAGAGTCAGGAACTACATCTCCCAGCCTGCCCCGGGGCGCTTCCGCCCTCTCCAGCCCAGGTAAGGGAGGTCCCCGGGTCCAGCCAGACCCTCCCCCCACCGCTCATCCTTTCCCCCGGCCCCGCCCCCTCTCGCAGCCGGTGCCTCTCAGACCCCCCCCGCCCTTTCCCGGGGAGTGGCAGAGTGGGGGGGCTTGTGACCCCCACGTAATAACCGCCCCCCCACAGCCCAACCCCCAGCCCTGACCCCGCCCCCGGCAGCAGCGTGTCCGCCCCACGCGTGTTCCCGGCCCCACCGCGCTGCCCGCGGGCTGCAGGGCTGGAGCAGCCCCGCGCGCGCTCCGGCCCGCCATAGTCCCCTGCCGGGCCGGGAGGGTGGGAAGGCGGCTCCTCCCGGGCCTGGACCCGCCCGGGCCCCACGCAGGGGTGGGACCCGCGGGGACCCGCCCAGCCCGGAGGGGCAGGAGAGGGTGGGGCTCCCAGGAGAAAAGCGGGGCGGGGCTGGTGCAGCAGCTCCGCCCCAGCCCCTGCATTGGGTGTCAGCTGGAGCCCAGCCGCTGCAGCCCGCCCCGGCGCGCGCTGCAGCCCGGGGGAGTGGCGGGGTTGCGGGGCACGGGACGGGGCTGGAGCGGCTGGGAACGCGGGAGAGGGCGGGTTGCAGGGAACGGGGGGGTGTTGCGGGGCACAGGAAGGGCTGGAGCACCTGGGAGCGGGGTTTGAAGGGCACAGGAAGGGGCTGGAGCAGCTGGGAGCCGGGGGTGCAGGGCACAGGAAGGGGCTGGAGCACCTGGGAGCGGGGTTTGAAGGGCACAGGATGGGGCTGGAGCAGCTGGGAGCCGGGGTTGCAGGGCACAGGAAGGGGCTGGAGCGGCGGGTGGGGTGGTGGGGGAGGATTGCAGGGCACAGGAAAGCATTAACCCCTCCGTGCCCGGCCGGGGGGGGTGGGGGCTTCTCCGGCTGCAGTGGAGCCAGCTCAGGTAGGGGTAATTGGGGGGTTGCTGGTGGGTTCCTGCTTGCGGGGGAGGGGCAGGAAATACTGAAGAGGTGGCAACTTCTGGGGAGTTAGGGCTGGAGGGGGCAGGGAATACCCTGCGTGAGAAAGGGGAGGGGGACAGAGTGTGACAAACCTGCTGGGACTTGTTAACTGGGCCTAGATCCTCAGAACAAACACTTGGGTGGTGGGGGAGAAAATTCCCTAATTTGTGAAACAGGAAATAGAGAAACCAACCCCCTGGGCAGGGCTGGGAAAACTGACCAGACTCCCAGTGCTGAATCCAGGGGCTGGTGTGACATGGAAAGGGGGCACCCACCAGGGAGGTGTAGGGAAGATGTCCCAGCCCCTCACATCCAGCAGCTGGCAGTGGGGAGGGTGTTGGGTTCCCCACCATGGGGTTGTATCAGCCTCTGGCTAGTAGGTGTGTGATGGATCTGCTGGGAGAGACAAGGGGTCGCTCTTTGTTCTCTCACCGTGATGCCCCCTAGCTGCTCTCAGGACTGGGGGGCACAACTTTTCTAAACTGAACCAACAGTTCCTGCAGTTTTCAAAAGAGGAGAAAAGCAAAATCTGTGATTTCACACTCACAGTGTCTGATAAGTGGATAGAAAGTTACCACAGTGACAGGGCCTGTGACTGGGGAATGCCGGGCAGTGCTTGGAGCCAGGACTCTGACACGAGTTGATCAGAGAGAAGAATCATGGTTAGTAGAAGTTCCCACAGCCAGGGTCCCACCAGATATTCCCTGGGACGCAGCCCCCAGAGTCCCCAGCCAGGGACCCCAGATACTCCTCAAAGCCCCACCGGCCAGGGAATCCCCACCAGCCCATGACTGTCAGGCTGGGAATCCCAAAGGGTTCCCCCCACCAAGAGCCCCCAGCAGCCAGGGACCCCCCCCAAAAGGGACCCCACTGGGAACTCAGTTCTTCACTGCCTGTCTAGGACCCCCTCCCCACTACCAGGATCTGCCCCGCTGTTTGTCTGGGACCCCCTCCACCACCCAGCAGGACCCGCTGATGCTTTTCAGTGGGACCCCTCACTCTGCTTCCCTGGCATCCCCTGACCTAGAGCTGGGGACCCCCCCCCAGTTCTGTTCATTGGGTATGGCAGTGATCCCAGGAGCCAGCTGGGGAAGCCCAGACAGAGCCCCTGGCACAGCACCAGGC
The DNA here is from genome assembly GCF_016161935.1 of Mauremys reevesii. NCBI lineage: Eukaryota > Metazoa > Chordata > Testudines > Geoemydidae > Mauremys > Mauremys reevesii. Next base: position 26,364,401 of record NC_052636.1, on the reverse strand, counting down.
TCCCTCTAACCCCCTGTCCCGCCTCCCCAAGAGACGCCCACCCCAGCTGTTCTGCAGCCACCAGGCCCCCAGCGATACTCACCTCCAGGACCCATAGCCTCAGGGCTGGGCACATCACACCCACCCCCTGAAACCCCAAATCTCCAGAACCCACCAACCTCACTAGGGTACCCCCGGCCCCGCCCCCCAGAGGCGTCCCCCACCACAATCCCCTTCAGCTGCTATCTCCCACACAGCCCCACCCCCACCCAGCAACACTGTTACATCACAGTGCCTGAGAAGTGGATAGAAAGTGACCACCGCCCCCTGCTGGCCAGTCACACAGGCAGAGGGAGCCCTGGGGGATGCTTCTTTAACAGGAGAATGGAAGGCCTGGAGGGCAAGAAAGGTAAGAAACTTCCATGGCCTGTCACTAGCAAATAATGGCCACCATGGATCCACCCCAGAAGTGGCTGCATCTTAGCACTGCGGGAAGCAACCCCTCCTGAAGAGCATTTGTCATGGGATTTGGGAAACTTCTGGACCCACACTGCACTCAGAGAGACCTCCTCATCCCGTGCCAGCTGGAGAAAAGGATTCAGCCAACTCTCCTGTTATCAGCTGGGAAACACTGATCCCCAAACATGGGGAGGCCTCTGGATTTGATGGGTATTAAATATCTGGCTGGTCTCTTTCTTCGGCAAACATTTTAACAGAGATAAAGGAGGAAGAAATGATTTTCAAAGGAGACGGGAAAGATGATCTCTGGGCAATTTAACCCCCTGCAACAACCAGGATGGAGAATGACTCAGGGCAACAGGTTCCCTTGAAGGAAGAAGTTGCTGGGATTTAGAGACATGGGGAACAGCCCCAAACCGGAGAGGATTTTTAATTGACATTTGATGATGACATAGAAAGAGGGAAAACCTGAGATTTGAGATCAGTGTTCAGAAATGAAAAAGAAAGGGTGGAAATCAGAGGGATTTTTGGATCCATTTTTGTAAATTAGTGAAAGGAAAGTGGAACATCAGAGGGATTTTATATCAGTTGTTGATATGAGGTAAAATCTGAGTGTATTTCACATCAATATTTGATAAACGAATAAAGAGGAAATGGACAACATAAGGACACATTTTGTATCCATAGTCAAGAATCTGAGAAAAGGTGTAAATGAGATTTTTTTTTTTTAGTAATTTATAAATAGAGACAAGGAAAAACTCAGGGCATAGTCACTTAGAAATAGACAAGGAGAGAGAAAGTGGGGCAAATTTTTAGGGTATTTTATATGAATCTTTGAGATTTGCAGAGAATACATGTCACAAGGTAAGCAACTGATAACAAGAAAATTAATTCATCTACACGAGTTCCAATCAACACTCCTGAGGTGAATTTTGGGGAGGATATTGTGTGTCGAGCCAATGAAGAGTAATACATTTCTGTAACTCTCCTTTGTGCTGCATAAAGTATTTCTTTCCACACAAATTAAAGCCCAATTGTAAGTAAAGTATCTTGCTTATAAAAGGAGCCTGTTCCAGAATTCTCTTTCCTACAGGGCTACGGTGCTTTGATTCCTGACCTCTCTCTGAGTGTTACTGGTGTGTGATGTTCACAATACTTCAGAAGAAAAGTTCTCTTATTGCTGAGTGTCATTTGCATGAATAAAAAGTTACTGATTTCCTCAAATCACACAGAATAAAACCCACCACAACATAACGTCAGGCCATTCAGGGAAAACACCAACCCCCCCCCCCCCCACACACACACACACACACGGGGGGGGGGCAGGTGTTGATCAGGGATAAGAGCTGAGCGGTTCCCAGCAGGGTCTGACGGGGGGGGGGGGGGAAGCGGTGCCGCCCCGCGGGACCCGGGCACAGGGTCGATCTGGGCGGGGCCCCCCGCGCGGCCCGGTCCGGCGGCAGCAGCGGAGGCGGGAGAACGGGGCGGGGTTGGGATGTTTTATATCCGGGTCTGAGCGTTGGGGGGAAAACGGGTCACAGACTCCGCCCCCGGCAGCGGGGAGACAAACCCCCAGCGCGGGGGGGCCGGGCGGGGTGAGGGGCCCGGGGGGGGATTTTACGGGACGCTCCAGCGCACGCGGCAGTGACGGTTCCCCCCCCTCACACGGGCCGCGGGGAGCCCGGGGGGGGGAGGGGGCGGCAGTGGGGGAGGGGCAGGTGCGAGACACGGACACACACTCACCTTCCCTTCCCCCCCCACGGGGGTTTCCCGCCCCCCCCACCGCTACGGAGACCGCACCGGGACACCCCGCCCCGCACAGCTCCCGGCCCGGCCCAGGGCGGGGGGGGGTGTCTCGGGCCCAGGTGTCTGTTCCCCGCGCCCCGCTCGGCTCTTACCGGTTCCGCCGCGCGCCCGGAGCCTCCCGCCGCAGCGGCCGGAAGTGACGCAACCCGCGGGGGACGGGGGGAGGAGTCACGTGACGGGGCCGGTGTAAGGACAGAAACAGCCCCCGCTCCGGATTCGCTCCTTGGGCTGCACTGAGCATGCGCAGCCGCACGGAGCCTGCGCAGTAACCGCCGCTGTCGCCGCTGCCCGCTCTCTGCCCTCACCGCTCCCGGCGCTTCGCTGCCCGCTCCGCGGGGGGGTGAAAAGCCCCGGGGGGCAAATCGCAGCGGGGGGGGAGGGGCTGCCAGGGGCTGAGCGGGGCAGAAATTCACTGGCCGGGGTCGAGCTGCTGCAGGGGCGGCGGGGAGGGGCCGGGGGCAATGGGGGAGCCGCTGCCAGACCCTGTGCGGGACAAACCCCGTTTGGGGAACAGGGGCCCCGCGGGCCGGGCCCCCCGCGGCGCGCGCCGATCCGGGGGGGCCGGGCGGGGGGGGCACCGGCTGTCTCGGTTCTGCCGCGTGTCAGCCCGGGGGCGGGTTCCCGGGGCTCCAGGCACCGCCCCGCCTGTCCGAGCCCCGACCCCGCAGCGCCGCTCGGTCTGTGCCAGCGCAGCGGGGCGGCCCCAGCTCCGGCCGGGCGCCCGAGTGCGGGACACACCGGCCAGACCCCCGCCCCCGGCTCTGCCTCCCGCCCGGGACTGTGGGAAAGTGTCTGTGTCCGTGTGAAACCCCCGCAGCCCCTTCCCCTGGTGCAGCGCCGAGCTGCCAACTCCCCCCCCAGTCCACGTGTCCCCCCTCCCCCCATCCCCTGCCCCAGCTCAGAGCCTGCCCCCCTCACTCACCCTCCCCATAGCCTGCACCCCTCCGGCCCCCCAACTACCCCCCAGAGCCCGCGTGTCCGCCCCCCCCTGCACCCCCATCCCCTGCCCCAGCTCAGAGCTTGCCCCCTCACTCAACCTCCCCATAGCCTGCAACCCTCCCGCCCCCAACTCCCCCAGCCCGCGTGTCCGCACCCCTGCACCCCATCCCTGCCCCAGCTCAGAGCCTGCACCCTCACTCAACCTCCCCATAGCCTGCACCCTCCTGCCCCCAACTCCCCCAGAGCCCGCGTGTCCGCCCCTCTGCACCCCATCCCCTGCCCCAGCTCAGAGCCTGCCCCCTCACTCACCCTCCCCATAGCCTGCAACCCTCCCGCCCCAACTCCCCCGAGCCCGTGTGTCCGCACCCCCTGCACCCCCATCCCCTGCCCCAGCTCAGAGCCTGCCCCCTCCCTCAACCTCCCCATAGCCTGCAACCTTCCCGCCCCAACTCCCCCGAGCCCGCGTGTCCGCACCCCTGCACCCCATCCCCTGCCCCAGCTCAGAGCCTGCACCCCTCACTCACCCTCCCCATAGCCTGCACCCCGCCCCCAACTCCCCCAGAGCCCGTGTGTCCGCACCCCTGCACCCCATCCCTGCCCCAGCTCAGAGCCTGCCCCTCACTCAACCCCATAGCCTGCAACCCTCCTGCCCCCAACTCCCTCCCGAGCCCGCGTGTCTGCACCTCCTGCACCCCCATACCCTGCCCCATCACAGAGCCTTCACCCCTAACTCAAACTCCCCAAAGCCTGCACCCCTCCTGCCCCCAACTCCCCCAGAGCCCGCGTGTCCGCACCCCTGCACCCCATCCCTGCCCCAGCTCAGAGCCTGCACCTCTCACTCAACCTCCCCACAGCCTGCAACCCTCCAGCCCCCAACTCCCCAGCCCGCGTGTCCGCACCCCTGCACCCCATCCCCTGCCCCAGCTCAGAGCCTGCCCCCTCACTCAACCTCCCCATAGCCTGCACCCCTCCCGCCCCAAACTCCTCCCAAGCCCGCATGTCCGCACCCCTGCACCCCATCCCTGCCCCAGCTCAGAGCCTGCCCCTCACTCAACCTCCCCATAGCCTGCACCCCCGTCCCCAACTCCCCCGAGCCCGTGTGTCTGCCCCCTGCACCCCCATCCCCTGCCCCAGCTCAGAGCCTGCACCTCACTCAACCTCCCACAGCCTGCAACCCTCCCGCCCCAACTCCCCCGAGCCCGCGTGTCCGCGCCCCTGCACCCCATCCCTGCCCCAGCTCAGAGCCTGCCCCCTCACTCAACCTCCCCATAGCCTGCAACCCTCCTGCCCCCAACTCCCTCCCAGAGCCCGCGTGTCTGCACCCCTGTACCCCATCCCCTGCCCCAGCTCCCTACGCCCAGCGCTGCACCACCCAGAGACCCCCACAAACCCCTGCCCGGCCCTCCGACCCCTACGCCCAGCGCCGCACCACCCAGAGACCCCCACAAACCCCTGCCCGGCACCCTCCGACTCCCTACGCCCAGTGCCGCACTGCCCGGAGACCCCCGCTGCCCGGCACCCCTCCAACTCCCTATGCCCAGCGCCGCACCACCCAGAGACCCCACCAACCCCCTGCCACAACAGCACAGTGACCCACACAGATATCCCCACTGCACAGCCCCAACACACAGAGATCTCCCCACCCCACTGCTCAGCACCCCAGACCCACTAGAGACCTACTCTCCCACACCCCCAACCCCCAGCCACAGTAGCCGGCCCTGATGGGAGGTGACTGTGTCTGCCAGGCTGAGCTGGCAGCGCAGCCAGAGCTGGTCCTGGGGCCGGAGAACTCTGGCCCCTTGGGAGTGGTGGAAGCAGCTAGGCTGGAGCAGGAGCAGAGCCTACCTGGGCCAGGCTCCCTCAGGACCCAGCTGAGCCTTCCTCTGCCTCCCCTGTGAGTGGCTGAGACTGGCCCAGCCTCTGCACCAGTCCGAGGTGGCTCTTCCCCCGGGGAGGCAGGTGGGGCCCCACAGGTCCCAGGCAGTGGAGACAGCTCAGAGCTGGAGCAGTGCTGGGGAGCGGGGCAGATCCCTGAGACGTGACTCCCGAGATCCCACCCAGCCCACCCACACGCATTGGCCCCATGGCCAGCAGCCCTGCTGAGCCCGCATGGTGGCCCCCAGCTGCTGGGTGATGAGCCCTCTACAGCAGTGGCATAGCCAGGTTCTAACATCAGGGGAGCAAACACGTAAAAAGAGGCACCACCCAACATATCCAATTACTAATTACATATGTTTAAATTTGTTATACATATTTATTTATTTTCTACTTAAAATAAAAACCCAAGAATGATCCAGCCACAGAAGGATTTGCACAGCCGGCATTTTGCAGGAGAACTTTAGATTATACTTAGATATATTTTTGATTCTAGAAACTAAACGACAGAATACAGTAGCTTATAATTGTCACAGGTTTAAAAAAATACCAGCCATTTTTTCCAGTTACTAATTTCATTTTAAAATCAATCAGTGAAACGCACTTTATTTATAATAGATCGGGTTGGACAAACCAGTAATTTCCCTTAAAGTAGCTTTATTCATGGATTTTTAAAAAAACAGAAGACATCTCTGGCTCTGCGCTGGGGCCAGCACTGACGGCTGGGGAGAGCGTCCAGCTGAGCTCCCCCTCCCCAGCACAGGCCCCCCCAGCTCTGCACTGGGGCCAGCACTGACGGCTGGGGAAAGCGTCCAGCTGAGCCCTCCCCCCCACACACAGAAAAGGCCCCCCCCCAGCTCTGTGCTGGGGCATTGGGGCCAGCACTGACGGCTGGGGAGAGCGTCCAGCTGAGCCCTCCCCCCCCACACACACAGCACAGGGCCCCCAGCTCTGCGCTGGGGCCAGCACTGACGGCTGGGGAGAGCGTCCAGCTGAGCTCCCCCTCCCCAGCACAGGCCCCCCAGCTCTGTGCTGGGGCACTGGGGCCAGCACTGACGGCTAGGGAGAGCGTCCGGCTGAGCTCCCCATCCCCAGCACAGGCCCCCCAGCTCTGTGCTGGGGCACTGGGGCCAACACTGATGGCTGGGGAGAGCATCCAGCTGAGCCCGCCCCACACATACACAGCACAGGCCCCCCCCCCAGCTCTGCACTGGGGCACTGGGGCCAGCACTGACGGCTGGGGAGAGCGTGCAGCTGAGCCCACTCCACACACACACACAGCACAGGCCCCCCCCAGCTCTGCGCTGGGGCCAGGTTGGCAGTCTATCATTTTTGAAACACTGAGTACTGAAAGTTAGACTATTTAACCAATTTAAGCTGTACACACACACACACACACACCCCTTCCTGCTTTCCTATCACCAGTTCTGTTACTACAGGAATGAAATCTAGACATCCTTTAAAAAGGACAGTTACCTGTTCCGTAACTGGTGTTCTTTGAGATGTGTTGCTCCGGTCTAGTCCACAGTAGGTGTGCGTGCTTGTCACATGCACCGGTGCCGGAAGTTTTTGGAGCACTGCTGTGACCCCTGGAGTGGCGCCTCTATAGCGCTACGGGGAGCTGCGCACTCCCCCCACCCTCAGTTCCTTCTTGGCAGACAACTCCGACAGAGGGGAAGGAGGCTGGGATGTGGACGAGACAAGAGCAACACATCTCGAAGGACGCCAGTTACGGAACAGGTAACTGACCTTTCTTCTTCGAGTGACTGCTCCTGTGTATTCCACAGTAGGTGACTCCAAGCTATACCTGATGGAGGTGGGTAGGAGTTTAAGGGTTATCAGGACGGAGTACCACCCTACCAAACCCGGCGTCATCCTGTGCTTGGGAGACGATCGCATAGTGCGAGGAAAAAGTGTGGACAGATGACCACGTGGCAGCCCTACATATGTCCTGGATAGGGATGTGGGTGACATAGGCGGGCGATGAGGCTTGCGCTCTCATAGAATGCGCCTTCACTATAGGCGGTGGGGTAACCCCTGCCAAGTCGTAACACGTGCGTATGCACAAGGTGATCCAGCAGGAAAGGCGCTGGATGGAAACTGGTTGCCCCCTAATCTGCTTGGCTGATGCAACGAATAGTTGCAAGGACTTCCTGAACAGCCTGGTTCGGTACAGGTAGAAGGCCAGCACATTAGCCAGGAGGAAGCAGATTGTGAGTGTTTTCGACCACAAACCCCATCCCTCCAGATTTGCAACCATCCCTGGACCAGTGACAGGTGCACAACCATCCCCGGACCAATGAAAGGGGCCACTCTGGTTATCACCTTGGGGTCAGGGGTGTGCTCTGTACCCCCAAACCTTACCTCCCTTTTCACTTATTCATACACAGAAAAGTGAAAGCGCGCGCCGCAATCTTCCAAAAGATCACTCTCCTGGTGCACAGAGACCGATCAACCCCCCGCCTGCCCCACTGAAGAACTTGGGCAGCAGAGGCTCAGGCAGATTGAGGGGAACCCCCTGGGTATGCCACTGTTGGCCAGGGTTTGTACAGCACCTAGCGCAATATGGGGTTCCCCGAGCCGTAACTAGCTATTTTTGTGCCCTAAGCAAGAATATAAAATTACGCCCCCCCTGCTGTGCCACCCAGCCCCCTTGAAACACCTACCCAGTGCCGCCCAGCCCTGTGGAAACACCCCCCCAGCGCCGCCCACCCCACAGAAACAAACTCTCCTTCCCCAGCGCCGCCCCACCAAAACAGCTGTGGGCCGAAAAGGAAGGTTTGGGGGTGGGGGAGAAAAAACGGCACCCATAGGGTGACCAGATCACAGCAGTAAAATTCCCCATAGAAAGAGAGAGTGGAACAAAAGAATAATAAAGGCACCTCAACTTTTCCTCATGTATGGAGGACAGTCTTATAATATTCATCCAGATCTCCTCCAATCACACAAGCTGAAAATTGTTCCACTTTACTGCAGTTCTGTAACCATATGGGAACCAATCCTGTCTGTGTTCTGTGCACATCCAAAATCCCTGCTGAATGACCTGCCCTGGGAGCGAGTTACCAGTGACCCAGGGCTGGGGCGGAAGGAGGGTGCAGGTGTGTGGTGGGGAGCCCAGGGCTGGGGCAGCAGAGGATGTGTGGGTGGGAGAGCACTGGTGGGGAGGGGGTAGCACAGAGCTGGGGCAATGCGAGGTGTGTGTGGGGGAGAGCCCAGGGCTGAGATGGCAGGGGGGTGTGGGTCGAGCCCAGGGCTGGGATGGGGGCAGCCAAATATTTTTTTGCTTGGAATGGCAAAAAACCTAGAGCCGACCCTGCCTCCACGCACTGTGAAGTAGGTAGGAGCGGATCATTATTATCCCTACTTGAAAGAGGGAGAAGCTGAGGCTGAGAAAGGAGAATTGACTTATCTTAGGTCACACAGCCAGTCAGGGGCAGAGTTGGGAATAGGACCCAAGAGCCCTGATTTTCAAACTAACCATCGGATCTTGAATTTCAGACACTGAATGACCTGAGTAAAGTGCTCTGATGAGCTCCAGACCAACAACAGTGACAGTAATTATTCAGCAAGTATTTGAGGAGAACTGCAATGTTAGAGGGAATCGTGAACTGCTCAGAGACCATTAATGCAGAGAAGCAGCAGAGTTAATCAAACACAGAACTGGTTCTGACTTATTTAGTTGTTCTAAAAGAGACCAACAAGGACCTGAGTCTCCTCCCTGTCAATAACCGCCTGCTCAGCCAATCAGGTTAGAGACTGAGGGCGGGAGGCTGAGGGTTCTCACCAGAGAGCCCAAAGGATGGGTCAGGTCACTGGTGGGGATCACTGCCCGAGCACTATTTCAGCCCCACATTTTTGGGTGGACCTCCCACAGTGGGAGCTGCAGAGCCCTCCCCTGCAAAAAAAAACACACACACCCTCCCTCCCTCCTGGTGTTGGGAGGGGAACAGGTAAAAGGACAAAGGAAGCAAGAGAAAAAGAGGAGGGAGGAAGAGGGGAAGCAAAAAGGACAAACCCCAATGTCCCCAGTGATTCTAAGGGACAAAATCCCAGGTGCAGAATAAAGTTCTGTCTCCTTAAGCTCGTGTTTTCCAAGCCTAGAATTCAACTGTCACCAGATGGATCAGACTGAACTGGTTTCACACCTGGAGGAGGCTCTTACCTTCTAAACAGGGACGGCTGTTTTCTAGTACAATCACTAAAAGGGAAGGAGAAGACTTGAAAGAGGTTCCTCCTGGCGCTCACGTCCGGGAACCCGAATACTCTCTCAGTCCTCAAAGAGAGACCTGGAGAAGGAGACTTGCTGAAGCAAAACCACAGGGGTCTCTGAGGTTTCCCTGGCCCCTCGCCCCTGTCCTGCCTGGCTGATGTCAGCATCTCTCTGTGAGGTCACCACCTCCCCACCACCTTGGACCAATAGTCTGAGGTCCTGCAAAAGGCCTTTGTGATGTCACTGCCACACCCCTCCCTTGCTGTGCCAATGTCCTGCCCCTGGCCAGGCACTTTGCAGGTTTGAGCTACTCCCTGTGGATCACCCCACTCCAGGAGCGTTCGTTCTAGGCAGCAAGCCGGCTAGACAGGTAAACATCAGACGCTGCTCCCAATGCTACACTCAGACTTTCAGAAATTAGTTGACTTTATTGCCAGAAGAGACCATTAGAGCATCTAATCTGACCCCCTGCATATCACAGGCCTCCTGTAGGACACCCTAGCTAGTTTTGAGACAAACACATTCCAGAAAGGCATCTTGTCTTCATTAAATGACATCAGGAGATGGAGAATCCACCTCTTTCCTTGGTAGCTTGTTCCTGTGGTGAATCATCCTCGCTGTTGAGTATTTGTGCCTTAGTTGTAATATGAATTTGTCTTTCTTCACCATCCAGCCATTGGGTCTTGTTATGCCTTTCTCTGCTCGATTAAAGAGCCCTTAAATACCCAATCTTTTCTCTCTATTAAGGCACTTCAATGAAGTCACCTTTCAATCTTCTTTTGATCAGCTAAACAGGTGGAGCTCTTTCAATAGGTCACTAGAAGGCATATTTCTCCAGCCCTCAGAACATTAGGTGGCTCTTTGCTGCCCCAGCTCCAATTTCACAACATCTTTTTCAAATGAGGACCCCAAAACTGGAGGCAGTATTCCAGTATCAGTCTCACTGACGCCGTGTCACCTCCTGTGACATTATTGACATAATCTGTAACTGTATAGCTCACCGTTGCGACCACTGTTCTATATTTGCAGCCAATATTACAGAGAAGTGGTCGTGTAAGGGGTCTATGGAGAGGTTCCGATTGGCTGATTATAATGATGCTATCTCTAGATGTGTATCATTTTTTTGTAGTTGACATTATGAATGTTGGCTCTATGCTGCCTGTATTTCAAACTTTGTGCTCTGCTTCAGGGAATGATACCTTTGTTTAATTGATGAAAACAAACTAGACACTTAGAGGACTGGAACTGATTTCAGCTGATGGGCAGCTTTGCTAGGTTTTTATGCATTTGGACAGCGAAATGTTGAGTGTTCATATTCATTTCAAGCATCCTTGTATGGTGGAGTTCCTGAACATAATGGAGAATGGAAATGTTTTTCTTTTCGAGGGCACCTGGGTTTGAACAAAGGACCACTTGATCTGCAATCAAACACTCTACCACTGAGCTATACCCCCATTACAACAGGAATATGGAATCGTGGTCTCCAGGACTTTGAAGGACAGACCCTGCTTCATCGAGCTCCTTTGACATTCTCAGACCACAGGTGGTTTTAAAAATGGGGTTTGATTAAACTTCTTAAATGTGGTAAACACCACAGCTTGCACCCCCACTGATATAGCTTCTCCCCATGACAGAGCTGCCACCTCCTGGGGAAGTGGATTGACTACACCAACAGGAAAACTCTCCCCCCTCAGCATGGAGCAGTGGTTCTCAAGCTGTGGGTCAGGACTGCAAAGTGGGTTGTGACCCTGTTTTAATGGGGTCACCAGGGCTGGTATTAGACTTGTTGGGTCCTGGGGCTGAAGCTAAAAGTCTGAGCCCCCCCACTCAGGGCTGAATCCTTCAGGCTTTGTTTTTTCCTCCCCCTGGGGCTCAGTCTTTGGCACTCCCCCCCCCCGAGTGGACGGGCTTGGTCCCTCTTTCCAGGGCTACGTATTAAGCTATTTTGGCAGAAGGAGGTTGGCATAGAGCATCTCCCTTACTGAGCTGCAGCAGCATAGACTCACTGTTTGAAACATTGACCTGGCCTTAGCCTCTGAATATGTCTAGGCTTGGCTCCCTATGGCACTGTTGTGAGCAGACCCTGGAAGTACAGCCATGGAGACACCACACACCAGCCTTGCCTAGCTGGCAAGGATCAAACCTTCACAGAAAGACACCCATGGTTTTCTAGCCCAGCTACCTAAGGCCTCAGCCACAACCAGTTAACAGAGAGGCCTTTCTACACTCTGGTTCTGTTCTCACTGAAGGGTCATTACAAATTGTTTGCTCAGACCAGCTTCCCCAGCACACTCACTGCTGTGCAGCTCTGTACGTGTGGCCATGGCTGAACAGCCAGAGTTCCTGCCCATTTCCCTACTGGCTGGAGCATGATTAGAGTGTGTTTGTTGTTAATGATGTTGCTGTAGATTGTTCATTCCCTGCCTTGGCAATTCAGACAGTCCCTTTTCCCATTGTATTGCCAGCACCTCTGGGAGTCCAATAACAGAGGCAGGTTTTCTCTGGGCACTGAGATTTTTGAGGGCGTTGATGGCTCCTTCCTTTCCTTACCCTGGAGTAAACTCAGCTCTTTATTCCATCCTTGATGACTCATGGAATAACAACAGCAGCATGAAGAGGAGAGTGAATATCTCACTGCCAGGGGGAAGGTGGACGCATTCCCTCTGTCTGACCATTGCCATTGTGGGAGAGAAGGTTTCAGTGGAATCGAATGCCCTGGCTCAGACAATAGACACAGGGAGGTTTTGCTGTTCATGGATCTGTGCAAAGGAAATTGTGTGTCTGTGTGAAAATGAGGAGGGATATGAAATGCCCACGTGGTGGTGTCTAAGGCAAAAGGGAACCCTAGAGGATTAGAACAAGATAAGTTCTCAAGCAGCATGTTTCTTACTTTGCCCGTCTGTTAGTTTTGATGATTATCGATGGAAAGATTTTGCCATTGGGTTGTGTGTTTACACAGAAATTGACATTTACCAACAAATACATAATTCTTCCAAGTCTGCTGGTGGTGAGTTTAGAGGGACACACTCACTCTTCCCACCCCACATGCCAGGCCTGTGCTCTCCAGAATGTCAACTTACCACAGAGCTGGGATCCTTCCCTCATCTCCCCACAGACCACTGCCCCACCCCCACTTCTGGGGTCCCCTCCCAACACTGTCCAACTCCCCTGCTGGCAGGATCCCTTACCATTCCTTTCATTTCCTGCCTCCCCTATGAGCAAAAGCTCTGCATTGTTCCCACACTGGGAATTGAACCCAGGCCGCCTGGGTGAAAAACCAGGAATTCAAATCATGAGATCATATAGAACTTGTATAGTCAATAGCATGTTTACACATTCACACCCAATAATTCAAAGTAGCCATTCAAAAAAACTTCAAAAACAGACTTCAAAGAGAAATTGCAGAGTTACAATTGATTTGCAAACTTAACACCATTAATTTGAGCTTGAATAAGGACTGGGAGTAGCTGGCTCACGACAAAAGCAATTTTCCCTCTCTTGGTATTGACACCTCCCCATCAATTATGGGGAGAGGACCACATCCACCCTGACTGAATTAGCCTTCAACACTGGTTCTCCCCTTGTACGGTAACTCCCATCACTTCATGTTCCAATCTATATTTATGCCTCTATCTGCAATTTTCACTCCATGCATCTGAAGAAGTGGGCTTTTTACCCACCAACGCTTATGCCCAAATAAATCTGTTAGTCCTTAAGGTGCCACCGGACTCCTCATTGCTTTTAATTCTAAGCTGATCTTAACCCTTTCAGTACCCTTACAAACTCAGATGCTTCTCACTACAGGCTGGCTGGTGGCTTTTCAGCCAGGCTCTCCCCTTTCATCAGCGCTTCAGTTGCTTGGTGTGGGGGTGTCTGTAGACACAGGTGGCAGAGAGAGATAAAGCCTGGCAAATGTCTCTCCTTTTATCATGTCCTTTCTTCCCTCATGGCTTTGCCCCCCGTCCCCCCTTCAGAGTCAGGTGAACATCACTGCGTCTCTCCAAGCAAGTCTGAGCAATTCCCCTGGGGTGTCCTCATGCAGGTGAGTCGTTGCATTGTAGCTCCCTTGCTGGGCAATGGCTGTCGATGGGTTGTTTGACACCCTGTCCAGGTGTTGGTTACTTTCCTTGCTGTTGCCACTGGGGAGCTAATATTCGGCTGACTCCCCCACCTTACAGCACAGTGACAACCACACTGCACAATTCTCATAACTTCCTATGCATGAATGGTCTACATCTATGGGTAGAGAAATGACTTTCAGCAGATCATATCCTTTCCCTGATACCTTACAAGTCATGCTCTATATGTAAGATCACGATGATATGAAAATGAGGAATATGGGGGTTACAGCCGCTCCCCCAAAGGTATAGAATGTCACACTGAGATTCTATGTTCATTTGTTCTGTAACAGCATTACAGAGATCCAATGACTGACCAATGGCATTTCCAAGTGCTGATGATGATGTTCGTCCATCGTTTTCGAAGAAGACCTTAACATCTATCAGGTTGTGAGCTGTCCATGGTGCGTCCGCAAATGGCTGGTAAGGCCAATACGGGCACGAAATGTTCTGCCACATGTCGGGCAGACATGTGTGGGCACCACTGTTACAACATTTGCAGCTCTGGCTTTACGGAGAGCTCGCTTCTCTTGTGCTAGGGTTATCCTTCTGGCTTCAGATGTCTGGCAGCCTTGATGGATCAGCGTACGCCATGTCGATCGGTCTTGTGCCAGGGTTTCCCAGGAGGTGATGTTGATATCCAGGGACTTCAGAGAGGCTTTCAGCGTATCTTTGTATCGCTTCTTTTGTCCCCCGCGCGATCGCTTTCCTTGAGACAGCTCACCATAGAAGAGCTGTTTGGGGATGCGGTGGTCTGGCATCCTTGCAACATGGCCTGCCCAGCGTGTCTGGGCTTTCATAAGCAGAGTGTAAACTGACGGCAGGCCTGCTCTGGAAAGGACTTCTGTGTCAGGCACCTTATCCTGCCACCGGATCCTCAGAAGTCTGCGGAGGCAAGTCGTGTGGAAGTGGTTCAATTGCCTAGCGTGCCTCCTGTATACAGTCCAGGTCTCACTGGCATACATCAAGGTAGTTAGCACTACTGCTTGGTAGACTTTAAGCTTTGTAGCAAGGCTTATTCCACGGCGGTCCCACACGTTGGTCAGCAGTCTGCCAAATGCAGAACTTGCCTTGGCGATTCTGCAATTGACCTTGATGTCAATTGTCACTACACGGGAGAGGGTGCTGCCAAGGTATGTAAATTGGTCCACTGCTTGCAGCTTTTGCCCCTTCACTGTGATGGTGGGCTCTTGGTATTGGGCTTTCGGAGCTGGCTGGTGCAACACTTCGGTTTTCTTTATATTGATGAGAAGGCCGAAGTTGTCACATGCTGCTGCAAATTTATCCATACTAGCTTGCATTTCCTGCTCTGATCCAGCATTCAGGGCACAGTCGTCAGCAAAAAGGAGGTCTCGTAGCACAGTCTCCTTTATTTTGGTGACAGCCTGGAGTCTTCGCAGGTTGAACAGTTTCCCATCAGTCCTGTATCTCAGGCTGATTCCCAAGGAACTGTTCTGAAAGGCGTCTGACAGCATAGCTGAAAACATTATGCTGAACAGGGTCGGTGCCAACACACACCCTTGCTTGACACCGTTTGTGATGGGAAAGGCCTCTGAAGCTTCTCCGTCGTCCAGAACACGAGCCGTCATGCCGTCGTGGAACTGACGTACCATCAGGATAAATCTATCAGGGCACCCAAACTTCGACATGGTGCGCCACAGACCTTCACGACTGACAGTGTCAAAAGCCTTGGTAAGATCCACGAAGATGGTGTACAATTCGCGATTCTGCTCTTGACACTTCTCTTGGAGATGTCGGACTGCGAAGATCATGTCCACAGTGCCACGCTCTTTACGGAAGCCGCACTGTGTCTCGGGTAGTAGGCCCTGTTCCAGATGGTCAATCAGGAGATTCAGCAACATTCGTGCAAGGATCTTACCTGCGCTAGAAAGCAGTGATATTCCTCTGATTATCGCAAACTTTTCGATTCCCTTTCCTCTTATAGAGGTGTACGATGGACGCGTCTTTCAATTCCTGAGGAATGGACCCTTGATTCCAGAAGGACTGGAACAGCTGAGTGAGTTTGTCAACAAGCATTGCACCACCATCCTTACAGATTTCCGCTGGAATCGCATCAGATCCTGAGGCCTTGCCACTGGACAGCTGGCTGATGGCCTGTAGGGTTTCAGTCTCTGATGGTGGAACGTCCAGGCTGTAGTTGATATCTGCCTGGAACAATCTGTCAATCGCCTCGTTATTGATGGAAGATGGGCGGTTCAGTACGGATTGGAAGTGCTCAGCCCAACGCTGTAGAATCAGAGTCTTCTCAGTAATGAGAGTTACACCATCTAAGTCCAGTAGAGGGGAACTCCCTGAAGGCCGAGGTCCGTACAAGGATCTAAAGGCTTCGTAGAACCATTTGGCATTGTTCCTATCAGCAAACTTCTGGATTTCATCTGCTTTGGCACTCAACCAGGAGTCCTGCATCTTGCGAAGCTTGCTCTGTACGGTCCTACGAATGTTGTTAAAGGCATTTTTCTTAGCTGTTGACAACGGGTCATTCTGATGAGCACGGTGAAGGTGGTGCTTTTCAGCAAGTAGAGCCTTGATCTCTTCGTCGTTTTCATCAAACCAGTCCTGCTGTTTCCTGTGTGAGGGTCCAAGAACCTTTAGTGCAGAAGAGTGCACAATATTTCGAAAGCGTTCCCAGTTCCTCTCAACATTTTCCTCTAATTGCAGCTCTGAGAGTTGGTTACTAGTGAAGCTGCTATGTTGGGATTCCTCAGTTTACTGACGTTCATCTTTTTCATCACAGCTTTATTTCCCTGCGGACGTCTCTTTGGCTCGATGTGAAGGCTTAATTTAGAGATAAGTCTATGATCAGTCCAACAGTCAGCACTCGGCATGGCCTTGGTCACCCTTACATCCTGTCTGTCTTTCCTCCGCACGATGATATAATCAATGAGATGCCAGTGCTTGGAGCGCGGGTGCATCCAGGACGTCTTTTTGCAAGTGGGCAGGCGGAAGATGGTATTGGTGATCAGATCATGAGCCGCACATGTCTTTAATAGTAGTAGGCCATTGCTGTTGCATTTGCTGATTCCATTTTTTCTAATGATGCCATCCCAGGCAGAGTGATCAGATCCTACTCTCGCGTTGAAATCACCAAGTAGAATCAGCCTGTCGGTGGGCCTAACAAGACCCAATGGCTGGAAGATGAAAAGAGACAAATTCATATTACAACTAAGGCACAAATATTCAACAGCGAGGATGATTCACCACAGGAACAAGCTACCAAGGAAAGTGGTGGATTCTCCATCTCTTGATGTCATTTCATGAAGACTAGATGCCTTTCTGGAATGTGTTTGCCCCAAAAGTAGCTCTTGTGTCATACAGGAGGCCTGTGATATGCAGGGAGTCAGATTAGATGCTCTAATGGTCTCTTCTGGCCATAAAGTCGACTAATTTCTAAAAAACTGAGTGTAGCATTGGGAGCAGCGTCTGATGTTTCCCTGTCTAGCCGGCTTGCTGCCTAGAACGAACGCTCCTTGAGTGGGGTGATCCACAGGGAGTAGCTCAAACCTCCAAAGTGCCTGGCCAGGGGCAGGACATTGGCACAGCAAGGGAGGGGTGCGGCAGTGACATCACAAAGGCCTTTTGTAGGACCTCAGCCTATTGGTCCAAGGTGGTGGGGAGGTGGTGACCTCACAGAGAGATGCTGACATCAGCCAGGCAGGACAGGGGCGAGGGGCCAGGGAAACCTCAGAGACCCCTGTGGCTTTGCTTCAGCAAGTCTCCTTCTCCAGGTCTCTCTTTGAGGACTGAGAGAGTATTCGGGTTCACGGACGTGAGCGCCAGGAGGAACCTCTTTTGAGTTTTCTCCTTCCCTTTTAGTGATTTTACTAGAAAACAGCCATCCCTGTTTAGAAGGTAAGAGCCTCCTGGAGGTTTGAAACCTGTTCAGTCTGATCCATCTGGTGAGAGTTGAATTCTAGGCATGGAAAAGGGACACATTTCCGATCTTCTGGAACTGGAAGGGACCTCAAAAGGTCATCAAGTCCAGCCCCCTGCCTTCACTAGCAGGATCAATTTTTGCCCCAGATCCCTAAGTGGCCCCCTCAAGGATTGAGCTCACAACCCTGGGTTTAGCAGGCTAATGCTCAAACCACTGAGCGATCCCTCTAGACATTGCCTGAGACTTCCAAGAACTCCACCATCAAAACCAGAGAAAGAAAAGCCTTCTCATGCTTTCTTTCTCCATCGTAAAGAAAGAAAAAGGTGTACAGACCCACTTGCTCAAAAATACTCTGCAGGTCACCTTTAAGGTAGTGTAGCAGTGCGGCACTCACCCCTGCGGCGCCTCCTGCTGGTCGTCTCAGGGAATTAGCTCATCCAGCCCTCGAAGCTCCCTCTGCAGGCCAGTGGCCCCTATGTCCCTCCTGGACCCAGTGCCCGTTTTCTTTGGGGTGCTGCCCCCTGGCAATACCCCCACCAGTCTCTATGGGTCTCCCGTCTCTGGGAAACCCTCAACCCTCTATCCCCACTTCCACCAGGGTTCTTATTACTGTTCACTTTCCTCTTCTGCTTCAAAACACTGCTCAGAAGATCTGAAAAAGCAGCACAATCTACTAGGGCTCCTTTTGGAGCCCTAACAGGATTTTAATTAAGTGCCATGTTTTGTTTGCATTTATTTTACCCCTTTTCCAATATACACTGCACCCCCCACCACTTGCTAGTCACATTCCCAGACCCCACTGCCAGGCCCTCCCCACTGATAGTGACTTTCTCACTCCAGCCCCCTCCTTTCCCCTATGAAAAGACATCACCCAGGGCTCCCTGCCGGCCATGTGAGTGTGGAGCAAGAAGAATCCCTCCCATTCTGTTGTTGATTCAATATCCTTGTATAATCCCCTCCAATTTCCCATCTTTTCTCTTCAACTGTTAAATGGTGACACAAAATCTCCCAGATGTTGGTGCTTCTCTCTTATATTGGCAAATATTTAGTTTGTGCCCCATTTTCTCCTCAGTTCTGAAATACTGAGATCTAATGCTCAAAAATCTTCCCCCTTTTCTCTCCAGGTGTGTGACTGAGATCAGGGCTCTTATCGTACTGAGCATGGCCCTGTTCTGCCAGGTGCTGCAGAGACCCCAACTGAGATCTGGGCCCTGTTGTGCCAGGCACTGAAGAGACCCCAGGTGAGATCAGACCTCACTGTTGTGCCAGGTAAAGGGATCTAAGAATTGCAAAGCTGAATGAAAGATAAACAAACAGAACCATTTGAATGTTGGCCCAGAGCTGGTAGAACGGTACCTAGTGACGGTCGGCTGTAATGACCGGGTTCCCTATAGCGTTTTCTGGTGGGGCGGATAAAGCAACGTCAAAGAGCCAAATGCGCGTTTGAGGGCGAAAGGGCTCGTCAGGTGTTTGCTCTCTAAGGAACATGTCACCGGCCAGGGCCTGCAGTCTGTCAGGAGAGGTGCGCTGGGAGGTATTTAGGAATCTCAAAATAAAAGGTGAAGACGGCTGGGTCACAATATCCAATGAAATCTTGCAAACAATTATACAAATGGACCCTACTGCTGTTAAAACAACATGGTATTAATACTGATTCAAAACTGACATTAAAATTAGGAGAGAAACGCATGGGAAATGAACTGACACCTACTTACCATTTCTTAATGCCTAAAATTTTGACACTCCTCACAGCATCTTTTTTTCAAAGCGATGCACAGCACACAGTCAAGTTGATGAATGAAAGCACACCCATTATTGACTGCTTTGTGCTGCATGAGCATCTGATTAAGCACCTAATTACAACTCTACCACTGTAAGTGGAAATGCATCAACCCAGCTTAGCTCCAAGGTGTTTAGATGTGAATGAAAAGTTTCCAAGGCTTTGGCTACACTTAGCGCTGGGAGAGAGCTCTCCCCACGCTGTCCGTACTCCACCTCCCTGTGGGGATTACCGTACAGCGCTGGGGCTCTGATCACACTGGCGCTTTGCAGCGCCGCAATTTGCAGCGCTGGAGAGGGTGTTTTTTCACACCCTGCTGCAGCGCTGCAAATTTGCAAGTGTAGCCAAAGCCCAAATGGGTCACTTGCTGGAGGATTCTCTGCAGCTTGAGGGCTTCAAACCACAATTTGAAGACTTCAATAACTCAGACGTAGGTTAGGGGTTTGTTATAGAAGTGGATGGGTGGGATTCTGTGGCCTGCTTTGTGCAGGAAGTCAGACTAGATGATCATAATGGTCCCTTCTGACAAAGTCTATGAGACTACATGGCAGAATGGTTAATGAAGAAAATACACTGAAATGCCTCTACTCAGTCCTGTTGACTTCTTCTCCCAACCCCTCCCCTCATGAGTTCTGGTCTCTTGGTCAACTCAGCTCCCAGTCCCCCATCAGCTGTGCCCTCTCCCAGCCTAACCCATTTCTACTGCAATTCTTCACCCTCCTCATCCAGGCAGGGGGTTGGCGCTGCAGCCCCTAAGGTACCTGCGTTAATCACTGTCTCTCATACTGGGGCTATTTAGATTTCAGGGAATGATTCAGAATTACTGACCCTGGGAGGTGGGAGAGAGGAGAGGCTGAGAGAGCGTTTGCTCTTACGGCCACGTTCAACTCTGGTAGCCTCCATGTTACCTCATCCTTCTCCCTCCCCCATGGGTCTCTGCTCATGTCAGTGTGTCACCTGATCATAATGCCACTGGCTTCAGCAGAGCTCCTAGAGAGGAGCTACATCGCGAGGGGGTTACAGTACTTAGAGTAAAATACATCACAGGGAGGGTGTAATTCTCCTGAAGTGAAACATTCCAGTCTAGGAAGTGAAAGACTTCAAGTACTTCATTACTTAAAATTATGCTTGAAAGGATTGGATTTTTATGGATAAATTGCAGCAAATGTTAATTTCACTGTACACACACACACACATGAAAAAATATTTATATAGGTAATATACAGAAATGCTTCTGGAGAAAGTGGAGTTTGATTTAAGGATATTTACACTGTATATTTTGGGTGTGACATTGACAATTTCTCTTTGAACAGTTCTATGATTTGGCTTTTGGACTCTCAGCAGTTACTGTTATTAAATAATTGTTGTCTGACGACCCCCATAACTTCCCACAGCTCTGAACATTGAAATTGTAAACATTGAAAAAAGGGCTTAAAAATAAATATCGCTATCTATTGAAATTAAAAGAAAGAAATAGACACAATGAATTTTGTCAAACCCACTTACCAGCAATTGCAATATGCTAGGGGATGGAAATTCACAACTAAGGCACCAACCTTAATTCTGCCCTGTAGTGACACCAGGCAATTGCCGTAGGGCTACGAATTAGGCATTTTAGTGTATATCGTTCCAGGTTACAAATCGGTATGATCTAAAGACACATGAGATCTTTTCCTCAGGAAATCACCGTCACTGGGTTGTTTCTCTTAGTGGTAATTCCCAGAAGTGAACAGATTAATAACATTTTATCAGTTATGAAGTGGCCATTTCAGATTTCTGGGGAGCGTCTGTTATTTTGCACTAGGTCCTTGGAGAGACGTAATCTTGGTTTCATTTTAACTTCTCCATGCTCAGCAGCTTCTGGAATTTGGTTCAAAGTATTTCCATGTTTCCTTGCCCTGTCCTTAAAAGTGCTGCTTTAGAAAGTGGGGAAGGGCCGGAACTGACTGCAGGATCAGTAGCTGAGTCCCTTAGATATTTATAGCTCATCGGAAGGAGGACGGGGATTGGTGGGTGTCTGGGGATTTAATAATAAACACACAAATATCATTGTTAGTGAATTTTCATCTTCTAATTCCCATAACCCACTAATGATCCCTGGCTGCCCCCGGCAGTCTGGGGAGGGAGAACTAGTCGACTCCTGGGGCCAGTGTGGAACCGAAGGCATAAGGAGCTTTCCGTGGCTGGCTCAAAGTCACCCAGACTGAATTTCACTTCACTGGATAAATCCCTAGTTGCTGAGCTCTGCAGAGGGGTGGGGAGGTGAATTCCATCCCCCATTCTTGGGCAGAGACCCCCCTCCAATTCTCACCCTGATCTCAGACACGGCCCCAACCTTCCCTGCAGTGATGGACCCACTTGATGCTGCCAGAGCCATCTGCCATGGGAGCTAGAGAGGACAGAGGCCCAGCTCCAGAACTGCTCCCCCTGCCCACAGCCCCCAAGCTGTGCTAGAGTTGCCCTGACTTTCCAATCTGCAGATCAGTCCGGGTGTCCCCAGCCCGTGCACCCACCACACACAAACTTTGTCACAACAAACATCCCAGGATTGTGAAAGACCATCTGGGGCTGGCTGCAGTCTCCCGTTGCTGCTGTGAGGGGAATGGGGTGGTCCCTCATAGAGGATACAAACATACCCAGGGGCAGAAGAGAAATGTAGTTTCTTTCAGGGGTTTGAAATGTTTGGTTTAGAGTCCTGAGCTCTGTCTTCCTGTTTGTCTCCTCCTGCCACTTTCAGATCTCTTGGAGAGACAAGGTGGGGGAGGTAATTTTTTTAGAACCAATTAAAAATACCTCTTTGCTATCCTGGGACCAACATGGGTAGAACAACTTTCCCCTTTGTACCCCCTCCCCATCTCACCTCCCCCTTAGCTGAGACTGTCCCATGTGATAGGAAAATAAGGGTTCAGTCCTGTCGCTGGATTGGGTCTTGCCAGCACTAACGGGAGTGAAAGCCTGTGTGCATTAATGACAGCAGCAGCTCTGGGACTCGACACATAGGGAGAAGAGATGGGAGTGAGCAGGTTGTGTTTGTGCCAGGTGTGAGTTACTCATGTGGGAATTCTGCACCGCTGCGTACGCACAGAATTCACGTCCAGCGCAGAATTCCTTTTTTTTGGCTTGAAGAAGATACGTTCTGCCTGAGAAGTGCTACATTTCTGCGTTTCACCCACCAGAGGCCCCTGTGGCACCAGAACAGGCAGCAGCCAGCTGGGTTCATCTTGGTGGTAATTTGTTCCCCGAGCTATACCCCAAATGGGAGGAGAGTTAGTGGGTGCAACTGGGGAGAGTCCTGAGACACGGCTGCTGCTGGGGGTGGGGACAGGGTGGTCATTCTCGCCTCGCAAAAGGGTGTGGAAAGGGCACAGGAGGAGCAAGTGTCCCCTATGGAGACTGCCCAGCCCCAGGTTATCCAGTCCCAGACGCTTCTTCCCCCACCGTACCCCAAACCTCTTCACCCCTCCAGCCATCAGTTGCCAGGCTTCCCTCGCTGCGAGCCCTTCCTGACTGCAGAGACCCTCTGAGCCAGTCGTGTGTCAGGGCTCAGCCCTCTGGCTGTGTCCTCAGGGCACTTTCTTCCTCTCTCGGGGCACCGTGCCACAGGCGCCCCACAAAGCTACATTACTCAGGCTTTGGCTTCAGCCCCGGGTGGTGGGGCTCAGGGCCCTGGACTTCAGCCCCATGCGCTGGGACTGGAGCTTTCTGCCCTGGGCCTCAGTGAGTCTAATGCTGCCCTTGCTTGGCCCCTGCCCTGAAACCTGCTAGCGGCCCCCAGCGGGCCCAGGACCCCTAGTTGAGAACCACTGTCTTACCCTACGAATCACAGCAATGTTGAGGTTACTGCCAGTCATAGAATCCTAGAATATCAGGGTTGGAAGGAACCTCAGGAGGTATCTAGTCCAACCCCCTGCTCAAAGCAGGACTGTTGCCGGCCCAGACGGCCCGAGGGAGGCAACAGCGGGGTTCGTTGCCGGTGTGCGTCGCACTAATTAACACACCAGGATGGAGAAGCAAACCAAGTTTATTTGAGCCCAAATAAGGTGCAAGGGAGAAATAGCAATCTCAAATCATACACACCCACACGCAGGCGGGGTCACAGCATTTATACACCCTTGTTTTTCTTTATCTGTACTTTTCCACTGTGTGGGGGCTACTTTCTCCTGCATATAACTTTAATTACAGCATCTGCTTTCCGCCTATCTTATCTAGTATTGGCTGCATTTAGTACCAACTGGCCTTGCAGCTGCTAGCAGTCAGCACATAGCACAAGAGGTTACAAAAGTTTAGTAAGGCTAACAGCAGCACTTCACATAGAGGTACTTTGGTTCACATAGGCCCAGAGCCATTCTCCTGAGTTATCTATGCCTAGTGACACCAACAGGACCAATCCTCAACTAAATCATCCCAGCCAGGGCTTTGTCAAGCCTGACCTCATGCCAAAGGACCAGTCACTTACTGAGGTCAATTGAATCTTAGATCTCACAACAAAGACAACACTTGTAGCCAGTCCTGTCATAACCTGTATTAAGACTTATTTAAAAGGAAAGGAGAGTTGTTTACAAAGTTAAAGCAGGTAATCCTATAGATGCAGACGAGTTGCAGTCTTAGATTTCAAAGGTTATAGAAGCTTCTATAATAAGCAAGCTCTGCATATTCTTTAGGACTAACCCCGGCTAAGCAGCTGGGGATCTCGTGCTTATGCCTAGAAACTTTGCCCCCCCCAGAGTCTAAGCAACATACAGATCATCAGTTCCTTCTGTGTGGGGGTTTTCATCCCCTTCCTGCCATGTGCTCTGAGCTGGAAACTCAGCTACTCGGAAGTCAAGAGCACAACAACAGTCTTTTGTCGTCTTTAACGTCCCATAATAGTCTATCTGGTGTGGATGGACCTTTCCTGCCAGGCAGGGTGTAATGCATTCGGTTGCCAATCAGCACTTCACTTAGGTAAAGTCTCTCTCCTGTCTGGTGATTTACAGAGCCACAGAGGCTCCCAATGCAACTAGTCAGATGTTCACCCAGGCAGCAACTCACAAGCATTCAATAAAGTGTAAACGCATTCTTATAATCCTAATACCTAATACTAACACAGGTGAGTCAGACTGATTCCAGCGATGCGTTTGTCCCTGTTCAGTGAAGACATGGGGGCTTTTGCAAGAGCTAACACCTCATCTGGCAGTGTCACAGGCAGGCTGGGCAGGGATGGTGTCTCTAGCCTCTGTTTGCCAGAAGCTGGGAATGGGTGACGGGGTGGATCACTTGATGATTCCCTGTTCTGGTCATTCCCTCTGAAGCACCTGGCCTTGGCCACTGAGCTAGATGGACCATTGGTCTGACGCAGTGGGCAGCTCTTATGCTCACAGTCTGTATGAGGAGTATCTACTCATTGGGACTCGCTGGGGAGCCACAGAAAGGAGCAAGATGTGCTGAGGCAAGAAGGCCCAGTCTCAGCGCCCCCGGGGTCACGCTTGCCAAAGGCTAAAACTAGGCCCAGCCCATGAAGGGGGCACTGCCAGGAGAGACTGTATAAAGGCTGGAGCATCCAACAACTTAGTTACCCTGAGAGAGCTGCCTTGGGGACAGTGACAGGGAGAATCCCCCAAAGTGACTCCTTTGATTCTGCTCTTCTCTGGCCTTTGGTTCTTAGAATTATAGAACTGGAAGGGACCTTGAGAGGTCATCTAGGCCAGTCCCCTGCACTCAAGGCAGGACTCAGTATTCTCTAGACAATCCCTGACAGGTGTTTGTCCAGCCTGCTTTTAAATATCCCCAGTGATGGAGATTCCACAACCTCCCGAGACAATTTATTCCAGTGCTTAACCACTCTGACAGTTTGGAAGTTTTTTTCCTAATCTCCATCCTAAACCGCCCTTGCTGTAATTTAAGTCCATTGCTTCTTGTCCTATCCTCAGAGGTTAAGAAGAACAATTTTTCTCTGGCATGTTTGTAACAACCTTTTATGTACTTGAAAACTGTGATCATCCCCTCTGAGTCTTCCCCAGTTTTTTTCAATCTTCCCTCATAGGTCTTGTTTTCTAGATCTTTAATCATGTTTGTTGCTCTTCTCTGGACTGTCTCCAATTTGTCCACATCTTTCCTGAAATGTGACACCCAGAACTGGACACACTACTCCAGTTGAGGCCTAATCAGTGCGGAGTAGAGCAGAAGAATTACTTCTCGTGTCTTGTTTACAATACTCCTGCTAATACATCCCAAAATGATACTTGCTTTTTTTGCAACACTGTTGACTCATATTTAACTTGTGATCCACTATGACCCCCAGATCCCTTTCCACAGCGCTCCTTCCTAGGCAGTTATTTCCCATTTTGTATGTGTGCAACTGACTGTTCCTACCTAAATGAAGCACTTTGGATTTGTCCTTATTGAATTTTATCCTATTTACTTCAGACCATTTCTCCAGTTTGTCCAGATGATTTTGAATTTCAGTTCTATCCTCCAAAATACTTGCAACCCCTCCCAGTTTGGTATCACCCGTAAACTTGATAAGTGTAAGACAGCGATTCTACTGCTGGGAGGGTTTCACCATGTCTCAGAGGGTTACACCCTGGTGGGAGGGCGCTAGGCCTGTACTGGGATACGGTCACTCTGTGTTTCACAGTGTGGCAGAACCTAGAATGTCCATTAGCAGGGGAAAATGCTGGGGGGAATCAGCTTGTGGAATGGAGAAAAGCCCCGTCTGCATTCTTACACCTTGCCCTTTTCACCCCAGCAGGCTACAGAATAACGTCCATGTTTTGCTCCAGATCATCCCATCCTCTCTGGGGGAAGGGAATGGCTGCAATGGAGCTGGCTCAGGTAAGGGATTCTCAGGGAGCTGGTGGTGGGTTCTGCTTGGAGGGAGAAAGGGAGGGGACAGAATGTGACAAACCTGCTGAGTCTTGTGTACTCTAGGGTGTGATGGGTTGTCACCCCGGGGTGCAGTCTGGGGGGCTTCTGGGAACTGCTGTGCCCTCTAACCCTCAAGCTGGGCTGGCCCTTCACACGGCTTTGCTGGAGATTCAGCCTTGTTATCACCCAGTAGGACAGCAGGTGGCACAATGCATCCAACTAAGCTACTTGAGTGCTTTACCTGAGCCACTCAAGGACAGATAGAAGAGAACAGCCAATTTCCCAGCGATATGTGTTAGCAAACAGATCAAAGCAGATTACTTAGCAAGTAACCAAAAACTCAAACCAAGCTTAACATATTGGATGGATAGAATTTGAATTAGCAATTTCTCACCCTGACTGATGGTACAAGCAGTCCCCCAAGTTTCCATACACAAGCTAGAAATCCCTTTGCCCTGGGACCAGCACATCCCCCAGTTCAGTCTTTGTTCCTCAGGTGCTTCCAGGAGTTCTCTTGTGTGGAGAATGAGGCCAAGAGATGATGACACCCCCCCCACCTTATGTAGCTTTTCCATATGGCGGGAACCATTTGTTCCAAACTCAGTTCCCAGTCCAGTTTGTGGAAAAATACAGGTACCAAAATGAAGTTAATTGTCATGTGGTCTGGTCACATGCCTTAGAGTGCCCTGCTGAGTCATAGTAGCCATGACTCATAGGCTGGCTGAAACATTCACAGGAAGGCTAAGCGATTCCACAGTCCATTGTCTTTGTTGATTAGCCATCAGCACTGTCTGGCTTCTTCATTGTTCTACCTGAAAGGCTTGTTGTGGGTGTTACCCAGAGTAAGCACATTTGAAAGACAGATACAGAGTCAATATCCATAACTTCAGATACAAACATGATCCATGCACAAAAGTAGGATAATCATATTCAGCAAATCATAAACTTTTCCAGTGACACCGCACGACTCATCTTGTACAAAATGCCTCATAATTATGTCCTAATCATATTATAATTCTGCCACTATGTTGAATATGGGGGTGTAGTGTGAGATAGGGCCTAATTTTAAGGCACAGGAGTTGGGAATGGAACTTCCCGTCTTTGTGGAACAGGAAATAACCCTCCAGTCAGGGCTGGGAAACTTTCCCAGACTCCTGGTGCTGAAACCTGAACCTACTGACACTGTATTAGTTCCCCCACCCCAATCTTTGTGGCAACTACAAACTTTATCAGTGATGATTTTATATTTTCTTCTAGGTCATTGATAAGAATGTTAAATAGCACAGGGCTAAGATCCAATCCTTCCGGGAACCTGCTAGAAAGAAATCCATTCCACCATGGTTCCCTATTTACAATCCCAGTTTTTAATCTATTTAATGTATGCCGTGTGTATTTTGTACCTTTCTAGTCAAAATATTGTGCTGAACCAACTGATATGCCTACGTATATTACATCAGTACTATTAGCTGCAACCAAACGTTTGATCTCATCCAATAAGGATATCCAGTTAGTTTGATAGGATCTATTGTGTCTACACCTTTTAATTGGTACTAATCATATTACCCTCCTTTAATTCTTTATTAATGAAATCCAGTATCGGCTGCTCCATTCTCTTGCCCAGTATCGATTTCAGACTAACACTCTTGTAATTAGCTGCATCATCTCTTTTATAGTTTTTAAATATTGGCACAGCATTAGCTTTATTCCAGTCTTCTGGAATTTCCCAAGTGTTCCAAGTCCTAATTAAAATCAACATTAACAGTCCACCACGCTCCTCCAGCAGGTCTTTCAGAACTCTAGTTATCTGGACTCACTGATTTAAACACATCTAACCTTTAATAGCTGCTGTTTAATGTCCTCGTGAGTTATTGTTGGAATGGAAAGACTGTCAGCGTCAACATCTTATGATATGAGTTACGTCATCTGTTTTTCTCCAAATCCAGGAGAGAAATATTTATTGAATAGTTTTACCTCTTCTGCATGATTGTTGATAATTCTGCCATTTCCATCTAGTAATGTACCACTACCACTGTTAGGATTAATTTTGTACTTCTTAAAACTTCCTTCTTATTTTCATTGGTTGATCATTGATTTCTGATAACTTCCCTTAACAATTTTCTACAATTCTGACCGTCTAACTTATAGTCTTTACTATTGACTTCCCCTTTCTTCCATATATTTTATTTAAAGAGTGTTGGGATTCCTACCAGGGAGCTACCAGCAGGGTCCAGAGACAGCTCCATCTCCTATATTAAGCTCTGGCTAGTAGCTATATGATAAATGTGAAGACTCTGCCTCCGTCTGTCAACTGGGAGACACAAAGGTTCTCTCTTTCTACCCTCTGATGCCACCTGGCTGCTCTAAGCAAGGTGGGGTGGGACTCTGTTAACATGTGCCTCCCGGAGCTTCCATTTACCTGGTGCTGCTGTTCCGTGAATAGTGGGGTTGTGAGTGGGGCAGCAGGTACTGAGTGTTGGACTCTTTCTCTTTCAGGGGCCGGTGACCTTCGAGGAGGTGGCTGTGCATTTCACCAGGGAGGAATGGGCTCTGCTGGACCCTGTTCAGAGAGCCCTCTACTGGGATGTCATGCAGGAGAACTATGAGACGGTGACCTCGCTGGGTAAGAAGTCCTGTCCCCTGGGTTATTAGAAGCTGTGGGGTCTCTGAAGAACCTGAGTAGTAATAACTTTATACCTTTATTCTTCATACAAGTTTTGACAAGTTTCCTTGCCCCCCCCTTTTTTTTGCCTTATCTCCCACCCACTAGTATCATTTTTGGACATGTGCCTTTTTGGTGCCGTCAGTCATTTTAAAATTGCATTGAATGTATCCTTTTGGCTACATTAGCAACTACAATAGTAACTGCAGCTTTCATGCCTTTTCCTCATTTTAATAGGAAAATATGCCTCCTGTAGAATTCTAAATTAAATAAATAGGTGTGTGATTCATTCATGGCTTGTGTGGCAGTCAGATGAGCTCCTCTTTTGATAGGAGAGCACATAATGTTGCCATTCAGGTGAAGGGAGAACAGAGCTGTGGTAGAGGAGCAGAAGGGGGGGAGTACATAATTCTGGGGTGCCAGGACATGGGGTGTGTGTGCAGGGTTAGAGCTAAGAATCAGCAGAGAGGGAGGAGGTTGTGAGAGACGAGGAGGGAACACAAGAAGCTCCCAAGGTGCTGGGAGGTGGTGACGGCTGAGAGTAATGGGAAGAAGGGGAGGGGAGTGTGGGGGAAGGGCACCCAGGAAGTGGGCTGGGTGGGTCAGTGGGCGGGAGGAGAGGTTTGGGGATCTAGAGCTGTGGGGGATCCCAGACCTTTAACCCTGAATCCCTACCCAAACCTCAGGTAAATCCCAGGCTTCAGCATAACCACTCTCACAAAGCCTCAGCTTAATATAAGGCCCTGAACTGTAGCAAGCTTAGGCTATGTTTACACTACTGCGGTCTGTCGACCTGCGCTGCGCAATTCCAGCTACATGAATGACATAGCTGGAGTGGACGTAGCTTAGGTCGAGTTATAGCAGTGTGTGCACTGAGTGGGGTACACGGGAGACCTTCACGGGTAGAGTCTGGAGCAGAGAACTGGAGAGCGACTTGCAGTCGATCTGCAGTTGATTTGGCAGGTCTTTACTAGACCCGATAAATCAACCACGGCTAGATCGATCTCAGAGTGTCAATCCCGGCTGTAGTGTCGACCTGCCCTTAATAACCCATTTATCTGTGTTCACCTTCTTGCCCCTCCACGCATGGTCCAAGCTAATAAGCGATTCTCTGATCATGACATGTTACCTCTAGCGAGTATGAAATTGCCCACAAGACGTGAGACTGGGTCATAGATCGTAAAATCAGGTCGGGGTCAAGAAGAATGAGAGTTTGGAGAGAGTCTTGTCCCCCCTCTCCCCATCTGCAGCAGCCACGAGCTGTCTCCCTCCAGGCTCCTTGGATCTCTGAGCCTGTCCCTCCTGAGGCTGCGTGGCCCAGTTCTTGTTTCTGACCTTCTCCTTTTCGGGAAGAATTAGAGGCTGTTGCTCCTGAATGTTAGTGTGTAATTCCCCAGCCTTCTCCTCCCACTGGGGGAGTTTAATTCTCCCTCCCATTACCCCTGAGTCACTAGATTTCCTAATTCCCCAAAATGTGCTTTTGCGATGTCACAGTTCTGGGGTAGCGAAGCCTTTGACCTGCCTCCATGGTCTGCTCACGGAATGGCCCCTCAGGTATCAGGCCTCCAGCCAACCCCTCTCTATGGGCAGGGACCCACCTGCCTCTCCTGTTTGACCAGGGTGTGAGGATTGCAGCTTGTCCTCCACTGTGTTCGCTGGACTAACGTCCAGTCCCTGTGTGTTGCTTTCTCTCCAGGGGCTGTGAGCAGTGTGTGTGTGTCTGAGACAGAGGTGGGACTTTTGATGATACTTGTATGATGCCTCAGTTTCCTGCTGTGATTGGTATTGCTATGATTCTAAAGAGTAGGAGACGTGAGGTGTTTTGTCACATAGCTGTCATGGGGTGATATGAATGGGTCATTAAGGACTGGCTGGGAGTAACCTACATCAATGGAATACCCGACAGAGACAAGGGAATGACTGTCACCCAGGGCCGCCCAGAGGATTCAGGGGGCCTGGGGTCTTCGGCGGCGTATCCCCCTTACCCGCTCTGACACCGCAGAGCCTTGCCTGTGTCCCCGTTCCCTGTTCCTGTTCCCCCTCCTGTTTGACTCAGTTTATATAGTAATATGCTCAGCTATACCTTTGCTTAACCAATCATTGTACTGAAATTTAACTAACCAATCCTAACACATTGAAACATAATTCTCTAACCAATTGTATCCCACCACCCTCATTAACTTACACCTAGCAAAATTAATTATACAGCAGATAGAAACAATTAGAGAACCAGACTGATTAACATTGTAAAAGTGGTGGCCATAAAGATAAAACAGTACAGAAATGAGGGTTTCACAACCACAACCATTGAGAAGTGATTTCTTGCCAGACAGGCTGCTGGCAAACTAGGTTTTCTTTAACCATTTTAAGATCTGTTTCTTTATCTGGTGGTGATGGGCGCTATCAGGACAGGATCATCTTCCTAACAGCCCAGTAGCACCTTATTTCAGTGTGACTGGTTTGGGATGTGAGGGTGTGACCCTTCGCTTCCCAGCTGATGGCTGCCCCTGCTGCTTAGCCAAAGGCCTTAGCCTAAGAACAAGGCCTCAGATGATCCTAGTGCGAGAAGGCCCAGACACAGGCAGACTGTGATTTTGATTCTTTGTTTTTATACCCCTGTGTAGCAGGCTGGTCCCTTTCTCCTGCCCTGAAGGATTAAAAACAGCCCTGGGAGGGGGCTGTGGCTGGAGAAAGCAGCCTTTAGGCTGGGCTGATTGGGGGAAGTGGCTGCAGCTGGGGCCATGCCCCAGACAGACTCAGCTGGCCCTAGAAAGACAGACAACTCGGGGCAGACAAGAGTCTCCTTCTGCCTGTAGAGGAAGAAGGGCCTGGCTGCAGGGAGCTGGACACAGGGTACCTGAGTGGAGCAGGGCTGGGGAAAGGCAGAGAAGCTGGGGAGCTCCTGCCTGGAAAGCCCCAGGCTGCGGCCTAGCACAAAGCCAACAGGTACTGGGGGTTGCAGAGGCAGCCTAGGGGTAGGCAAAGGCAGCAGGTCCAAACCCCTTTGCCTGTGGTGAGTGGCTGACACTGCAGCCTGCCCCAGTGAACGGGGGCTAGATGGAGACTAGGCAGTAACTGAGGCAAAGTGGGGATAGTGGCTTGGGGGTTCCCCTGGGAGGGGAGACCCAGATTGGTCGGGTTCTGCCAGTGGGTAGCACCCCAAATAAAGGGACACCGGGTCCAGGGAGGGGCAGGGGAGCCAGAGGACAGGTGGATCACCAGCCTGCAGAAGGCGCTCCAGAGCTGGAATGAGCTAATTCCCAGGAGTCACCAGCAGAAGGCACCGCAGGGGTGAGTCCGCTCATCTACACCCTGTAACTAGCTAAGTGATAAAAATACACCTAACAGTGGGTTCTACCCCTTCCCCCATTCTGTGTCTGTCTTGCGTATTTAGATTGTAAATTCTTCAGGGCATGGCCCAGCTACTATTCTGGGTTTGTACTTGTCCTAGCACAATGGGGACCCACTGTTAGTTGGTCCTTAGGCACTAAGGTAATGAATATGATTTATTATAATAACTCTCCTGCCTCTTGGAGCCAAGGAAGCTGGCCTTGGGATGTTACTGCTTAAAAACGAGCTGGGGGTTAAAACCATAGAATATTCTTTGTGACAAGTATCCCACAAATTCCACTGACCTCCCTTGTTTTCTTTGCCTGCAGTAAGGTTTCCAAATTCCAAACCTGATGTGATCTTGCAGCTGGAACGAGGGGAAGAGCCGTGGGTCCCAGACCTCCAGGGCTCTGAGAAAGAAGTGCTTCCAAGAGCTGCCTGCACAGGTGAAGAATTGGTTAAACCAACTCAACAACTGTGTGGGAATGCAGGAAACATTTGGGATGCCCTACAAAGACCCTATGAGCTCTCCAAGTTCAGGATTGTTCCCTGCAGATGTGGAATCATTATGGCAGATGTCACTCATGGCTTCCCTCCTATTCTGACTGACAACTGGCAGCAGGTCCCTCCCTGATCTCTCTTTCCCCT
Organism: Mauremys reevesii; assembly: GCF_016161935.1. Lineage (NCBI taxonomy): Eukaryota > Metazoa > Chordata > Testudines > Geoemydidae > Mauremys > Mauremys reevesii. The sequence continues at coordinate 26,331,857 of NC_052636.1, read as the reverse complement.
GAGTTGTTTACGAAGTTAAAGCAGGTAATCCTATAGATGCAGACGAGTTCCAGTCTTAGATTTCAAAGGCAATAGAAGCTTCTGTAATAAGCAAGCTCTATATCTTCCTTAGGACTAACCCCGGCTAATCAGCTGGGGATCTCTTCCTGATGCGTAAAAACTTTGCCCCCCAGAGTCCAAGCAGCATACAGATAATCAGTTCCTTCTGTGTGGGGTTTTTCATCCCCTTCCTGCCATGTGCTCTGAGCTGCCAGCTCAGCTAATGGGAAATCAAGAACACAACAACAGCCTTGTGTCTTCTTTAACGTCCCATAATAGTCTCTCTGGTGTGGATGGACCTTTCCTGCCAGGCAGGGTGTAATACATTCTGTTGCCAATCAGCACTTCACCTAGGTAAAGTCTCTCTCCTGTCTGGTGATTTACAGAGCCACAGAGACTCACAATGGAGCTAGTCAGATGTTAACTCAGGCAGCAACTCACAAGCATTTAATGAAGTCTAAACATGTTCTTATAATCCTAATACCTGTTTTAACAATACTAACACAGGTGAGTCAGACTGATTCCACTGTGCGTTTGTCCATGTTCAGTTAAGACATAGAGGCTTGTGTAAGAGCTAACACCTCATCTGCCAGTGTCACAGGCAGGCTAGGCAGGGATGGTGTCTCTAGCCTCTGTTTCCAGAAGCTGGGAATGGTTGACGGGATGGATCACTTGATGGTTACCTGTTCTGTTCTTTCCCTCTGAAGCACCTGGCATTAGCCACTGAGCCAGATGGACCATTGCTCTGACGCAGTGGGCCCTTCTTATGTTCACAGTCTCTATCAGGAGTATCTACTCATTTGGACTCACTGGGGAGCCACAGAAAGAAACAAGATGTGCTGAGGCAAGAAGGCCCCGTCTCAGAGCCCCTGGGGTCACGCTTCCCAAAGGCTAAAACTAGGCCCAGCCCATGAAAGGGGCACTCCCAGGAGAGACTCTACAAAGGCTAAAGCTTCAAACAACTTAGTTAACCTGAAAGAGCTGCCTTGGGGACAGTGACAGGGAGAATCTCCCAGAGTGACTCCTTTGATTCTGCTCTTCACTGGCCTTTGGTTCATAGAATCATAGAACTGGAAGGGACTTTGGAAGGTCACCTAGGCCAGTCCCCTGCACTCAAGGCAGGACTCGGTATTATCTAGACCATCCCTGAGGTGTTTGTCCAGCCTCCTCTTAAAAATCCCCAATGATGGAGATTCCACAACTTCCCTACGCTATTTGTTCTGGAGTTTAACCACTCTGACAGGAAGTTTCTTCCTAATCTCCATCCTAAATTGCCCTTGCTGCAATTTAAGGCCATTACTACTTCTCCTATCCTCAGAGGTTAAGAACAATTTTTTCTTCCACATCCCTGTAACAACCTTTTATGTACTTGAAAACTATTATCATGTCCTCTCTACTCCAGACTAAACAAACCCAATTTTTTCAATCTTCCCTCATAGGTAATGTTTTCTAGACCTTTAATCATTTTTGTTGTTCTTCTCTGGACTTTCTCCAATTTGTCCACATCTTTCCTCATATGTGGCCCCCACAAATGGACACAGTTCTCCAGTTGTGGCCTAATCCGCACAAAGTGGAGTGGAAGAATTACTGCTTGTGTCTTGCTTACAGTACTCCCTCAAATACATTCCAGAATGATGTTTGCCCGTTTGCACTGTTGACTTATACTTAGCTTGTGATCCACTATGGCCCCCAGCTCCCTTTCCGCAATGCTCCTTCCTGGGCAGGAATTTCCCATTTTGTACGTGTGCACCTGATTGTTCCTTCCTAAATGAAGCACTTTGCATTTGTCCTAATTGAATTTCATCCTATTTACTTCAGGCCTTTTCTCCAGATCATTTTGAATTTTAATCATAGAATATCAGGGTTGGAAGGGACCATAGGAGGTATCTAGTCCAATCCCCTGCTCAAAGCAGGACAAATCCCCAGGCAGATTTTTTCCCCAAATCCCTAAATGGCCCCCTCAAGGATTGAACTCACAGCCTTGGGTTTAGCAGGCCGATGCTCAAACCACTGAGCTCTCCCTCCCTGGTCTATCCTCTAAAGCACTTGAAACCCCTCCCAGCTTGGTATTGTCTGCAAACTTGGTAAGTATAACAGAGGATGTTACTGGGAGGGTTTCACCGTGTCTCAGAGGGTTACACCATGGTGGGAGGGGGCTAGGCCTGTACTGGAATAAGGTCACTCTGTGCTTCACAGTGTGGCAGAACCTAGAGTGTCCATTAACAGGGAAAAATCCGGGGGGAATCAGCATGTGGAATGGACAAAAGCCCCCTCTGCATTCTCTCACATTGCCCTTCTCGTCCTGGCAGGCTACAGATTAACGTCCACGTTTTGCTCCAGATCATTTCATCCTCCCAAAGGGAAGGAAATGGCTGCAATGGAGCTGGCTCAGGTAAGGGATTATCAGGGAGCTGGTGGTGGGTTCTGCTTGGAGGAGAGGAGCAGTAAATGCATAGGAGGATAGGAGCTGCTGGAGGTGGTGGGAGGCAGGAAATATCTCAGGTGGAGAAAGGGAGGGGACAGGATGTGACAAATCTGCTGAAACTTATGTAATTTAGGGTGTGATGGGTTGTCACCCCGGGGTGCAGTCTGGGATGGTTCTGGGAACCGCTGTGCCCTCTAACCCTCAAGCTGGGCTTGCCCTTCTCACACTGCTTTGCTGGAGATTCAGCCAGCCTCTCCAGGGCCTGTTATCACCCAACACGACAGCAGGTGGCGCCATGCGTCCAACTAAGCTACCTGAGTGCTTTACCTAAGCCGCTCAAGGACAGATAGACAACAACAGCCAATTTCCCAGCTCCCCAACCTTGCACACCTGCTGTAGTATAAATTTAGAATTATACCATCTTATAGTGCACAGGGATCTGGATAATGTAAGCTCATTAATATAGTTCGCCTTCCCCTCGATATGGGAAAGATGTGCACAACAAGCCTGTGCTAACCAAGCTCAGCTTTTTCCCAAACACTTCATTCAAAATGCACTGATTAAGATAAAGCATAAAACAAGTTTATTAATGGCAGAAAGGTAGATTTTAAGTAATTATTGTTAGAACAAAAAAGGAGCCGGTTGATCCAGAGGCGGATATGAATACAGGCTTCTTTATTGTGTTACTTGTGTTCCCCTTGACCCAACTATCGAGTAAGTACTGGATTAGTTACATCACATGCCTTTTATCTAAGTTTGTATGTAAACACCTACATCCGTTACAACACCTCAAAACCCCTCATTAAGTAGTAAACACTCATACAATTAGTATACCCACCCCTATCCACTATCACAGTATTACACATATCATAGAGGCATTTTTACCTTGAAAATACCGTTCTTTGCAATAACGTGTTGCCACAAATTTCCCTAAACAGCAGTTCTCGGGGTATGGAGGAAGGGTCAATGAGCAGTTCTCAGGGAGGGAGGAAGGGGCCATAAGCCAGGGCTTGTTTATGTAGCTGGGAAAGGAAGGGAGGGGGAGATAACATTTCTTTTACTTTCTTTCACACAAAGGACATTTATTCCAGCAACTACATTTCTTATGCAGCTGCATCAATGTCAATTATTACAAGCAACAGAGAGAGGAAAAATATGGCAACTTATTTGCTCAGCAAAGAATTCCTGCCTGCTTATGCCTTTGTCCCCAATGCATGTCAGCACATTAGCAGCTTCCCAGCTGTTTTACTGAACCCTAACGTATCCCAACAATTCTAAGTGATAGCAAACAGATCAAAGCAGATTACTTAGCAGATAACCAAAAACTCAAACTAAGCCTAACATACTAGATGGATAGAATTTGAATTAGCAATTTCTCACCCTGACTGATGCTACAAGCAGTCCCCCAAGTTTCCATACACAAGCTAGAAATCCCTTTACCCTGGGAGCAGCAGTTCCCCCAGTTCAGTCTTTGTTCCTCAGGTGTTTCCAGGAGTTCTCTTGTGCGGGGAATGAGGCCAAGAGATGATGTCACATGCCACCTTATGTAGCTTTTCCATATGGCGGGAACCATTTGTTCCAAACTCAGTTCCCAGTCCAGTTTGTGGAAAAATACAGGTACCAAAATGGAGTTCATTGTCATGTGGTCTAGTCACATGTCCTAGCGTGTCCTGCTGAGTCATAGTAGCCATGACTCATAGGCTGGCTGAAACAATCACAGGAAGGCTAAGCTCTTCCATGGTCCATTGTCTTTGTTGATAAGCCATCAGCACTGTCTGGCCTCTTCATTGTTGTACCTGAAAGGCTCGTTGTGGGTGTTACCCAGAGTAAGCACATTTGAAATACAGCTACAGAGTCAATATCCATAACTTCAAATACAAACATGATCCATGCACACAAATAGGATAATCATATTCAGCACATGACGCATCTTGCACAAAATGCATCATAATTATGTCCTAATCATATTATAACCATACCACTATGCTGAATATGGGGTGTAGTGTCAGATAGGGCCTAATTTCAAGGCATGGAATTTGGGAATGGAACTTCTCCTCTTTGTGGAACAGGAAATAACCCTCCCAGACTCCCAGTGCTGTAGCCTGAATCTACTGCCACTTCATTAGTTACCACCACCCGCAATCTTTGTGATACTGCAAACTTTATCCGTGATGATTTTATATTCTGTTCTAGGTCATTGATAAGAATGTTAAATAGCACATGGGCAAAAAGCAATCCTTGTGGGAACCCGCTAGAAATAAATCCACTTGACCATGGTTCCCCATTTACAATCCCAGTTTTTAATCTATTTAATGTATGCTGTGTTTATTTTGTATCATTCTAGTTTTTTAGTCAAAATATTGTGCTGAATCAAGTCATATGCCTTACAGAAGTCTAGATATATTACATCAATACTATTAGCTGCAACCAAACTTTTGATCTCATCTAATAAGGATATCCAATTAGTTTGATAGGATCTATTTTCTCTAAACCTTTGTTAATAGGTGCTAATTATATTGCCTTCCTTTAATTCTTTATTAACGAAATCCAGTATCGACTGCTCCATTATTTTGCTCAATATTGATATCAGACTGACTCTCTTGTAATTAGCTGGGTCATCTCTTTTACTCTTTTTAGTATTGGCACAGCATTAGCTTAATTCCAGTCTTCTGGAATTTCCCCAGTGTTCCAAGTCCTAATTACAATCAACATTAATAGTCCACCACGCTCCTCCACCAGGTCTTTAAAAACTCTTGGATACAAGTTATCTGGACCTGCTTATTTAAACATGTCTAACTGTAATAGCTGCTGTTTAATGTCCTTGTGAGTTCTTGTTGGAATGGAAGGAGTGTCGTCGTCAACATCTTATGATACGAGTACAGCATCTGTTTTTCTCCAAATCCAGGAGAGAACACTTATTGAACACTTTTACCTCTTCTGCATTATTTTTGATAATTCTGCCATTTCCGTCTAGTAATTTATCACTACCATTGTTAGGATTAATATACTTTTCAAAACTTCCTTCTTATTTTCATTGATTGGTCATTGATTTCTGATAGCTTCCTGTGACGAGGCAGTTCTGGCAGGACCCAACTGAGAGTGCCAATTCAGGACCACTTGCTCAAACAGGGCAGTCACAGCCCTAGGCTGGGGTTTTTCCACCTCTAAGGCAAACCAAACCAGCCAGACAAAAAGGACTTCGGTTTCACCCCACTGGCTAACCACAAGTCACACGAGCAATTTCCTTAGACATTCCAGTCTCCCAGTATCACCACCAGTGCCACACGTCCCGGGGAGGAATGGTTATGAAAACCAACACCCCAATAAAAGAACAAGGTTCTTTCGATTCCAAAGAATCAAGCCCCAGACCCAGGTCAATATACACATCAGATCTTACCCACAAATCATGCTGTTGCCAATCCTTTAGAATCTAAAATCTAAAGATTTATTCATAAAAGGAAAAAGGTAGAGGTGAGAGCTAGAATTGGTTAAATGGAATCAATTACATACAGTAATGGCAAAGTTCTTAGTTCAGGCTTGTAGCAGTGATGGCATAAACTGCAGGTTCAAATCAAGTCTCTGGAGAACATCCCCCGCTGGGATGGGTCATCAGTCCCTTGTGTAGAGCTTCAGCATGTAGCAAAATCCCTCCAGAGGTAGAAGCAGGATTGAAGAAAAGATGGAGATGAGGCATCAGCCTTATATAGGCTTTTCCAGGTGTAAGAACCTCTTTGTCCTTACTGTGGAAAATTACAGCAAAATGGAGTCTGGGGTCACATGGGCCAGTCCCTGCATACTTTGCTGAGTCACAAGGCGTGTCTGCCTTCTCTTCATGGGTCAGTTGTGTAGCTGATGGTCCTTAATGGGCCATCAAGCAGGCTAGGCAGAGCTAACACCAGCTTGTCTGCGATGTCTCCCAGAAGCACAGCACCAGCTTGAAATACAGACAGGATAGAGCCAATACTCATAACTTCAACTACAAAATGATACGTACATACAGACAGCATAATCATAACCAGCAACCCATAACCTGGTCTTAGACACCTCATATGATCCCCTTTACATCAGATTTGTTGCCACTACAGGACCTTGGTTGCAACCCATGTTCTATATGGTCCCAATTTATATCAATAATGTCATACTTCCCTTACCAATTTTCTACAATTCTGACCTTCTAACTCAGGGGTGAGCAACCTTTCAGAAGTCTTCATTTATTCACTCTAATTTAAGGTTTTGAGTGCCAGTAATACATTTTAACATTTTTAGAAGATCTTTCTCTGTCTATAATATATAACTAAACTATTGTTGTATGTAAAGTAAATAAGGCTTTTAAAATGTTTAAGAAACTTCATTTAAAATTAAATTAAAATGCAGAGCCCCCCGGACTGGTGGCCAGGACCCGGGCATTGTGAGTGCCACGGAAAATCAGCTTGCGTGCTGCCTTCAGCACCCGTGCCATAGGTTGCCTACTCCTGTTCTAACTAATATTCTTTACTACTGACTTCCCTTTTCTTTCTTATATTTTATTTGGAGAGTGTTTCCTACCAGGGAGCCATTAGTAGGGTCCAGAGCCAGCCCCATCTCCTATATCAAGCTCTGGCTAGTAGATAAATGTGAAGACCCTGCCTCCGTCTGTCAGCTGGGAGACACAAAGTTTCTCTCTTTCTACCCTCTGATGCCGCCTCTCTGTTCTAGGCAAGGTGGGGTGGGACTCCGTTAACATGTGCCTCCCGGAGCTTCCATTTACCTGGTGCTGCTGTTCCGTGAATAGTGGGGCTGTGAGTGGGGCAGCAGTTACTGAGTGTTGGACTCTTGCTCTTGCAGGGGCCGGTGACCTTCGAGGAGGTGGCTGTGTATTTCACCAAGAGGGAATGGGCACTACTGGACCCTGTTCAGAGAGCCCTCTACAGGGATGTCATGCAGGAGAACTATGAGACAGTGACCTCGCTGGGTAAGGAGTCCTGTCCCCTGGGTTATTAGAAGCTGTGGGGTCTCTGAAGAACCTGAGCAGTAATAACTTTATACCTTTATTCCTCATACAAGTTTTGACAAGTTTCCTTGCCCCCCCTTTTTTTGCGTTATCTCCCACCCACTAGTACCATTTTTGGACATGTGCCATTTTGGTGCTGTCAGTCATTTTAAATTGCATTGAATGTATCCTTATTGGCTACATTCATAACTACATTAATCACTGTCGCTTTCATGCCTTTTCCTCATTTTAAGAGGAAAATATGCTGCCTGTAGAATTCTAAATTGAGTAAATAGGTGTGTGACTCATGCATGGCTTGTGTGACAGTCAGATGAGCTCTTTTAGGAGAGCGTGTAATGTTGCCGTTCAGGATCCCATGGCTGAAGGGATAAGCGAGCCGTGGGAGGGACGGAGATGGGGGGTAGTAGATATGCCAGGACATGGGGTGGGTGTGTGCAGGGTTAGAGCTAAGAAGCAGCAGGGAGGTAGGAGGCTGTGAGAGACGAGGAGAAAATACAAGATGTTCTCAAGGTGCCGGGAGGTGGTGCTGTCTGAGAGTAATGGGAAGAAGCGGAGGGGAATGTGGAGGACTGGCACCCCGGATGTGGGGTGGTTGGTTCAGTGTTAGGGAGTAGAGGTTTGGGGGTCTGGAGCTGTGGGGGATCCCAGACCTTTAACCCCGAATCCCTACCGAAGCCTTGTTGCTTTAGAGCCTCCACTCCAGTTTTGTTTCTGTTCAGTTTCACTTTATTATACATTTTTTCCCCAAATATTATTATTTTAACTCTTGACCTCCCTCTCCCACTCATTACCCCCCTCCTCACATAACCTCCCCATCTCCTATGCACAGCGACCCCGGCCACCGATCCTGAGTCCTTGCTGCATCCTCCCTCCCAGAGCAGGGCCCCTACCCAGGCACAAATGGGCACTTCGTTGATGATGTCACAGGGTGGTATAGTCTGTACAATTTTTACACCTATAAGATTACATATTCCGAAGCCCTTCACACCAGTCGGGCTTATCTCTATATGCCGATACAGTCTGTTCCCTTCTCAGCTCTGATGCTGCAGAGCCTTGCCTGTGTCCCTGTTCCCGTTCGCCCCCTAACCAACATTCATGGGGCCTCATCTGGAGCACTGTGTCCAGTTTTGGGCCCAACACTATAAGAAGGATGTGGAAAAATTGGAAAGCATCCTGCGGGGGGCAACAAAAATGGTTAGGGGACTGGAACACATGACTTCTGAGGAGAGGCTGAGGGAACTGGGATTGTTTAGTCTGCAGAAGAGAAGAATGAGGGGGGGATTTGATAGCTGCTTTCAACTACCTGAAGGGGGGTTCCAAAGAGGATGGGTCTAAACTGTTCTCAGTGGTAGCAGATGACAGAACCAAGAGTAATGATTTCAAGTTGCAATGGGGGAGGTTTAGGTTGGCTATTAGGAAACACTAGGAGGGTGGTGAAGCCCTGGGATGGGTTCCCCACGGAGGTGGTGGAATCTCCTTCCTTAGAGGTTTTTAAGGTCAGGCTTGACAAAGCCTTTGCTGGGATGATTTAGTTGGGGATTGGTCCTGCTTTGAGCAGGGGTGGGACTAGATGACCTCCTGAGGTCCCTTCCAACCCTGATATTCTATTATTCCAATTTCCTTCCCCCCTCCACTTTGACCCCATTTATAGAGCAATATTCTCAGCTATATCTTAACCAATCATTGTGCTGAAATTTAACTAACCAATTCTAACATATTGTGACTAATTCTCTAACCCAGGCTTCGGCCACCTTTCAGAAGTGGTGTGCTGAGTCTTCATTTATTTGCTCTAATATAAGATTTCATGTGCCAATAATACATTTTAACGTTTTTAGAAAGTCTCTTTCTATAAGTCTATAATACATAATTGAACTATTGTATGTAAAGTCAGTAAGGTTTTTAAAATGTTTAAGAAGCTTCATTTAAAATTAATTAAAAATGCAGAGCCTTCTGGACCGGTGGCCAGGACCTGGGCAGTGTGAGTACCACTGAAAATCAGCTCATGTGCTGCCATAGGTTGCCTACTTCTGCTCTAACCAATTATAAACCACTACCTAATTAACTTACACCTGGCAACATTAATTATACAGGAGAGAAACAATTAGAGAACCAGACTGATTAACAATGTAAAAGTTGTGGCCATAAAGATAAAGCAATACAGAAATGAGGGTTTCACAACCATTGATAAGTGATTTCTTGCCAGACAGAATGCTATCAAATTAAGGTTTCTTTAACCATCTTAAGATCCAGACAGGATCGACTTCCTAACAGCCCAATAGCACCTTATTTCAGTGTGACGGGTTTGGGATGTGAGGATGTGACCCTTCGCTTCCCAGCTTTTGGCTGCCCCTGCTGCTTAGCCAAAGGCCTTAGCCTAAGAACAAGGCCTCAGCCTATCCTAGTGAGAGAAGGCCCAGGCACAGGCAGACTGTGATTTTGTTTCTTTGTTTTCATACTCCTGTAACTAGCTAAGTGATAAAAATACACCTAAGTTCTTAAAATATAGGCTTTGCAGGCAGGCCTGAATATCGCCATTCTAACAGAGGGTTCTACCCCTTCCCCCATGCTGTGTCTGTCTTGTCTATTTAGACTGTAAATTCTTCAGAGCACGGGCCATCTACTATTCTGCATTTGTACTATACTGTACTATACTATACTGTACTATACTATACTGCATTTGTACTGCATTTGCACAACGGAGACACACTGTTAGTTGGTCCTTAGGCACTAAGGTAATGCGTATGATTAATAACTCCTCTCCTGCCACTTGGAGCCAAGGAAGCTGGTCTTGGGATGTGTGATGGAGCAAGGCCGGATGGCTACAGGAAAGTATTGAGGAGCAGGTATGTTAGCTCCAGGCTAAGCAAATCCCTAGTACCATAGGAACCAAAATGGCAGTCGCTCCAGGCTAATCAAGGCACCTGGGGTCAATTAAGAACTTTCTAGAAGGCACCGGAGAGAGCTACATTGATTGGAGCACCTGCAGCCAATCAGAACAGGCTAATCAAGGCACCTGGAACCAATTAAGAACTTTCTAGAAGGTACTGGAGAGCTACATTGATTGGAGCACCTGCAGCCAATCAGGACAGGCTAATCAAGGCACCTGGTATAAAAAGGGGAGCTCTCTCCAGTCTGAGGAGGAGGAGCCAGAGGAAGGAAGTGCGTATGAGGAGCTGGGAGTCAGAGACACAAGGAACTAAGAACTGAGAGGGTGTACTACTGGAGGATTGAGGAAACACCATACAATCTAGCAGTATCAGACACCAGGAGGATCCTATGGTGAGGATAAAGAAGGTGTTTGAAGGAGGCTATGGGGAAGTAGTCCAGGGAGCTGTAGCAGTCAGACAGGGGTTACAAGTAGCACTATAGAGACTGCTGCAATTCACAGGGCCCTGGGCTGGAACCCGGAGTAGAGGGTGGGACCGGGTTCCCCCCAAGTCTCGCTACTCCTAAACAGACATAGGAGGAGTTGATCCAGACTGTGGGTTTCATCCAAGGGGAAGACCACTGAGGGGAGGAAATCCGCCAATAAGCGCAGGACCTACTAGAGGAGAGGAGGAACTTTGCCACAACTGGTGTCAGGGGTGGGATTTTTGGTGTGCACAGCGCGGCAGAAGAAGGAGGGTGATTTAAAAAACACACATACTCACACACAAAAAGGGAAGGGGGTTTACAATTTGTTACCACAATGGATGATGTAGTACGGGCACTGATACAAGCCACGGCGGCCCAGCAGGAGGCTACCCGTGGCCAGGCAGCTGCCCAGCAAGAAGCAGTGCGGCTGCAGCAAGAAACTAACCGCCTGCTGATGGACCAAGCTGTTCAAAACCGAGCTATGTTGCAGGAACTGGTAAGCCAGGTAAAAACCCTTGCAGAAATGAACCGTGGGCATGATGGGACACGGCTCATACGGGCTAACCATTGGCTGCAGAAAGTGACGAGGGAAGATGAGGTAGAGGCATACCTTCTGGCCTTTGAGAGGACAGCTCTACGGGAGGCCTGGCCTCGAGATCAGTGGGCTAGCATCCTTGCCCCGTTCCTGTGTGGGGAGGCCCAGAAGGCCTACCATGATCTGCCTGAAGAAGCTGCAGCAGACTACTCCCAGCTGAAGGCAGAGATCTTGGCCAGATCTGGGGTAACATCCGCAGTACAGGCCCAGCGGTATCATGAGTGGCGGTACCGGGAAGACAAAACCCCACGATCCCAATTATATGACCTCGTCCATCTCGCACGAAAGTGGTTGCAAACAGAATCCCGGAGTCCGGAAGAGATACTAGAGGTTCTGGTCATCGACCGGTACACGAGGGCACTGCCACCAGATCTCCGCAAATGGGTAAGCCAGAACGATCCATGCACTTATGATGAGATGACATCTCTGGTAGAAAGACGCATGACAGCCAGGGAATTGACCCAACTACGCAAGGAAAGCCCCTTCCGTAGCAAACACCCAACCCCATCCCTGGAAGGAGGGACAGCCAAACCCCTGGGGAGTCCTAGGTGGAGGAAGAGGGGGGCTGAAAATCAACAGAGACTCCAGAAGGGAAGGGATTGGCCTGAGTGGAGGGAACTCTGTGACTAAAACCCCTAGCCCACAGGATGGGAGACTGACTAGAAATCGTTATAGATGTTATGCATGTGGGGAGTGGGGACACATAGCAGCACAATGTCCCAGCACCGAAGAGCCTATGCAATGCAACTTGGGGGATTGGGAGGTCCCATGCTCCCTTATCCACCTGGTGGGCGTTGCGTTAGCCCCACATAACTATACCAGGCCAGTGAAGATAAATGGAACAGAGACTACAGCACTGGTGGACTCAGGAAGTGCTATCACCCTTATATCGGGTAAGCTGGTAAAAAGTAGCCAGCTGCTGCAAGCCAAACGTGTAGCAGTGACATGTGTGCATGGGGCCATGAGCCAATACCCCACCATCCCTGTGGAGATGGAGGTTCAGGGGAACCCCATTGAGGTGACAGTGGGCGTTGTACCTAAACTCCCATATCCTGTAGTTATTGGGAGAGACTATCCAGGGTTTGATAATTTACTTCCCCCTGAGAGGCTGCAGGGAAGTGGAGACCCTGTTGACAGTGTCTCATCACTGGGGGAATGTCAACCCCCAATGTTTTCTGAGTTTTCTCAGGATCTATTCTCAGCCCCCCAAAGGCCGGAAGACAAAAAAAGAAAGGAAGGCCGCGAAGGCTTTGGGAACCCAGATCCTGACCCAAGGCCAGAAGACTGCGCTAGTAGGCAGACGGGCATGAGCAGCCAACAGTGAAACTACCAACACGGAAGGTGAGCCGGAGGCTGGCCCCAGCCATGAGGGCAACAGGCCATTGGAAGAAGCAGAAGCCGACCCCTGGGAGCTCAGGCAGGGTAGTCCTGGGAGAGAGACGTTCGGACGGGACCAGGCAGAGGACCCCAGATATGATAACGTCAGGAAAGAGGTGGCTGAGATAGATGGGATACCAGTGGAGGGGAAGGTCCGAGGTCCAGGACCCTACTTTATAGTGAAGAAAGATCTCCTGTACCGTGTGGTGCAAATGCAGGAGCAGGAGATACATCAACTTCTGGTGCCCCAAAAACATCAAAAAGCCATATTGAGCCTCGCCCACAGTCACTTGTTTGGAGGACACTTAGGGGTAGAGAAGACCCAGGCCAGGATCCTGCGGAGGTTCTTCTGGCCAGGAATACATGAAGATGTCAGGCGATACTGCACCTCTTGTCCAGAGTGTCAACTACATAGCCCTCGCCCACACTTGCGGGCCCCTTTGATACCTCTTCCAATAATAGAGATACCATTTGAACGCATAGCCATGGATCTGATTGGGCCCCTAGAGAAGACAACTCGGGGCCACCAACATGTGCTGGTTGTACTAGACTATGCAACCCGATACCCGGAAGCTGTCCTCCTACGCAACACAGCTTCCAGGACAATAGCTAAGGAGTTAGTACAGATCTTTTCCGGTCGGGCTTCCCAAGGAAATGCTGACTGATCAAGGGACACCTTTCGTGTCTAAATTGATGAAAGATCTCTGTTCATTGCTCCATGTACAAGCCCTACGGACCTCTGTATACCACCCACAAACAGACGGCCTGGTGGAAAGGTTCAATAGGACCCTCAAGGCCATGATCAGGAAAGTGGTGAGCCGGGATGGGAAAGACTGGGATACCCTATTGCCTTACCTCATGTTTGCCATCCGGGAAGTTCCACAAGCCTCCACAGGCTTCTCTCCATTCGAACTACTATATGGGCGCCACCCCCGAGGCATATTGGATATAGCCAGAGAAGCCTGGGAAGAGGAGCCAAATCCCGGAAGGAACATAGTTGAGCGTGTACTACAGATGAGGGATCGGATAGCCCAGGTTACACCCATTGTACGAGAACACTTGGAAAAAGCACAGGAGACCCAACGGACCCATTATAACCACCAAGCAAAGCTTCGACGGTTCCAACCGGGGGATCGAGTAATGGTCCTTGTGCCCACAGCAGAAAGCAAGCTGTTGGCCCAGTGGCAGGGACCCTATGAAGTAATTGAAGCCGTGGGAGAGGTAAACTATAAGGTATGGCAGCCATGCCGCAGAAAACCGGAGCAAATTTACCACATCAATCTTCTAAAACCTTGGCATGATCGAGAGGCATGCTTAGTCACCCGGGAGACTCTTCCCCAGGAGGATAACGTACATGAGCAAGTAAAGATATCACCCGACTTGACGCCAATCCAAAAGATCGAGGCAACCGATATGATTAATCGTAACCGAGATGTTTTCTCTACAAAACCGGGGCGGACAACTGAGACCTATCACCATATCCGCACGATCCCTGGAGCCAAAATAACACTGAGACCCTACCGAATCCCAGCAGCCAAAAGAGAAGAAATCAAGGCCGAAGTAAAGAAAATGTTAGAATTAGGCATTATTGAAGAATCCTACAGTCAGTGGTGCAGTCCAATTGTTCTAGTGCCCAAACCTGATGGTACCATGAGATTCTGTAATGACTTTCGCCGACTGAATGAAGTATCCCAGTTTGATGCATACCCCATACCACGCATCGATGAACTGGTTGACCGACTGGGTAGTGCCCGTTTCTTGACTACATTGCATCTGACAAAAGGGTATTGGCAGATTCCCCTGACCAAAGAAGCTAAAGAAAAGACAGCGTTCTCCACCCCAGACGGGCTATTCCAGTACACTGTTCTCCCTTTTGGGTTACATGGGGCCCCAGCCACATTCCAGCGCCTCATGGATAAGCTGCTGCGCCCCCATACTAGTTATGCAGCTGCATACCTAGATGATGTCATCATCCATACGCCAGACTGGGGAACCCACTTGGAGAAGGTTGAGGCAGTGCTACGCACCTTAAGGCGGGCTGGCCTCACCGCTAATCCTGCTAAGTGCGCCATAGGACTAGCAGAGGCTAGGTACCTGGGATATATTGTAGGAAGGGGTATAGTGAAGCCCCAAACTAATAAACTAGAAGCGATTCAAAACTGGCCCCGGCCAACCCGAAAGAAGCAGGTCCGTGCATTCCTAGGCGTGGTAGGCTACTACCGTTGGTTTATTCCCCACTTCGCCAGCAGGGCAAGTCCTCTAACGGACCTGGTGAAGGCTCGAGGTCCAGACCTGGTAAAGTGGACCGACGTTGCAGAGAGGGCGTTTGTAGACCTTCAGACGGCCCTCTGTAATGACCCCATACTCATAGCCCCAGACTTTACCAAGGAATTTATTTTACAGACAGATGCTTCTGAGGTGGGGTTGGGGGCAGTTCTGTCACAAATGATTGGAGAAGAAGAACACCCGATTCTCTACCTAAGCAGAAAGCTGCTCCCACGAGAACAGAAGTATGCAGTAGTCGAGAGAGAATGCCTCGCTGTCAAATGGGCCATGGAGACGCTGCGTTATTACCTCTTGGGCCGGCGATTTACTCTTGTGACAGACCACGCACTTCTCCAGTGGATGCAGAGAAATAAGGAAAAGAATGCAAGGGTCACCAGGTGGTTCTTATCCCTACAACCATTCCAGTTCTGTATACGGCATAGGGCTGGATGTCACCACGGCAACGCTGATGGTCTTTCACGAGCACACTGCCTGGCGTCCCAAGTTGCACAACCCTATGGTGTTGAGCAGAGGGGGGGATATGTGATGGAGCAAGGCCGGATGGCTACAAGAAAGTATTGAGGAGCAGGTATGTTAGCTCCAGGCTAAGCAAATCCCTAGTACCATAGGAACCAAAATGGCAGTCGCTCCAGGCTAATCAAGGCACCTGGGGCCAATTAAGAACTTTCTAGAAGGTACCGGAGAGAGCTACATTGATTGGAGCACCTGCAGCCAATCAGGACAGGCTAATCAAGGCACCTGGTATAAAAAGGGGAGCTCACTCCAGTCAAGGAGGAGGAGCCAGAGGAAGGAAGTGCGTATGAGGAGCTGGGAGTCAAAGACACAAGGAACTAAGAACTGAGAGGATGTACTACTGGAGGATTGAGGAAACACCATACAATCTAGCAGTACCAGACACCAGGAGGATCCTGTGGTGAGGATAAAGAAGGTGTTTGAAGGAGGCTATGGGGAAGTAGTCCAGGGAGCTGTAGCAGTCAAGCAGCGGTTACAAGTAGCACTATAGAGACTGCTGCAATTCACAGGGCCCTGGGCTGGAACCCGGAGTAGAGGGTGGGACCGGGTTCCCCCCAAGTCTCGCTACTCCTAAACAGATATAGGAGGAGTTGATCCAGACTGTGGGTTTCATCCAAGGGGAAGACCACTGAGGGGAGGAAATCCGCCAATAAGCGCAGGACCTACTAGAGGAGAGGAGGAACTTTGCCACAGATGTTACTGCTTAAAAATGATCGTAGCTTAAAACCATGGAATATTCTTTGTAACAAGTATCCCACAAATTCCACCGACCTCCCTTGTTTTCTTTGTCTGGCATAGGGTTTCTAAATTCCAAACCTGATGTGGTCTCCCAGCTGGAACGAGGGGAAGAGCCGTGGGTCCAGGACCTCCAGGGTTCTGAGAAAGAAGTGCTTCCAAGAGCTGCCTGCACAGGTGAGGACTTAGTTAAAGCAAGTCAAAACTGTCCGTGAATACAGGAAACATTTGGGATGCCCTACAAAGACTTTGTGAGCTCTCCAAGTTCAGGATTGTTCCCTGCAGATGTGGAATAATTAGGCAGATGTCACTCATGGCTTCCCACCTATCCTGACTAACAACTGGCAGCAGATCCCTGCCTGATCCCACTTTCCCCCCTCCATGTTCTGGTGAAATGCAGACCAAAACTGATCCCTTCCTCTCTCTTCTGGGGAAAATCAGCTCCTGATAGGTTTGATCTCTCCTGCACATATTTTGGTTTGTTCATCCCTTTTAAAATTCCTGTCTCTGAGATTTCCTTTCTCTCAGGCACAGGGAGTGACCTATGTCTGGATTCTCTCTGTCTCCCATCAGGTGATAGCATGGTGCGTGAGAATGAGGAGCAGAAACCCCAGCAGGAAGATGCTGAACAAGGAGCACCACATGGGACGTTATCAGAAAAACCCAAAGGGAATGTTTCCAGGAGTTGTGCACTCCGAGAAACAGTAAAAGCCTCTGAGACTCAGCAGAGGCCAGAGGAGAACTTCAGTAGCCTCTCAGCCCTTATTACACATGAGAGAATCAACTTGGAAGAGACACACTACAAATGCCACGAGTGTGGGGAAAGCTTCAGTCGGCGCTCAAGCCTTATCACACATCAGAGAATCCACACAGGAGAGAAGCCCTACACATGCTCTGAGTGCGGGAAAAGCTTTAGTCGGCGCTCAAACCTTGTCACACATCAGAGAATCCACACAGGGGAGATGCCCTACACGTGCTCTGAGTGCGGGAAAAGCTTCAGTTGGCGCTCAAACCTTATCACGCATCAGAGAATCCACACAGGGGAGACGCCCTTCACGTGCGCTGAGTGTGGGAAAAGCTTCAGTCTGCGCTCAATCCTTACCACGCATCAGAGAATCCACACAGGGGAGACGCCCTACACGTGCTCTGAGTGCGGGAAAAGCTTCAGTCGGCGCTCACACCTTATCACACATCAGAGAATCCACACAGGAGAGCAGCCGTACACGTGCGCTGAGTGCGGGAAAAGCTTCAGTCTGCGCTCAATCCTTATCACACATCAGAGAATCCACACAGGGGAGATGCCCTACACGTGCGCTGAGTGTGGGAAAAGCTTCAGTCTGCGCTCAATCCTTATCACACATCAGAGAATCCACACAGGGGAGATGCCCTACACGTGCGCTGAGTGTGGGAAAAGCTTCAGTCGGCGCTCTGCCCTTATCAGACATCAGAGAATCCACACAGGAGAGCAGCCCTACACGTGTGCTGAGTGCGGGAAAGCTTCAGTCGGCGCTCAAACCTTATCACACATCAGAGAATCCACACAGGAGAGACGCCGTACACATGCTCTGAGTGCAGGAAATGCTTCAGTCAGCGCTCAAGCCTTGTCACACATCAGAGAATCCACACATGAGAGACGCCCTACACATGCTCTGAGTGCGGGAAAAGTTTCATTGAGCACTCAGACTTTGTCAGACATCGTAGAATCCACAGTGGAGAGAGACCCTACACATGCTCTGCATTTGGGAAAAGCTTCAATCAGATGTCATTCCCTATTAGATATCAGAAAATCCAAATCGGAGAGAACTGTAAGAAATGCCTTTATTAGGGCTTCCCAAAGATTTGTTTTTTAAAAAATCAGATTTGCTAATTCCAATATAGTGATCTTTGCACCATCTTCACTGTGGTCTCTCGGCTCTGCCAGATGAGTTGCCTGCTTCTGCCTTTTGCAGCTCACCCTTCTTTGGGGTCAGTCCTGTGATCTTTTCTATCAGCTCCTTCCCTTTTGACTTGTAGGCGTGTGTCCCTCCAGCCAGGAATTTCATCAGCTCCAGGTGGGGGAGAGAGGGTTGATGCCAACAAGCTACCCTGAGGCAAAAGTTACCTGTGCCTTACATCCACTAGGACTGTACATGGAATTGGGTGCTCAAGTTAGTGATTTTGGTGTAAAAAGACAAGTATAGTTGTAGAGCAGAAGCAGCCCAGGGAGTGAACCTATATTATGGGAGTAAGTAAATAACTTTTCCTTATCTACTTTCTCCACATCACTCATGATTTTATATACCTCTATCATATTCCCTCTTAGTCTCCTCTTTTCCAAGCTGAAAAGCCCTAGCCTCTTTAATCTCTCCTCATATGGGACCCGTTCCAAACCCCTAATCATTTTAATTGCCCTTCTCTGAACCTTTTCTAATGCCAGTATATCTTTTTGAGATGAGGAGACCACATCTGTACATAGAATTCAAGATGTGGGCATACCATGGAGTTATATAAGGGTAATAATATAGTCAGTCTTATTCTCTATCCCCTTTTTAATGATTCCTAACATCCTGTTTGCTTTTTTGACCGCCTCTGCACACTGCGTGGGCATCTTCAGAGAACTATCCATGACGACTCCAAGATCTTTTTCCTGATTTGTTGTAACTAAATTACTCCCAATCATATTTTATGTATAATTGGAGTTATTTTTTCCAATATGCATTACTTTACATTTATCCACATTAAATTTCATGTGCCATTTGTTGCCCAATCACTTAGTTTTGTGAGATCTTTATTAAGTTCTTCACAGTCTGCTTTGGTCTTAACTATCTTGAGCAGTTTAGTATCATCTGCAAACTTTGCCACCTCACTTTTTACCCCTTTCTCCAGATCGTTTATGAATAAGGTGAATAGGATTGGTCCTAGGACTGACCCTTGGGGAACACCACTAGTTACCCCTCTCCATTCTGAGAATTTACCATTAATTCCTACCCTTTGTTCCCTGTCTTTTAACCAGTTCTCAATCCTTGAAAGGACCTTCCCTTTTATCCCATGACAGCTTAATTTATGTAAGAGCCTTTGGCGAGGGACCTTGTCAAAGGCTTTCTGGAAATCTAAGTACACTATGTCCACTGGATCCCCCTTGTCCACATGTTTGTTGACCCTCTCAAAGAACTCTAATAGATTAGTAAGACATGATTTCCCTTTACGGAAACTGTGTTGACTTTTGCCCAACAATTTATGTTCTTCTATGTGTCTGACAATTTTATTCTTTACTATTGTTTCAACTAATTTGCCCGGTACCGATGTTAGACTTACTGGTCTGTAATTGCCGGGATCACCTCTAGAGCCCTTTTTAAATATTGGCGTTACATTAGCTAACTTCCAGTCATTGGGTACCGAAGCTGATTCAAAGGACAGATTACAAACCATAGTTAATAGTTCCGCAACTTCACATTTGAGTTCTTTCAGAACTCTTGGGTGAATGCCATCTGGTCCTGCTGACGTGTTAATGTTGAGTTTATCAATTAATTCCAAAACCTCCTCTAGTGACACTTCAGTCTGTGACAGTTCCTCAGATTTGTCACCTACAATTTGGCAATGTTTATGCTCCTTTCTAGGATTTGACTTCCACTTTTTAAAGGAAGTCTTTTTGTCTCTCACTGCTTCTTTTACATGGTTGTTAAGCCCCGGTGGCTCTTTTTTAGTTCTTTTACTGTGTTTCTTAAATTGGGGTATACATTTAAGTTGGGCCTCTATTATGGTGTCGTTAAAGTGTCCATGCAGCTTACAGGAATTTCACTTTAGTCACTGTACCTTTTAAATTCTGTTTAACTAACCCCCCTCATTTTTGTATAGTTCTCCTTTTTGAAATCAAATGCCACAGTGTTGGGCTGTTGAGATGTTCTTCCCACCACAGAGATGTTAAATGTTATTATATTATGCCATTTATTTCGAGCAACTGCAGTTATTCGGAGAGTACAGACAGGCAGAGTTTCCCCTCGAGGTAGGTCTCGGTTAGATAAACAATTAAGGCAAGCATTTATACCTTTGCGACGTACAGTAAGGAGCAACAACTGCATTTGTTTGTACATATTCCTTTCTGATAGCTTACTTCTCTCAGCAATTTCTGCTACAATCTGCATTCTATTCTTATCTAACACAAGGTCGAAAACCAGCGTCTCTTACAGTTCTTTTCTGCTCGCCCACGCCCTGCTTGGAAGTCTCCCGTTATTAGCTGTTAGTTAGCCTGGTAAATATCAAGTCCCTGAGAAAACACAGTTATATGAAGCAAAACAAAATCACAAACAGAAATGTCATTGGAAATTCAAAAATTAAAAAGGAAAATGCAATTCCCATCACTTCATTGTATCTGGGCCATTCCTGTATCGAGAGTACCCGCTAAGGACCCTGTGTGCTTATGGGAAACCTGGAGGAACTCATAGCAGAGCCTGAACATGAAACTCAACTGCTCCCAGGTGCCGCAGTAAAACCCTTTCCCTGCTGTGATGTTGATGATTTTATGAAAATATGCTAATGAGTGTGAATATAATGTAACTGGAACATGCTTCATGCATAAGGTCTCTTGTGCAGTGTCATTACAAAGCTTATTATCTACTGTGTGTGTTCAGCCTATTTGTATGAACCGATCATTCCTGTATCTGAAGCTAGAAATATGAACTATAACTCTGAGGTCCTGTTGTAATGATGCAAAGTGTGGGCCATTAATAGTGGTTTGGACTCCTGATGGCTCCCATTAACCAGGACAATTGACTGGAGATGGCTCTGTCCTGCACCATCTGTGAGTCAGGCCAGGAACAATGAAGGCTTGGGGTCTCACAGGGCATGTGACCATGTCACCTGGTACAGGAATCCATCTTAAACCTGGGGCTTTTCCCCAGGAGAGAGACAAAAGATTCCTGCCTTTTACCAAAGCTGTATAAGGGGTGGAACAGAACAAAGGTGGCTGCAGTCATGAGCCAGCCCCTAGCTACCACCTGAGCTGGAACCAGGACTATACCAGGTGAAAAGATTGGGCCCAGACACGAAAGAACTCGCGTCTGCAAAAGAACCTTATAGGAAAGTCGCTGCGGTGAGATTTTATCTGTATTGAGTTTCATACTGTATTAGTCTTAGACTTGCATGTTTTTGTTTTATTTTGCTCTATGGAGAATACAAACTCCACAGAGAAGGAAAAGTTAATGCCTTAGAAAAATCTGTGTGTGTTAGAGTGTCTAGGAACCACTCTCCTATAGCTTCTTTTCTCTAATTTCCTTTAGAAAATCTGAAGCAGGGAGCAGAAAACCATTGTCTTTTCTGAGGTGTAAGCTCAGGACCTACTGAGTATGAGACTGACATGCTGCCAACTGTGCTAAGAAGGCCCAGGAAAATGTTTAGGCTCAGTACATATAGGATCCTTCTACAGCAGTGACTGGAGCAGGGAAGGAGCTGGAAGAAGCAGAGAGATCTGGTGCCCACAGACCTGTCCTGGCCTCTTTCTCAGCAGCAAAGAAATCAATTTGCCCTTCCAGTGAACAATCTACTGGAACTAATGGCAGCACAGGGGGGATGTTTCTAAAGTATGCACCCACCTCTACATTTTAGAACTTACTCTCCTTTTTCTAGTATAGCACTTTCTATATGAACTGGCAAAACAAACTACACAGGTAAGAGAAACAAGGGCTTGAGAGAAAGCTTGAACTCATAACCCCAACAGATGGCCCCTCTGCACTAACCAGTTGCACCCCTGAAGATGTTTTTTAAACACATTTGGGAAGCAGGCAGTTATCAGTCTCTGTGGTTCACACCTTTGCCTGGTAATTGAAAGGCTGCTGGTTCAAACTTAACTCAAGATGTGGCTTTTCAGCGATGAGACTCCAGTACATTTTAACAGGAAGAAAATCTCCTCTATTCTGGCTTTGCCCCATTAGACTCCTTCTGCCCATCTTCTCCCCCTCCCCCAGTCTCTTTCCTGCCCCACTGGGGCCATGCAGAGAGGAGCCCCAGTCAGTCTCTGTCACAGAGAGTCTGTATCCCATAAAGGGAGGGAGGGGTCTCTCTAAAACACTGATAATGGGGAGGGGAGTGGTGTGCGTGGTTAGTGGGAGACAGGATGGAGAACTAACAGTGGGGCACAGAGAGATTCCCCCAGATTTGGGAGATCCCCTGCTTCCCCCCATCAGCCAGCTGTGAGAAGAACAACTGTTGGGGTGGAGGGTCTCCACATGCTGCCCCCGCCCCAACTGCCAACTGTGGCAATGGGAGCTGCGGGGGTGGAGTCTGTGGGTAGCAGTGTGCAGAGACGCCCCCGGCCTTCCAGCTTAGGGGCTGCGGGTTGCTTTCAGGAGATGCCCGAGGTAAATGCTGCACCCCTCACCCTCTCCTGCAACCCCAACCCCCTGCCCCAGCCCAGACCCCACACCTGCACCCAAACTCCCTCCAAGAGCCTGCCCCCCCCACCCACACCAGCACCCCAACCTCTGACTGCCACCCCTGTCAGCCCAATCTTCTGCTGATGCACCTCAGCCCACACCCGTGCAGGGTTTGAAGCTTTCATTGCTTAAATTCCAGGACACGGAGTGATTTCAGCTCCCCTTTGCTCAGAGGGAACCTTCACCCCACTCCTAACCAGGTTCTTGTCCATGGGATCACTGTAGGGGGGCTGGATCCCTCGGTGTCTTTTCTCTCTCTAGGACAGGCCAGCGTGCAATAACTGGGGGCATCTGAGCACCCAGGACCTTCTGTGGGGCTGCCATTCCCCTTCCCCTTCTGTGGTCCCATCTGTCATTGACTCCAGCCTTTTTTCTATCCATCGTCAGCACCATCTCAAGCCAGCAGCACTCGCCTCAAAAAGACAGAGTCCAGTGGCACCTTACAGACTAACAGACGTATTGGAGCATAAGCTTCCGTGGGTGAATCCCACTTCGTCAGGTGAATGTAGTGGAAATTTGCAGGGGCAGGTATAAGTATGCAGGCAAGAACCAGTCTAGAGATAACAAGGTACTTCAATCAGGGAGGATGAGACCCTCTTCTAGCAGTTGAGGTGTGATCACCAAGGGAGGAGAAACTGCTTTTGTAGTTGGCTAGCCAGTCATAGAATTCCCACTCCATTCATCTGACGAAGTGGGGATTCACCCACGAAAGCTCATGCTCCAATACGTCTGTTAGTCTAGAAGGTGCCACAGGACTCTGTCGCCTTTTACAGATCCAGACTAACACGGCTACCCCTCTGATACTCAAAAAGACAGTGTCCCCTGCTGGGAGTAAATCATTGACCGCTCTCCTCCCTGAGCACTGACTGCCCCTCTGTTTCCTTGCCTCTCAGTCTGTGCAGATGGGACCTTTCCCTCCAGTGCTGGAGGATTCGCCCTTCTCATCTACCATTGTCCCAAGCAGCACAGCGGGTGGGAATCTTAAACGTACCAAGGTGACTTAGGAGCAGAAACACTCCCCTGCAGATCTTCCATGCAATTGTCACTTGCCCTTCACTGAGCAGGACTGAAACTGGTGCAGGGAGACTGGTGAGCCACATCCCCTCTGGGCATGAGGAAAGCAGCAGGGTGAAAAAATGATCATGAAGATGCTGGGGATTGAACCCAGGGCCTCATACATACAAAGTATGTGCTCAACCACTGAGCTACATCCCCTAGCAGGTTGTGTTTGCTATGGGTTACACTCAGAGCCCTCCTGTTTCCAGAGCATCCAGTGACCTATAAGCTTCACGAGAAGCCCATTCCCTCTCTGAGGACCAATCCTGCTCTCCTGGAGGTGACTTATTCATAGGGGTCACTTTTCAGCAGGGCCAGATTCTATGTGTGGGGCAGAGAGAGTGGGTGCCCTGGTCTCAGGGTGCAGAGATACACTCAGCCATCTCCCCTGCATTGGGTTGGGGGTGCGGCAATCCCCTGCTGCAAGGTCATAGTGGGGGATGCTGTGAGCAGCTCAACACCTCACCCTAGTGGCAGAAGTGGTGTGGGGAGCTCCAGGTGTTTCTAGGATCTGCTATTTCCACCTGCCTGCAAACTCTAGGTTTCCCCAGCACATTCACTGCGGTGCAATTGGGTCACTGTTTCCATGGCTGAACAGCAAAGAATCACTCCCAGTTTCCCTTCTATTGGCAGCAGGATTAGCCTGTGTCGGTGGTTAATGAGGTGGATCTAGTTGTAGATTGTTATTCGTTCCCCACCTTGACAATCCATACAGTCCCTTTCCCAGGCAGATTCCCAGCACCTCAGTGATCCCGGTAGCAGGGTTGGGTCCTGAGATTTTCAGGGTTCTTTTCCCCTCCACCTGGAGTGAACTCAGCTTTTTCCCCATCCCAGACAATCCATGAAATAACAACAGGGGCATAAAGAAAGAGGGGAGGGAACATCTCACGGCCAGGGCTGGATGTGCCCAGAGCCCCCTGCTTGTCCATTGTTTCCATGGAATTTGGCCCCCTGCTTTGCACAAGGGACAGAGAAAGATCTTGCTGTTCCTGTGTCTGTGCAAAGAAAATTGTGCTTCTGTATGAAAGAGAGGCGGGAAATGGCCCCATGATGGGGCAATAGCCTCAGGATTAAGAGCAAAGGACAATGATGGGAAGGTTCACAATTGACTCAGTAGTTGCATACAAAGGTGCACGTTTGGCAGTTACACTGGGAAATTCTGGCTCCTTCTCAGGCTCAGGTTAGCCACCCCGGTCTAGATGTAGAAGTGACAACATTTAAACTTGAGAGAGGGGCCAATTTCCCCATCATTTCACACTTTTACACCCAAACACGATGACTTTCTGAATGAACCCTCCTCCTTCAGCCAGAAGATCTTGGGGTGGATGTAGGAGTCACTGGGTAAAATTCTCTGGACTCTGTTCTGAATCAGGTCAGAGCAGAGGTACCTAGTGATCTAGTCTGGCTGTAAAATCTATAGATCAACACCATTAATATGAAATTAATCCTCAGAAACGGCTGTTCCCCACCCAGACCCCAGCAAAGGGCTCTCCAGGGAAGGGGGCTGTTAAGGAAGGAAAGAAGAAAGATGTCCTTCTCCTCTGGAGGAACTGGGCTCTGCGCTTTGGACAGAAAGGAGGGGAAGGAAATGGCCACACGATGGCAGCAGAACCTAAGAAATGAAACACAATAGGCTTATGTCCACACTGCAATGTAACACCCAGGGCTGCCCCATACCAGCTCAGGCTCCCAGGGCTTGGGCTGTGGGGTGGTAAATTTGCAGTGTAGACATCTCGGCTCAGGCTCAGTACCGGGCTCTGAGACCCCACAAGGCTGGGAGGAGTTTAGCAAGTAAAAAGGTAGAACGGCAGTGGAGTATTACCCTGGTCTCAATGGCATTTCTCCATCGGTCTGTCTGCTTTGGGGCAGGGACAATAACACGTCCTGCTGCTTTTGTTATTTCAAAGGGCGGTTTAGGATTTTCATTCTCACACATGGTTACACTCAACCCTCAGTGTAAACTAAATGAGCCGCCCATAGATTCTGGCAGCCACAATGAGGCATTTGGTGTGAGCTCAGACCTGCCCCTGTCCCAGAGGGTCGGGGTCATCTGTGAGGGGACTGGACCACTGACCTACCAGCTCCTAACTCCCAAACTTTCAGTAACTCTATCATCAGTGCCTGTGAGTGTAATTTAAACCATCAAAAGAGTCATAGTGGGCTAGACCATAGTCTGGACTTCGGGTCTGGAAAAGAGCTGGCACAATCCATAGACCAGGTTGTTATATAAAATGCACATGGATTTGAACCCTTCACATACAGTAATGGGAAAGTTCTTGGTTCAGGCTTGTAGCAATGATGGAATAAACTGCAGGTTCAAATCAAGTCTTTGGAGTACATCCCTCGCTGGGATGGGCCATTCAGTCCTTTGTCTGTAGAGCTTCAGTTTGTAGCAAAGTCCCTCCAGAGGTATGAAGCAGGATTGAAGACAAGATGGAGATGAGGTATCAGCCTTTTATAGTCTCTTGCCATGTGGTCTTTGCTTTCTTTGTCCCAAGGACACTCTATCCAGCACGTGGCATAGAAAAACCTTAGCGTTCTCTCCATAGGCAGGTCCCTGCATACCTTGCTGAGTCACAAGGCGTATCTGCCTTCTCTCAGTGGGTTGATTGTGTAGCTGATGGTCCTTAATGGGCCATCAAGCAGGCTAGGCAGAACTGACACCAACTTATCTGGGGTGTTCCCCGGAAGCAGAGCACAAGTTTGAAATAATGACAGAACAGAGCCAATACTTATAACATCAACTACAAAAATGATACACATCTAGAGATGGCATCATTATAATCAGCCAATCAGAACCTCTCCATAGACCCCTTACACGACAACCTTTCTACAATATTGGCTTCAAATATAGAACAGCGGTCGCAACGGTGATCTATACAGTTACAGATTATGTCAATAACGTCACAGGAGGTGACACGGCATCAGTGAGACTGATACTGGAATACTGCCTCCAGTTTTGGTGTCCTCAGTTGAAAAACATGTTGTGAAACTGGAGCTGGGGCAGCAAAGAGCCACCAAATGTCCTGAGGGCTGGAGAAAAATGTCTTCTAGTGAGCTATTGAAAGAGCTCAACCTGTTTAGCTTATCAAAAGAAGGTTGAAAGGTGACTTCATTGAAGTGTTGAAGTGCCTTCAGGGAGAGAAAATATTGGCTATTAAGGGGCTCTTTAATCTAGCAGAGAAAGGCATAACAAGACCCCGTGGCTGGAAGGTGAAAAGAGACAAATTCATATTTCAACTAAGGCAAAAGTATTCAACAGCGAGGATGATTCACCACAGGAACAAGCTACCAAGGAAAGTGGTGGATTCTCCATCTCTTGATGTCATTTAATGAAGACTAGATGCCTTTCTGGAATGTGTTTGCCCCAAAAGTAGCTCTTGTGTCCTACAGGAGGCCTGTGACATGCAAGGGGTCAGATTAGATGCTCTAATGGTCTCTTCTGGCCATAAAGTCGAGTAATTTCTGAAAAACTGAGTGTAGCATTGGGAGCAGCGTCTGATGTTTCCCTGTCTAGCCGGCTTGCTGCCTAGAACGAACGCTCCTTGAGTGGGGTGATCCACAGGGAGTAGCTCAAACCTGCAAAGTGCCTGGCCAGGGGCAGGACATTGGCACAGCAAGGGAGGGGTGTGGCAGTGACATCACAAAGGCCTTTGGCAGGACCTCAGCCTATTGGTCAAAGGTGGTGGGGAGGTGGTGACCTCACAGAGAGATGCTGACATCAGCCAGGCAGGACAGTGGCGAGCGGCCAGGGAAACCTCAGAGACCCCTGTGACTTTGCTTCAGCAAGTCTCCTTCTCCAGGTCTCTCTCTGAGGACTGAGAGAGTATTCGGGTTCATGGACGTGAGCGCCAGGAGGAACCTCTTTCGAGTTTTCTCCTTCCCTTGTAGTGATTTTACTATTAAACAGCCGTCCCTGTTTAGAAGGTAAGAGCCTCCTGGAGGTTTGAAACCTGTTCAGTCTGATCCATGTGGTGACAGTTGAATTCTAGGCATGGAAAACATGAGCTTAAGGAAGCAGAATTTTATTGTGCACCTGGGATTTTGTCCCTCAGAATCACTGGAGACATTAGGGTTTGTCCTTTTTGTTTCACCTTTTCCTCCATCCATCCCTCCCTCCTTTCTCTTCTTCTCTTGCTTCTTTGGTCCTTCCCCCGGTCCCCCCCCCACCCCCGGGGGGGGTTGGGGGGGGGGGGTGGGGCGGGGGGAGTGCTCTGCAGCTCCCACTGTGGGAGATCCATCCAAAAATGTGGGGCTGAAATAGTGCTCAGGCAGTCAGGGCCAGATTAACCTTTTGTGGGCCTCAGCACCAAACATATTTGTAGGCCCCTATATAGTCACTGTGGGCTCTGAGTGTGGGCCTGGTGGGGCAGTGCCATTGGTGCCTTAGCATACCCGCTACTGAACCTCAGAGACATTTTCATTTGATCACACACCTCTCCGTGACTATATGCATTGCCCTACACAGCAACCTCAGCCCCCAGGTTTTCTTATTGAGCTGTACACCCATGTGGGTTTACCAGTGTCCACAGTGAGCAGAACTTTCATAGTGATCAAGGAAACTCCCCAAATTTATCTCCTTCCTCATTCAGACCTTCTCTAGCCATGTCTCCAGTACCCCCCACGTCACCAGTCAACGCATGTGATCCTAGTCTCAGCTCAGAGTTCTAAAGCCAGCAGACACCTGATCAGTTCTGACAGATCCCCCCCTCAGCCCCCATCCTGCCATGTGAGCCAGCCACCTGCAAACACCATCTCCCCAAAGTCAGGACTTAGCCCTTGGGAATCTGAAGCCACCCGCCTCTCTCCATCTGCTCCCATCTACATGCTAGTCTGCTACCTGGTCACCACCACCTCTCCCCATACTTGTTTCCTTTCCACTTTGGACATGCTCCCAACCAGCTGGAAGCTCCCTCTGCCAGCCTGACCTGCTCCCTCTTTCCCTGCTCCCCCTGACATTCCTGTCCTACTGGTGACCTCTGTTCCTTGAGGTGAACTCCAGTGTCTTTAGCTGCTCTAGCTTAATGGCCCCAGTAGTCACAGAGCCACCTGCAGCTTCTCTGGCTACAGCCATGGGGCCAGTTCCCAGAGGCCAGCCTTAGCCAGCTGCAGCTACTAGCCGTAGGAGGGGTGGCAATGCCAGGGCTGAGCCTACTTGAACCTTGCAACAGCTGCACTAGGGATTCTAAAACCTCAGCCCTGGCCCTAGGCAGCTGCAGACTCTGGAGTTAGGCACTTCCCTCCTCTAGGCCATGGCTTTAAATACCTGCGATTCCCATCACCTGCAGCAGAGGCCACCAATTCCCATGCCCCCCTCAGCCAGCACCTAGTCGTGCAGAAAGTGCAGCCTGAGTGATTTTGGAGGCTGGGTGCCAGGAGGTTCCCGTCCCTGAGCAGCAGCTCTGCAACAAGCGCACATGCTTCCCAGTTAGGACATTAGCCGTTACTGACAAGGCTTGTCTGTGTTCTTTTTATCTCAGTGTTAGGTGTGAGAAGTATAAATTGTTTAATAGGTTCCATTAGTAGGTTAATAAGATGTTTATGAAGTAAATCACTGGCTTTAAAATAAGATCCAATCTGGAGCATATGAACTATTGACCCCTGGACTCCAGCTCTGAGAGGACTTGTTTACCATCAGGACAGGCTCAAACCAGTCCAAACCGGTTTTTCCGCCAAAACCAGCCCTCAGCGTTCCATCTCCTCAGCACTTTTCCCGCCACAGAAGTGATATAAGGACGTGCTCAGCGCCTGCGCGGGCCGTCCCCAGCGGGCCCTCCACGGTCGGGTCTTCCCAGTGCTCCCGAGCCGGAGAGCGTGAGCCCCCGGTCCCGCCGTGAGACTGAGGAACAGGAGGCCTGTCACCCCCATTCCTGCCGTCCTGCATCCCTGGTGTCCAGCCTCCCACGGAGCCCCAGTGAGAGACCCAGGGGGCACTGGGGCTGGGCAGGAAAGTGACTCTGCCCGGGAACCTGGGAGAAGCCTCAGAGCTGCCTCATCCCCAGTGGGATTTGGGGCAGAGACTGGGGCCTGGCAGGGATCCTGTGGAGTGGGGAGATGGGGGTGTCAGGCAGGGAGGAGAAGCCGGAGTTGCGGGGAAGGTCAGTGGGATGCGGGGGTGTTGAACTGTCTCTGGGCAGCCAGGAAATTCCCGGGGGGGGGGGGAGCGGGCGGGCGAAGGGGGGAGGGGAGTTAATTGGATCCTGTCCCTGTTTGTGCCACTTGCCTCTCGCCCCCGATACAAATTCTCTCTAGTTCTGCCCCTTTTCTCTCTCAGTGTCTCACACAGGGCTATAAAATCTGGGGCGATTTCCCCCTTTCCTCAATGATCAGCTCTCCCGTCTCCCCCGATTTCCCCCGTTCTCCCCATGAGTCTCAAACGTCAGTTTAAAATCTTCTCTAGTGAGGGGCATTTTCCCACCCGTTTGATCTGCAGCGATTTGTCCTTGTGTAGGTGGGAAATTGTTGCCCTGAGTCATTCCCCAGCACATGGCTGCCCCTGGCGTGGGGGTGGGATGGCTCAGTGGTTGGAGCACTGGCCTGCTAAACCCAGGGCTGGGAGCTGACTCCTTGCGGGGGCCATTTGGGGATTTAGTTGGGGACTGGCTCTGCTTTGAGCAGGGGGTTGGGCTAGACACCTCCTGAGGTCCCTTCAGCCCTGATCTTCTATGAGATGCGGGTCTCTGCCAGGGCAGGGAAGGGAGGCGCACGTGTCCCCCATGGGGACTGCCCAGACCCCCGTTTCCCAATCCCAGTTGTTGACCCCTAACTACCAACACAGTTGCCCCAAACCATCAGTTGCCGGTCACCTGTCCATGCCCCACTGCTGCCCCCTTCCTTTATCCAGGGACCTTCCAGCTCCCCCTCCCTTGCCCTTTTAATCAGCTCCTCAAAGGGCTCCCTGCTGCCCATGGGAATGGTGGGGGTGGGGGAACCATCACTTTGTGTTTATGTATTGGACAGTCGTATAAAATCCAGTCCAACAGTCCTGCTTTTCCACTAGTTCGTTAACAGCAATATAAAATCCCCTCAGATCTTGGTGTTTTTCTCTCATGTTATCAAATATGCAGTTTGTGACACATTTGCTTTGCAAATCTCAAAGATTCATATAAAATATCCTAAACATTTGCCCCACTGCTCTCTAGTTGTCTATTTCTAACTGAATATGCCCTGAGATTTTTCCCTGTCTCTCTAATTATAAAATACTAAGAAAATCTCAGATTTACACCTTTTCTCAGATTCTTGAACCTGGATATAAAATGTTTGCAAATGTTGGCCATTTCCTCTTTATTCATTTATCAGATATTCATTGGAAATACTCAGATTTTTCCTCCTATCAACAACTGATATAAAATCCCTCTGATTTTCCACTTGTCTCTCTATAATTTGCAAAATGGATCCAAAATCTCTCAAATTTCCACCCTTTCTCTTTCATTTCTGAATGTTGCTCTCAAAGCTCAGGTTTGCCTCTTTCTGTGTCATTATCAAATGTCAGTTAAAAATCCTCTCGGGTTTGGGGCTGTTCCCCATATTTCTAAATCCCAGCAACTTCTTCCTTTGAGGGAACCTGTTGCCCTGAGTTCTTCTCCATCCTGGATGTTGTAGGGGGTGAAATTGCCCAGAGATCATCCTTCCGGACTCCTTTGTGAATCATTTGGTCCCTCCTTTACCTCTGTTAAAATGTTTGCCAAAGAAAGAGACCAGCCACATATTTAATACCCATCAAGGCCAGAGGCCTCCCCCTGTTTGGGGATCAGTGGTTCCCAACCGGTAACAGAAGAGTTGGCTGGACCCTTTTCTTTTCTCCAGCTGGCACGGGATGAGGAGGTCACTCTGAGTGCAGTGTGAGTTGAGAAGTATCCCAAACCCCATGGCAAATGGCCTCGGTGAGGGGTTGCTTCCGCAGTGCTAAGATGCAGCCACCTCTGGGGTGGATCCATGGTGGCCATTATTTGCTAGTGACAGGCCATGGAAATTTCTTACCTATTTTGTCCCTCCAGGCCTTCCATACTCCTGTTCAAGAGACTTCCCCCAGGGCTCCCTCTGCCTGTGCGACTGGCCAGCAGGGGGCGGTGGTCACTTTCTATCCACTTCTCAGGCACTGTGAGGTAACAGTGTTGCTGGGTGGGGGGAGATAGCAGCTGAAGGGGATTGTGGTGGGGAGGCCTCTGGGTGGCTGGGCAGGGGTACCTAGTGAGGTGGGTGGGTTCTGGAGATTTGAGGTTTCAGGGGGGGGCTGTGATGTGCCCAGCCCTGAGGCTGTGGGTCCTGGAGGTGGGTATCACTGGGGGCCTGTTGGCTGCAGAACAGCCGGGGTGGGCGTCTCTTGGGGAGGCGGGACAGGGGGTTAGAGGGAGCCTGGTGCTGTGCCAGGGGCTCTGTCTGGGCTTCCCCCGCAGACTCCTGGGATCGCTGCCGTGCCCAGTGCACAGAGTGTGTGGGGGAGAATCCCCGGCGCTAGGCCAGGAGGTGCCCCTGTAAAGCATCAGGAGCCCGCAGGGGAGGAGGGGTGCCAGGCAAAGGGCAGGGCAGATCCTGCTGGAGGGCGGGGGGATCCTAGGCAGGCAATGAGGGACTGAGTTCCCAGTGGGGGTCCCTTTTGGGGGGGTCTCTGGCTGTTGTGGTCTCTTGGTGGGGGGAACCCTTTGGGATTCCCTACCTGGCAGTGAAGGTCTGGTGGGGGTTCTCTGGCCGGGGGGGCTCTGAGGGGCATCTGCGGGCCCGGGCTAGGGACGCGGGGGGCGGGGTCCCAGGGCGTCTCTGGGGGCGGGGGCGGGGGCTCTGGGGGCTGCTCCTGACCTCGCTTCTTCTCCCTAATTAGCTTATGCCAGAATCCTGGCTCCAAGCACTGCCCGACATTCCCCGGCCAGGCCCAGTCACTGTGATAACTTTCTAGCCACTAATCAAACACTGTGAGGTGAAATCATCGATTTTTGCTTTTCTCCCCTCTTGAAAACTGCAGGCACTTCCAGTTCCATTGCCCTAGATTGTCCAGTCCATTGTCCAGTCCTTGTCCTGGATCTGGGGGTGAGGAGGTGGGAAGGGGTCAGCACTGTCGCACAATGGTCTCTTCCACAGCGTTCTGGACTCATTCTTTCTGAACTCTGGTTTCATTGAGACCATTGTTAATCCAGAGTCACTGTATGGAAAGACAAGGAGTGACTCTGGATCGACAGTGGGGCAAATGAGATCAGCAATTCTCCCTGTGAGGAGGGGCTCTCATTAGCTGCTCTCCCCAGAGAGCTAAAGGAGGGAAGCTGCTCAAACGCTCTGTCCCTCTCTGCTCAGGATACTGGGGTTCAGCTTCCTGGGTCAGACGCTGCAGCCTCCATTGTGATCGGGGTGACCAGGCTTAGCAGCTGCTGCTCCCCCAGCGGGGTTCTGTGCTGGGAAGTGACCTGAATTAAAGCTGCTTCTCTGCCTGGCCCAGGGGATGACTTTCTCCAGCTGGTCCTAGCCCCCTAGGGCAGCCCTGGGCCCTGTTAATACTAAATTCTGAGCCAAGTCTCCAGGTAACTGAAAGACCTCAGGGAAAGTGCTGGGGACTGGCAAGAAAGTGACTCTGCACAAACAGCCCCTCCCTATTTCTCCTCCCATTAGCAATTGCCAGGAGAAAATCCAGCCCTGGGAGAGCAAAGCCCCCAGGAATGGGACTTTCCCAGTCAGAGGGGCAGGGAGAGAGGATAGGGGAAGGAGAGACTGAAAGGGGCAGTGGGAGAAATGAGGGGGGAGAGATTTCCGTCCAGACACATGTATTGCTGCATCCCTGGGCAGAACCACTTTCCAGTGAACAAAACAAGGATCAGACAGAGGAAAATCCCGTTCCTGACTCCATATTCCCCCTGCTGGGGTGTGGCTGCCGTGGGGTCAGTGTCTGAGGGAATCCCCCACAGTGACTCCTTTGGTTCTGCTCTTTTCTAGCCTTGTGTTCATAGACTTTGTTATGGGGTGAGGGGAGGAGAAGGAGATTAAAAATGTCTCTCTGGGCTTAGCCTGGCAGCAGGGGCCAGGTCTACATTGTAATAAACAGACTGAGCATTTCCCAGCATGGCAGGATCTAGGGTGTCTGTCTGCAGGGAAAGGGCCTGGGGGAATTCTGATGTGAAATTAACTAAAATCGGTTCTGAGATGCCCACAACTACCCTTCTCCCCCAGACAAGCTGCAGAATGACGTCCATGTTTTCCTCCAGCTCATCCCAGCCTGGCGTGGGACAGGGAAGAGAAATGGCTGCAGTGGAGCCAACTCAGGTAGAGATTATTGGGGGGTTGCTGGTGGGTTCCTGCTGGAGGAGAGGGAGAGCCAATACACCGGAGATGGGAAGGTTTGCACAGTCTGGTTTGGAGGTTGGAGCGGGGCAGGAAATGCACAGGGTGGAGAAAGGAGGAGGCCAGGGTGTGGCAAACCTGCTGGGAGTTATTTAATAAGTGGCCTAGATTCTAGGAACAGACCCAGAAGGTTCGGAGGTGGAAATGCCCTAATTTGTGAAGAAAGAAAATAGCCCACCTACATGGAGCTAGTCAAACTGACCAGACTCCCAGTGCTGGAGCCTGAGCTCACTAACCAGCGGCTGCTGTGAGATATGAAGGGGGCACCCATGAGTCAGGCTTATTGGAGCTGCCTCTCCCTTCATATCCCGCTTCTCACAAGGAGGAGGCTACTGGGCTTCCTACCAGGGAGCTCTCCCTGGACCCTGCTAGGGGCTCCATCTCCTGTATCAGTCGGTGGCCAGTAGGTGTGTGATGGATCTGCTGGGAGAGACAAGAGGCTCTCTCTTCATCCCCTCACCCTGGTATTTGCTGGATACTCTGAGCGGGGTGGGGGTTGGACTCTGTTGAGTGGGATCCACCTAGAGCTTCCATTTGATTGGCTCCTCTCTGCCACAAATAGTGGGGCTGTGAGTGGGAAAGAGGTCCTGAGTGTTGGACTCTTGCTCTTTCAGGGGCCGGTGACCTTCGAGGAGGTGGCTGTGCATTTCACCAGGGAAGAGTGGGCTCTGCTGGACCCCACTCAGAGAGCCCTGTACTGAGATGTCATGCAGGAGAACTATGAGACTGTGACCTCGCTGGGTAAGGGTTCCTGTCCCCTTGGATCTTGGAAGGGGAAAATGAAGAGAAAAGGTTCACGCCAGCCCCATGATGCCACCTCTACTCTGTCCTTTTTCAGCATCACCCCAATATGCCAGTGACACACACACACTACCAGAGACCCTCCCTTGCTGCAGAACACTTTGGGAACAGAGCACAGGAGCCGTATCGCACAGTGTCAAATAGCTCCTGTTTGCTCCAAGTGAAACTGGGGATTAGGTCTGGCATAACTGTTCCATACCCTAATCATTTTGTTGCCCTTTTCTGAACCTTTTCCAATTCCAATATATCTTTTTTTGAGATGGGGCGACAACATCTTCATGCAGT
This sequence comes from Mauremys reevesii, assembly GCF_016161935.1. Taxonomy (NCBI): domain Eukaryota; kingdom Metazoa; phylum Chordata; order Testudines; family Geoemydidae; genus Mauremys; species Mauremys reevesii. Next base: position 26,296,671 of record NC_052636.1, on the reverse strand, counting down.
ATTCAAGATGTGGGTCTATCATGGATTTATTTGCTGTTTTTACAAATATGATATATGATATATTCTGTCGTATCTATCCCTTTCTTAACTATTTCCAACATTGCTTGCATCATATTTTGCAATATATTCCAAATAAGGTAATTAACGTGCAACATATGTGTCGTTGTTTGGGGTTTTAAGCTTTAAAAGGCTTGTGTGATTTTTAGCTCAGGGGACAGTATTCCAATAGCTGTCGCCCCCTGCGCACTTTTAACTAAGAAAAGAGCCTCAGGCTGAGCTGATTCAAAATCAATCGTGTGGTTGTTTTCCACAAAAGCTTCAAGCGGTCCCTGTGATGGAATGTAAATGTCTTCTTCACACCTTCCCCCTGCAGGAGAATGGCTGTTTGACCAGCTGTTTGCCTTGCTGTCTCTGAGGAACTGGTCTGTGGGTGTTCCCCAGAATTGTAAAATTTTCAGTAATCTCATACTGTAAAATCTCATAACTTTACATACAGTGTTACTACACATTTTAACAGGAGGATAATATTCAGTAGATTATGCGTTTTCAAATGATACCTCACAAGCCATACTGTGTACAAAATTGATCATAATTTTCTAGAAGAGTGAACACGGGGTATAGACTGACACAGTGTCTGTGTGTGTGTTTCCAGCAGATATGTGGGTATTTCAATCCCTTATAAGCATAGTGTTCGGCATCTTCAAGGCCCTGAGGAACTGGTCCTGGGAATTCACTGGTTTACCAAGTGTGACACTGTATGGAATTGTGAGACACTTTGGTATTAATAATAAAATAATAATATAATCTGATAAAATTGCAATGAATCATGCTAGATATGCCATGTAAGGTGTCAGTAAAAATGTTATGATTTGCCAAGTATTTCTATGTTTGTATCACCTTTGTATTGTGAGTTATAGAGTTATAGATATGTAGGGTATATCTGTATTTCCAGACTTGTGCAGTGTTTCTGGGTGACACCCCCAGACATATTGGCATCAACACTGCCTAGCCTGTTTGATGGCCCATTGAGGGTCATCAGCTGTACAATGAGCCCATGGAAAGGACCAAGGGGATACACCTATTGAGTCAGCAAGACATGCCGGGGTATGCCTGTCTACTGAGAACTCCAAGGCTTTTCCATGCCATGTGCTGTGAATCTTGTGTTTGGAACACAGGAAGTACAGGCCACATGGCAAAAGGAATATAAAGGGCAACTGCATCATCTCCATTTTGTCTTCAATCCCCCTTCCTGCCTCTGGAGCAACTTCTCTACAAACTGAACCCTGGAACAAAGGACTGAATGACCCATACAAACTGTGGATGTGTTCAGACGGACTTTCAAGCCAGCAACTCACCAATACTGCTAAGAACCTGATATATCCATTTTGGAATGTATCTGACTGCTTTCCCATTTAACTTCTTTCTGTCTTTCTTTCGTTTAAACCTTTAGTTTAGATGCTAAAGGATTGTCTGGAAGGATGGAATTTTGGGTAATATCCAAACCTATACTGACCTGGTGATGTGGCTGACCCTTTGGGGTCAGAGGAACACTTTGTTTATGTGAGCAGAGTTTTAAATAACCTCTCACTGTACTGGACCTAGTTGCTGATTAGGAGCCAGAGAACAGGGATGGAATAAAGGGGCCATGTGATTTCTTTTTCAGCTTCTCGATAACCCGTGTGGGGATCAGAAGCACAGTTGACTGGTCGGTGAGTTTAACTTCAGTGTTAACCAGCAGTTTTGGGAGCATCTGCTCTCCCTTTTCAGCCTGTCCTAACTTTGGCATTTTCAGTGAGAACTGCCCTAGCCCACCAGGTCACACTAAGCACTGAAGTTAAATGAATAGAATGTTTTTTTTATGACCAAGTCTTATGAAATCAACTGAACTCCTTTGTTTTCTTTCATCTGAGCAGGGTTTCTAGTTTTCCAGCGTGATGTGATCTCCCAGCTGGAACAAGGGGAAGAGCCATGGGTCCCAGACCTCCAGGGTTCAGAGGAAAGAGAGATCCTGAGATCTCCCTGCACAGGTGAGGAAACATTAAACCACCTCAGAATCTGTAAGTGCCTGAAGGAAACATCTGGAATGCCCAACAAAGCCCTTGGGGAGGTCTCTCAGTTCATTATTGTCCCTTGCAGGGGTCATATCCTCAGGGTAAATATAGCTCATGGCTTCCTATAGATCCTAGCAGACACCAGGCAGTAGCTTCCTCCCTTCCCCCTGCGTATTTGGATGGGATGTGAAGGCTGAATTCATCCCCCTCCTCTCTCCTATTTGGGGGAAGAGTTTGGGGGAGTTCAGCTCCTGATTTTTATTTGACCTGTCTTCAGCACTTGTTTTTGTTTGGTCTTCCCCTTTCCATCCCTGTTTGAGGTTTCTGTCTCTGTCACAGCAGGTGATGCAATGGCATGTGAGAAGAGGCAGAATTCTCAGCCTGAAAATGTTGAGCCAGTGGGTAAAAACAGAGCATTATCGCAAAGATCGAAAAGGAATGTGTCCAGGAGTCATGAGCAGGGAAAGTCCTGGGAGATTCAGCACAGACCAAAAACAGATCAAGGAAACCAGCCAGGAAAGAAAGTGGATAAATTTATTTCCTGTTGGGAACTCGGAAGGTCCTCATGGAAACCACAACACAGCAGGATATCCTCAGGCGAAAGAGAAAAAATACATGCAGTGAGTGTGGAAAAACCTTCTCTCACAGCTCAGCCCTTTCTGTACATCAGAGAATCCACACAGGGGACAGGCCCTATGAATGCAGTGAGTGTGGGAAAACCTTCAATAGCAGCTCACACCTTATTAGGCATCAAACAATCCACAGAGGAGAGGCTCTATGAATGCCGTGAGTGTGGGAAATGCTTCATTAGCAGCTCAAACCTTTCTCAACATCAGAGAATCCACACAGGGGACAGGCCCTATGAATGCCGTGAGTGTGAAATGCTTCATTAGCAGCTCAAACCTTTCTCAACATCAGAGAATCCACACAGGGACCAGGCCCTATTAATGCAGTGAGTGTTGTAAAACCTTCTCTCACAGCTCATCCCTTTCTGTACATCAGAGAATCCACACAGGGGAGAGGCCTTATGAATGCAGTGAGTGTGGGAAAAGCTTCACTAGCAGCTCACACCTTTCTAAACATCAGAGAATACACACAGGAAAGGCCCTATGAATGCCGTGAGTGTGGGGAAAACCTTCTCTCTCACAGCTCAGCCCTTTCTTTACATCAGAGAATCCACACAGGGACAGGCCCTATGAATGCACTGAGTGTGGGAAAACCTTCAATCATGATTCGCACCTTATGTAGGCATCAAACAATCCACAGAGGAGAGAGGCTCTATGAATGCCAGTGAGTGTGGGAAAACACTTCACTCTCAGATCAGGGCTTTCTAAACATCAGATGAATCCACACACCAGGGAAAGGCCTATGAATGCAGAGAGAATGTGGGAAAACCTTCTCTTGACACTCAGCCCATATTAGCCATGGAAGAGAGAATCTGCAAGGGGGCAGTGAACACGATAAAACCTCTAGGGCTATCAATTTTTTTTTTTTCTTTAATACTTTCTTTTCCTGATTCCTGCACATAGTAACTTTTAAATCTGTTTGAACTGTTTGCGAGCTCTGTTATCCCTCAGCTTGGCCAGATGGAGTGGCCCATTTATGCGTTTGTAGTTCGCCCTCTTTTGAGATGGACCTATTTGTCCCCTTTTCTATTGTCCCACAAGTAACTGGAGTGTGCTCCTTCCTATGAGGAACCAGGGAGCATCACATTTATACCATTTCTCCTATTGCAAAGTTATTGTTAGAGTCACCAGTGATACAGATTGTATCCTTGTCAGTTCTCACGTTGATCTGGGTTGTGCTGAAGAGCAGTTATGTTGGGAATTTTTCAAATTATATGTAAATGAAGAGGAGCAGGGGCAGGAAAATGAAGTATAATTTTCAGCTTCTGTGACACTGGAAGGAGATGGGGTGACTCAGTGAGATTCCCTCCTTCCCTTCACTGCAGAACTGTTACCTTTTGCCTGGAGCCAGGTAGAGTTTATCTTCGTCATTCTATCCATCCACTTCTCAAAGTGTCATGTGATGAAGCATTCTCCGTTCATCTGTGCTTGGCAGAGATGATGTTTTGACTTGCTTTAATCCTATATCAGAGTTGCTATGACTGGAGATGAAAGTGTCAAAGAAGACCTGGGAGGGAATTCAAATGGATCCCAAATACAGTGTGATCATTTAGAGTTTAAATTCCAGGTTCCATCTATTACATAAAGAAGCCACTTCTGGCAAGAGGGCTGTTTTTCCCTCATTATGGGCATGCTGGGATACTAAAAAAATTTGTAAATAACATAACTGACTATTGAGACAGGGATGAGGGAAGCAGGTTTGAATGGATCAGGGAGGACAATGTGGTGGGAAAATCTCTTGTCCCGACTCTGAATAATCAGATGTAACCTGCTCTGGAGATTTCCACTTGACACTTTCTTTTGTCATGTGCATTGTCTACTTCTGTGATGTGGGTTTTCTATCTTTCCTGAAGGCTGTTTGGTCACCCAATTGGATATTAGTTCCAGTTTGATAGGATGTAGCTCAGATTTATTGAAGAATTCTAAGATGTAATGACCTTTGCTAAGGTCCTCATTTATGATTTCAGCTTTGCTTTTTCCCCATCCCTCCATGATGATATGGAGAGAAAGTTGGAAGATGCAGTTCTACTGGGCAACAGAGGAGAGAACTTCTACTTAATTTGATTGGACAGGCTAACAAAAGAAACAGCAGTAGTGATTTAAAATCTCTCACTCAGGAAATGGTGAACAACAGCAGAACCCCAACTAACTGAAGGAAGTGCATCTGATCACAGTGTATTTCAGTTGTTTAAGGCAATATTGTCTCCAATGATCTGGGAAGAGAATTCCATGGTAAGTGGTTTTGAACTAGGCAAAATGCCCGTGTGTGTTTGGTTCCCAGAGCATTTGTAATCTCCAGGCCCTACAGAAGATCCCTCTCCTAGCAAATCCTATGCTATAGGGAAATGCAGCCTTTCATGCACACAGATGTTGAGGAAATAGAAGTGGAGTTTTTGGTTGAATTTATCCTTTGTAGGCGCTAAAGATGTGTATAAAATGAAACCAGTGTTGAAAATGTAATAGCTTCAGAAAAATAGCCATGTTTGGAATTAGGAATCTCCAGCTCTGGTAATCTAACTGAGATTCTGATCCCAGGCCTGTATCCAGTCCTTCCCTGGACCTGTGCCACCAAATTAAAGTAGAAAAGCTGGGCATGTTTCAGTGTAAGGCACTTCCTCATTAACATTGCTGAGATTTTAAGTGGTTTTGTAAAGTATTCTTCAGAGAAGTGTAAATTTACCCTATCCAAAACCAAGGATTTGGAAAGAGCTGAGGTTGAGCAGTCCACACCCAGTTCTTTGGTTTCCACCCAGCAAAGGAAACTATGGTGACCCAAGGAAAATGGTTTGTACAACTCCACTTCCTCGTTCAGTGTCACTGATTACACTTCCAAAGTATGCCAGGGTTAGATTGAGAACAGTCATCCTTCACCTCTGTTTGGATGCAAAGAGAGAGTGCTTCATAGGACAGTCCTTCCTGTGGATCCCAAACTGGCTGCCCTGGTTGGGTAACAAATGGGCGACTTTCAGGCTGTAGAAAATGATGGTAACCTAATGAGGCAACGTATTTGTCAGCCTGCAATTTCAGACTTCCAGTATACTGCGCATGTTGAGTCCTTGATTCTATGGTTTTTGTGTCTGACCAGCTGTGGCTACACAGATTAAGTTGATGTTGGCACAGCTGCACCAATGTAGCTGTGCTGCTCTAGCACTGCTATAACAGATGCCTCAAGCCAATGAGAGAGATTTCTCCCATCAGACTTGATTAGTCTCAGCCCCAGCAAGCGCGCGGTGGCTATGTTGGCAGGAGAAGCTCCTCCTGCTCATGTAGCACTATCTACACAGAGGGTTGGAGGGCTGTGTAACTCACGTTGCTCAGCTGTGTGGATTTTTCACAATTTCTAAGCAATATTGTTATCCTGATAAATGTCTTTAGTGTAGACTAGGCCTTGAGTTTTCTCTTGTGTTTTTATGTATTTACATTACTTCTCTACCTCCTCCTACTTTGAAAGATTAAAAAGTGCTTGGAAAAGAGGTATTTTCTCCATGATGCAAACA